>NC_142508.1:8713712-9016742 GCF_057876585.1 Rhinolophus sinicus
GAATTCCAACAAATGCTTCAAACATTTGCCTTTGCAGTAAGACATATCAAAAGTAAAAGATAAAAAGTGAAAAGGTGAATGATTAAAAAAATGATTCCTAGACACATGCAAAATTAATAGCAGCTTAGAGTCCATCTGCCCTGGCTGCAGAAGGCAGGCTGGGACATCTTTAAGGAGAGAAGGGTCATAGCTGGGACTCCCATCTCCCTCTGCCACACCTCATAGGAAGTGGACATTCTGCTCCAAAATTCCCCAATTGGAGGGGCCGGGATGATTATCTCCCTTCCCACCGGTCACTCTGAGCTTGGGCTACGGCACAGTTGCTGGATTCCTGAGACCAGAGGCAAAAGCGACCACAGGCGGAAGAAGATGATTCAACTTTATGGTCAAAGACCATGAGCATTTTGAAGTGACCACTCCACCTTTTCCTGATAAATAAGCATTAGGGAAAGAGCTGAACCTAAGCCTGGCTCTTCTCACCTGGTCGGGTCTGCCTGTGCCCGGGGATCACGGCATTCCCTCAGCCGGCGGTGGGACCACTTCACCTCCGAGTTCTTCAATGCCAAAATGGGGATCAAGGGACAAGAGTCCCACGTCATCATTTATAGGAAACATTAAATGAGATCATTTAAATGAGACAGTTCATGAACTATACTTAGCAGGGCTTGGCACTGTCTAAGCAAGGGGTGTCCAAACTTTTTTCAACGTTTTTCACCAAGGGCCATATGCGGTAAAATATACAAACAGCCGGGCCACTCACTCGAGGTAAAGTACGGATTGCCTCACCTGGTTTATTTAAGTAAACTAAATATATTTTTGGAATTTGCTGCGGGCCAATTAACAATGGATCACTGGCTGCAATTGGCCCGCGGGCCGCAGTTTGGACACCCCTGGTCTAAGCACTTAGTAAGTTAGACCCTTTATTATTAGAGTTCTTCATTATTATGGCCTTTCCTCCTTTCTCATTCCCATGCAGTTGGGAAGGAAGAAAGAACAATGAGAACCTTTGCATTTTCAAGTGTTCAGTTATTTAACAGGCTGCGCTTTGATTACCGTTCTGTATGGTTTTGAATTTACCTTCCCAAGTATGCTTGAATTTCACTAGCATTCCTCTCTAGGGAGTCATGCGATGTCAATACTTTGGATCCAATAAGACTTAAATTGGTGTAGAAAACTACCCTTTGGACTCTAGGTGAATTGTAAACAAAGTGATAATTAACGAATTGTTCTCCCCTATTTCAGATTTATCGGCACTGCATCTTCAGAGTTGTCTTTCGCCCTCAGGATTATGGAGTGAAAATAATGGCCAAAGGGAATAAACAAGAAAAGCCCCACCGATTACAGGCCGGTGGCTTCATTCTACAGTTTATTCTTCACAGTTGAATCCTCTCTCTGATTTTTCCCTTCCCCGTCCTCTCTCTAATCCACTGTGGTCTGTTTCTCTCCCTCTACCCGCTTACCTTCTCTCCCAAACTGCTCTCCTCAAGGCCATGGCTGGGGAGGCCCCTAACTGCCAAACCCAAGGACACTTGTCAGCCCTTCCAACCATTTCCATCTTTAGAGTCTCTCCTTCCTTGGCACCTGGCGTCCTCCTCGGTCTCTCCATCGTAGTCTACCTCTTGCTCTGTTGTATCTTCTAAATACACCTTCTTCCCATCAGTTCTTCACTCCCAGGCGTAGTCTACACCTTTCTCATTGTTTATCTAGACCCCTGCCATAGCTCCCAAATAGGGTTCTTTGTCTCCAGGGTCAACCTCACACACCCTCCAGGACCATCTCTACTCCACTGGTGAAATGGTCACTCAAAAAAGCAAATCCTATCACATCACTCTCCGAGGCGATTTTTTCTCATCTCCAGACGATTCCTTACGGCACACACGTTCCCTCTTGAGTTGGTGCTGCCAACCTTCCTGCCACATCTACATTTCCCCATGCATTCCACTTGCCTCTCCACAGTACCATGCCCTTCCCTTGGCACACATGCTGTTCCTTCTGCCTGCAGGACCCTAGCCCACCTCCACCGCTAGCAAACTCTGACTCCTTGTGGGAGGTTCAGCTCCAGAGGGTTCCCTCAGTGGAGGTTCTGTGCTCCTCCTTCCGTGGCGCACAGGAACCCTCACATTACCGGGGCTCACTGGTGCGTCGGCCTTCATATTCTGTAGAAAGCTCCTTGTGGGCAGGGGCCAGGCCTTACTCAACTGTGGTCCCTGGTCCCTTGCAGGCAGGCAGTGAGTGTCAGCCGCTCGCTGCTCAACCGGATAAATGACTGGAGAACACGGATAAGTGTTCCTTCCTTCAAAACGATCATTTAAACACTGAAGAAGGAAGACGGCTGTCTGCTCACGTGAGTGGCGTTCTGAGAAGCTTTCAGGAAGGAAAAATATCTTGGGGGTCTAAGCGATGGCACCAGAAGAACAAGTTTATCCCTGAGGCGCTATTTAAATTCCACGCAGTGATTTTCTCCGTTAATTCATTTTTATTCCAGGTGCAGCCCTGGAGCTATTTTAAAACTGAGACTTGAAGTAATACTAATAGCTGGAGTTATCACAAGCTCCCGCAGTCACAGGGTACCTTGACCCCCCCTCCCCTCAAAAGTCCTTCACAGCATCTTGACAAACCACGACATCCTTCCCACGGGGAGGCTGGAGAAGAACATGACCGGGGCTCTTTCACCAAAGGACTGTGCTTCCCTTTGCACAAGCATCCGTCGCTAGAGTCCCTGAAAGAGTTCGCTTGGTACATACACTTAACCATTCGTTTTCAAAATACTAACAGGCTGAAGGGAAGACCAGAACACCAGGCAGGGACACAGAAAAACACCGAGTGACAGAAGCTTCCTCCACGTGTGGTCAGCAGGCCCTCTGCAGGCCACTGAGCCCCAGGGGGGCTAATCACGGGCCCCACCCCCACCGTGGAATCAGTATGTCTACTAGGGAAACAAGGAGAAGAATTTCAGTGCATGTTTTCTGGAAAGCAACTGCACTCTAAAAGAAGAGGCCCCAGGAAATGGACTTTTGTGAGAGGTGCCCAGAGGCACAGCCCCGCCTCTGACCTGCTGTGTCAGCAAGAGCCGTGCTTGTTTCTCCCGACGCATTAATAAAAAAAGTCATGCTTGAATCACCATCCCAAGCCAGCTGGGAGTTCACGGTAGGAATGCAGCCAAGCCAGGGAGCCCCCCCAAACTTGCACCTGTGAATATTTCAATGTTTGGTCAGCCCAGGCTCCCTCCCTTGTTCTGGAAATAGCACTGGCCTTCCAATTTGGGAGTTGCTTTCTCCTCATCTCCCACCCAGAAGCACAGCACACATCTGAACAATGGCCGACACCACCTCCTTCATCAGAGTTACAGGTTGGAGGACGGGCATGTGCCTCAGACCAGGACACTTGGAGCCCCTCCCAGAGCACGAGCCTGGGAAGATCAGTGGGCACGGCCCCACAGGTCCCGCCCTCCCCCCATGCCACAGGGAAGTGAGCTGACACCAAATTCACCCAGCTTGGCTTTCTGCCACTCTCCTGGACATTCAAAGAGCCCTGTGTATTGACAAAAGGTCACTAAAGTTAAAACGGGGTCCATTGGAGGGCTTGGACCTCCAGGGTCCCAGAACTGAATCAGTGAGAACGTGCCGGTCCACGGAGGTTTGCAACGGGAAGCCTCCACCGGCTGGGGAGAGGCCAGCTAATAAGCGCCCCTGCTATCTGCTCACAGCCGGCTTCCCAGAGGCACCCCAGTTATTTGCAGTAAGTTGGGGGACTGTCGTCAGACTCGGGCTTCAGAGGTGGGGCCTGCCTTAGCAGCACACTGCACACCTTTCTGGCCAGTCCGCTGTCTGCCCACTGGCTTCAGAGACCCCGAGTGTCCTCTCTCTCATCTAGCTCCTAAGTTAGATATCGTCCTTCTCAGGGAACGGCCCCTACCGTGTTTCCCCGAAAATAGCCAGAAAATCAGCTCAAATGCATCTTTTGGAGCAAAAATTAATATAAGACCCGGTCTTATTTTACTATAATATAAGACTGGGTCTTATATAATATAGTGTAACATAATATAATGCAATACAATATAATACAATACAATATCGGATCTTATATTAATTTTTGCTCCAAAAGACGCATTAGAGCTAGTGGTCCGGCTAGGTCTTATTTTCGGGGAAACATGGTAGGATGAAAGTAGCCGTCTTCCCCCTCAATGGATTTCCACAGCATGGGCTGTGTCTACCAGTAATTTTGCACTAAGAATTATTGACGATCTGTGACATCAATGACAGCCATCATGTCAGAAAGAGAACTGGCCAGGGCTCCCCAATCGTTTTAATGTCACAGCCCTGTAAAATCCTCCCATAAAAAGAGTGCTAACTTATTGTTTTGCTAAGTAACAATGTTTTAAAAATGCAGTGGAATCTATTCACAGCCTCCTATCATAAAGGAAAGATGTTCGCAGAGCAAAGAAAAATTAAAACGACCAGAAAGATATCATCTTAGACTAAACAAGTTGAAAGTTCAATGTGGGGCCATGGCCTTCTCTTCCTCTCACTCCTGCTATTTGATTTTTCCCGTTTTGCTTTGAAACGGGGGATATTGCCTTAGGAACCAGCCTCAGTCTGTAGAAAAGCATTTTTGAGTCACTCACCTTGGACGTTCTCTGGCCCAACCACCCAAGGCAAGGCCCCTTCCACAAGGAGCAGGTGACCCTACATGAACAGCGCTGGACCTTGGTAAGATGTTTGCAGGTTACAAAATTCTTACACATGCTCTGGTATCATTGAAGTTCACTTAATTCTCATTACAGAAAGGCCAAAGTTAACACACTCACTCTGCTGTAATGGTTACAAAGATTTTCCTTATTTGGAGCCCACCCTCCAGTGTCCACTCTTTGGCCTTTATCCTAGCCCTTTGGAAATTTCCTTCTACATAGTTGTTTTACATTTTCACCCGTAAGTCCCTTCGTCTGCAGACTAACTAGACTTCGTGTAGTTTTTCGAAGACGGCAAGCTTCTGTTGGAGCCCAAAACTCATTCCATAGTGCCGGTTCCATAGCAGATGCTGCATGGTGAAGAATGCAAGAATGCATTTGACATGATTTCTAGACCCTTCTCTCTCCTGGCCATGTCCCTCAAGAGGCACTGCACTATTTTAACGTGCCTCTTAAAATGTCATGCCCAGAACTGTGTGTCACACATCAGACGGACGCAGCTGTGTGGACGGCCAAGGCCCCTCAGCCCTCGGGTTCTGGGCACGAAGCTTTTATTCGTCGAGTCTGAAGGTGTATTTGCTTCCTGACAGCCACGCGTACTGCTGACTCCTCTAGACTGGAGTGGACAAAAATTCTTAGATAGTCCCAATTCTGAAGTTCTCAGATGTATTTTGAGTCCAAGAACAGGTTCTTCTATACTTAGCTCTATTGCATTTCTTATTGTTAGTCTGCAAAGTCAATGTCGTCTGCATTTATCTGACTCTTCTAATCTCTCCAATTAGATGTTCAGCTCCTTGAGATGGTATCTTATAAACTTTGCTATCAGCAAGAAGTGTAAGTGTTCCAGTGTAAATGTGACACTCAGCAGACATTCGATAAATACGTATTGGTTCGTTAAGCTCCACTTGCATCCTAATATCCCCCTAATAACTCTCAACTCTTGATGAATCACATTTAGTCCCAAGGGCTTGAACCTGAGGCTCTTTCTAAGCGCCCCCTTCTTTCCCACCTATTTCCTACTGTGACTCGTGCTTGTCTCCATAGAACTTGCTGGATGCACCCAAAGAGGTCTACTTACATCCAGACATACTCTGCTCTGTATAAATGACACCCCCCCAAGTCCCAGAGGCTTGTGGATGCAGTGAGTTTTACTGCCTTCTCAAAACTCACTGCATCCACAAGCCTCCGAACATCTGCATTTCCTCCATGTTCCCTTAGCATTTGTAGTATAGACTATCACGCAGGAAAAATGTCTGGAACAAACCTTTGAACATTCAGATTAACCAACACAGAGGAAGAATCATCATTTACTTTAAAATGGAATCTCTCTACAAAAGGATTTGTCACAGAATTTATTTTCTATAAAAGAGCCTTTTAATCTATTTAAGATATGACTCAATGTGCCCATATTTGGTTAACTCATGATTCGCCATAAATACATCTATCGTACAGAGAAATGCCTCGGGAATTTCACAAAGAATGGTTCTCTGCAGCAATGCTGCTTCCACCCACACACACCAGCCAAAGGCCTTGAGACACACTCTGTCTGTCACTGATTGAGTGACAATGAATTCCGTCCAACAAATAAATAGGTACCTGAGAAGTGCTTTCTCTCTACTCTGTATATTTTGCAGTTTTCCCCTGAACATTATAATGGAATTAAAGGAAACAGAGTGTTATAGCTAGAAGGGACCTTGACTGAGCTACTCACATTACGGACAAGGAAAATTAAGCTATGCACAGAGGGTTACCACTCCCTCATCGTGCTTTCAAGCACTAGCAATTCTTCAATGAAACCCACCGATGAGTGTCTCCTCTGGAAGATCAAGAGGGTCCTCCCATCCGGCCATCACAGGGTTTAAAGGACTGAGTGTCTCCAACTATTGTATAGGAGAACCTGGGTATCAGTGGCCTTTCCCCTGAAGCTCCTGGAGACTAGTGGAGTTTCATGGCAAATTATTCAACAGGCTGTTACTACAAAGTAACGTGGACGCCCCATTGCATGTATTAGTAAAACCTTCAGCCACATGTGTCCTCACTTATTCAGATACTGCTTCAAATGTCTTCTCTTGGGAGAAGCATTATCCTTGGACAGGGACTTTCTGGGGACCCTACACAGTTCCAGGGACCGTACTAGACACAAGAAACTTTTCGCAGACCTGCTTCCATGCTTATAATTAGAGCACAGGAGGAAATGAAAACAGATGCCCAGCCTCTCTCCAGTAACAATTAATAGTCAAGTTGCTGACATAGTATCGGTTTAAATGGCTCATAATCACTGTTCTATTATTTGTAGAGTGCTGTGTTTTGGTTTGGTTTCTTAATTATGTCTTAGCTCAGTCTCTTAGCTTATTTGTGTCTTAATATCTCTACAAAAATGTCTCAATTTCTCACTCCCTACATGCCAGGGGCCCTGAGGGTTTGAAAAGGTCATTTCTGTAGTGTTGTCCTTGTTTTACATACAAGCTGTTGTTATCACGTCTGCAAGCCTTGTGCTGGAAAGGCAAGTGTGTGCGCTGCTCAGGGGGAGATGGCTAGGGGACCTGGCAGGGGGGTGGAAGGGAGCTCTCAGAAGCCCTGACTTTTTTGGACAGAAACGATATTGTGCCTAGTGACAAAATCCCCAATATGGGGGCCCTGGGGACATCTGGTGGAATGACCCAAAACTAGGTTTCAAAATGGAAATTTTGTTTTTTCCAGTGAGACAGCATAGTTAATACTCAATGTTATTTATAGATTCGACTTTAGCAGCTTTAAACCACTTCTTGTGTTTCCAATAAATCATTTTATGGAAATAGCTACGTATTATCCCTTCTTTGTTTTAGAACTAAATTACCTACTAAATAAAGGGGGATTGAGAAAGTGAATTATGTTAGTAAAAATCTTCACATTGCTTTTAATTCAGTGGAATGCATTCCTACCTTCATAGTTAATGGCCCAAATTTGAAGGAACGTAGTCAACGACCAGGATTTGTTGAACATGGACTATGCGGGGGAAACGTATGCTAATCACTGCAGGAGACGTGAAATGCACTAGGGATGCCTTCTGAAAATGTGCCACCCAACTGGAGGGGGGAGAAAAGACATGAGCATGAACTGTAATACAAGGTGGTGAATGGTGAGTAGTTTGAGCTACGTGAGCTGCAGGAGTTCATAGAAGAGCTCATTTCTGCCTGGCGTGCCCACAGAGGGGCTGGGATTTCAGCTGGGCTCTGAAGCACAAAGGGAAGGGGGCCTGAGCAGGGGGACAGTGTGTGCAGGGCCATCGGGGTGAGGCAGAAGAGGATAGTACTGCATGGTGGGGAAGCAAGCTTAAATCCTGACACTTACAAGCTGTGTGACCTTTGACAAGTTGCTTGACTTCTCTGAGCCTCCACTGTCTCACTGGAAAAGGGGTGTATTTAGAGGAACCTCGCTCACAGGACTGTTGGGAAGAGTAGAAGAGATAATGCAAGTGAACACTCCGAACAGAGGATAGACCCTCAATACCTGTTAACTATTGTTGTACCTGCCCAACCCTTGGGTTGAGCTCCATGCTGGAGCCAAGATCAACAATGGAGGGACCTTGTTTTGCAATAGCAACTTATGGCCAGAGTAAGAAAGCCCATGTTTTAATTAGAAATGGTCATTTGAGGAAGAATGGTAAAGGCCACAAAAACATCATCGGAAGTAGGGAAACAACTCAGGGTGAACACATCTGACAAACAGGAATGACGTTAAAAGTAGGTTGAATATATGTTGCGAAACTACATGAAATTTTAGGATCAAAAGAGAATCTACTCAAAGAACCTTCCTGAAGGTCAGTTCTCATTGTCCTGGGGTCTCCTCTTGCCAGGGCTGTAGACCGCCCACCCGAGCACCTGAGCTTGAACCGGGGCTACCTGGACCTGCAGACCACCCACCTGAGTGTCGGGGCTTCGAAAAGATGTCCCCCAGAGCTGTGGAATGCCCACCTGAGCATCTAAGCCTGAACCCACAGCCACGGGCCGACCATCCAGGAATCAGACGTTGAATCAGGTGCTTGCCCAGACATCTTTCCTTCTGCTACTAGATTCTAAAGCCACACGATTCTTACAGCACTTCAAGCGCCCCAGCTCTCTGATCAAAAGACATAAACACATCAGTGCCTGGGGGAATCCGTCCTATCATGAATATCTGCGCGGTCACTGTATTTCTCATTGTTGACCAGTGAGGAATATGGGCGTCAGCGCAACTCTGTGGCTCTCTATAAGCAGGGTGGCATGGGACACAGTGCCACCATTGGGTGAAAGAAGCCTTGTGTTCCCTTATCAGCTCCCACATTGACCTTCGGGGCGGACTTGAAGAATATTTATTGAGCATCAGCTAAGCGCGGGCATCGCGTAGGTTCTGACAGTGAAATGGTTAGTAGCCCAGCCTCCCCTTTACCCCCAGCTACAGGATGAAAAGTAGAGAGCTAGGCCAGGAAAGCCTTAAGAGGCTCTTTAAGAAAATCCTGTTCCAGACAGGGCTCCAGCATGAATTATCTATAAGGCTATACTAAATGCCGGAGCAAGAAGGCTGGCAAGGCCAGAGAAGACCGTGGCTCTGCAGCCTGGCGCCCGCAGAGCTGACACAGAAGGCCTGTTTCCGGCTGCTGGGAGCACTCGGAGTCTGCAGGCGTGACTTGGTTTTCAGCCTGACGCCTGACGTCAGCACATTAACCGGGGATGCCCACGTCCCCCGGCTGGGCCTACAGGGTGCTGGCCTAAAGCCCAGGCCAGCCTAATGTGCAGGAAAAGCAGGCCCAGGGCACTGATGATGTGGGACAATGAGGGGACCCCCAAATGTCTACCTCACTGAGGTCTCCAACCCTCCACTGGCTCACCCATGGTTTGACTTTGGTGGGATCCTCTCTTTTTAGTTAAAAAGGAAGAACTGTCCTGTAGGTAGGAATAACTTGCCCGGGCCCTACTACCTTAGTGTGAAGGAATCGAACAAACTATTGAATTCCTTGTTGAAGAGACAGAGAAAGCTTCTATGCATAGAAATCTGACATAAATAGAAGGTCCAGAAATCAGGGAAAGGGCCGAGAAAGGTGACAGACGTTCCCCTCCTGGCTACCTTGCCCATTCTTCTAGCTCTGAGTCAGCTGTTGTGGGGGAGTCTTTCTGCGGTCACGTCCCTGCTCCCCTCTACTCACCTCTTCAGGTAGCCCCAGGTGAACAGCATTTGCTGAGAATGGAGCTACAACTAGAAGCCTGAGTTATTAACAGAATCGGTAACAATTCCCAGAAACGAGGCTGGTGTCTCTACTCAGTGTTCCAAGGTCCCTGGAGCGAGGTGACCACCCTCAGGCACGCCCTCTGCTAGTGAGGCCAGGGGACACATTGAGGGTCCTCCTGCTGCTCCCCTGGCCAAGGACAAAGGCCCTGCGAGCATCACCTGGTTTCCGGGAAATGCGAGGACACACCGAGAGGCTTGTGGACAGCTTCAGACAAAGACAAGCGTCCAGGCTGGTCACACATGCAGAAACTCCAGCAGAAGCAAGAACACTGAAATGACCCATAACTTGGGTCTGGGTCTCCTCTCCTATCTCAGTTTACATACACATTTTCCCATGTAATTACCAACTTCTTGACCATCAGTCAACAAAAATACAGGATTTCTGCAAAATGTCCTGTAATAATAACCACCTTTTGGTGTCTTCGCCCTATACATTCATCGCTGGGCCTGGGTCCCCTAAGACTAACGGCAGCAGTGACCCGTGGAGGAGCAGGGCAGGAAGTGTTGCGATTTCCCAGAATGCCCAGAGGCAGCCCCCCTCGTCCACTGGGAGGGTCACACAGCCTTCCTTAAGCCGAAAGCCAGCAGGAAGCGTCCCCCTCCTGGCACAGGCAGGACGGAATGCTGAGCCCACCAGGAACACTTTGTCGACACAGGGTTTTCAAGAACTAATAGCTCTGGGTGTACAGCATTTGCTGAGAAAGCAGTTACAGCTCGAAGCCTGAGTTATTAACAGAACTTGTGCACACCAGAAACTAGGCTGGCCTCTCCACTCTGTCCCAGGCTCCCTGGGGCGAGCTGTCCACCCTCAGGCACGCCCTCTGCCAGTGAGAAGAGCAGTCACCGATCTGGTTCCAGGCCATCTCAGAAGGCTTCTGGGACATGCATGTAATGATCTTACCCCCAAATAAGTCTTACCAGAGAGCAGCTGCTCAAGGCAGTAGCACCATTTGGGGTTCCAAGTGTTAATAGTTTTCTTAAGAAATGTAAGGTTGAATCTTTAGGAGACATTGTCTCATTTAGTCCCCAAACAGCCTCCTTGGCTAAGTAAGGTCTTCTGTCAGAAGTCCTGATCACACTCCAAGATGGGCTGGGTCATGAATCAGGAAGAACTCTAGGAGGGGGAGCCTCAGGCTCCACGGGACATGCACAGGGGGCCCCAGCCCCCCAGCCAGGCACCAGCCACATCCAGGGCCAGTGCATGGACGTGAGCTCAGTACAATCAGCTAAGCATCTTTAGCTGGGGAAACGCAGACCTGTTCTCCCAACAATGTGCTTCCAAATCTGTTAAACTCTACCAGCAGGAAGGGAGAGACGGTGGCCATTATGACTGGATTTCAAAGTTGGGCAGCTGGAGCAGCGCCTCTATATCCTGTACCCACCGATCGCTGGGGGTCCTCGAAAGAGCACTGAATTTAGGGTTACAAGATCTTTTAGGAGCTATGTGGCCTTCGGTGACTCTCAAGTCCCCCATCCATTAATATAAAATGAACACAATAAAACTTAACTCCAGGGATGTTGGGAGTTTCAAATGAACTAATGTACATGAAAGGACGTTAAAACTACAAAGGGCCACAACAATGACAAGAATTACTCTGAAAGTACTTGGGAGCCTTTTGAAAACATATGAAGTGGCAAAAAAGCTGGCCCTGCTTCTTCATTCTTAATCTAACCCAATCCCAGAAGGGCTGTGCCCCACCTAACTGCCTCGCACGCACATCTACCCATTCATTTATTCAACAAACATTCATTCCCAGTCCAAAGGGAGCCAGGTTTATGCTTGACGCGGGACATAGAACAATAAATGAGATCCCTTTCCTGCCCCCAGAGAACAAATATCTAGAGAATTCCAACACCATCTAGTCCTGCCGCCATTTTCTATTCTTCATCTGTAAATCCCATCCCCAGCAAGATCCTTCTGCCAGGAGTAAATAGAAACCATCTCCTTCCTTGCTTAGAGGAACAGGCCTGAACATGCAACCCCACCTGGGAGCTAAGGAGTCGCCTGAGGTTAAGTCTGCACCACTGTCACGAAGCCATGAACTCAGCTGCGCCCCTCACCCCATCATCGTGGCCCTTTGAAAGTCGTTCGTGTAGCAATCTGAAGCTCCTGGTGGATCCAGCCTCAGTCTTTGCAGGATCCACCTGCAAAGACTTCTTTGCAAAAGACATACAGTCTTTTGAAATAAACACATTAAATACTAAACCATTAAACCAGAGGCTTATCTCCAGCCAGTGGGCCATCTTAACCACCCATCATGGGGACTTACAGCCGGTGAAGTACAGACACTGACGTCAGAAAGACCTGGGCTTGTCACCTGTGAGCCTTCAAGGTAACTACCTAGCTTAAAGTACCACTCTAAGATTCAAGTTTCATATTTATACACCTCAGGTAATAATACCTACGCCATCGTGATATTCAAATAATTAAGTGTGATGATGTGGCAAACGACAGTGTTGGGCGCTTAGAAGCGCTCCACACACGGTAGCCATGATTAGGTATAACAGTCGTTACTACTGACGTGCTCACGGAACAGCCCATTTCATCCTATGCCCCTGGACACCTCTACTGCCTGTATGGACACAGAGAGAAAGCGACACCGCCATCGGCTCCAGAGCAAATTATTAATATTTCCAACCGTGGACCCCAATTCATCTTGCCTTTTTGGAAAAACTAGCTCTCAACCCTGAAGGTGAAGATATATTTAGCTTTGGTTTAACACCCACGTGACGGACAAAATGAAAGAATAAATCACAACCTAAAATAGTGTTTCACAAATCAATTGGGGGTCACGTCTCCCAAACTGTTCATACATAAATAGTGCAGGTCACTTCTTCACAGCAGCCCCTCTCCCCTTTCGGCTACAGTTTTTTCCTCATCTCACTCCCTCGTTGGTGGTTCTTTCACCTCCATCTTTACTCCGGCCAACTGCCTCCAACAGCTCCAGACACCCAGCCTTCCTGAGCAGATTACTGCAGCGGGCTCAGCAGGTCAAGAGAGGCTGTAGTAAAGAATTAACCCTGACCAAAGAGAGGTCAGGCTTTCCTCTGGGCTTCCAGGAGGGAATTCTCTAAGCCCTTGGAACACGATCCCTCATAGGAGTGCCTTTGTTTGCCCGGGGCCTTTGGTCACACAGGATCGTAGAATAATGTGACTTAGAGTTGGGGCTTTGGGTTGTGTGATAGCAGCTCAACCCCAGGAGGGGCTGGGGACTGAGATCAACCATGTGACCAGCCAACCATGCCCACGTGACGGAGCCCCCATAAAAACTATGGACACCAAGGCTCCGTGGGCCTCCCTGGTTGGCAATGCTCCCTGCACATAGCTATCCATGGCTGCCCAGGACTCCCTGGCCAGAGGACAACTGGAAACTCCACATTGGGAACTTTTCTGGACTCGGCCCTTTGTGCTTCTTCCCTCGGCTGATTTTAATTTGTATTCTTCAACCGTAATAAACCATCACCATGGGTATAACTGTTTTCAGAACAGTTCTGCGAGAACTTCTAGTGAATTAAGAGTACGCTTGGGGGCCCCAAACTTGCAACTGGTGGCAGAAGTGAGGATGGTCTTGTGAGCTGCTCTTCTAACATTGCAGAGGGCACTGGGAAAATCCCTGCAGATGGGCAGCCAGGCGCCAACGTGCACTAGGAAACCAAACAACCACATCCTTGGCTCATTCCCTATCTGCAGAAGGCGAACCTCAAAGCCCAACATTGTTACTCTGCGTCCACTTGCAAGTCCTCATGGGGTCTCCATGAGCCACGCTCCCTGAGTGAATGTGTACAGATGGACCTGACCCCCCAGCCCCTTTTCTGCCCTGTGACCTCCACGCACAAGGGTGAGGGCCTGCCTCTGGGATTTGGGAGTTCTAAGTCTGGCATAAATAGTCACAGTAGGTGGTAGACTGGAAGGGGTATCCTCTGGAAAACTGTACCTTGGAAACTGCTACCTGGGTCCACGTGTCTCATCTGCCTGGAAAATGGCACTGCCTCCATTCCACTAAGCCTGTCCTCGACCCAGGAGAGGAAATCACATAGACAGAGGAAGGGAAACGAGGAGCCAGCGGGATGCTCAGGGAAGCCGGCGGTCAGGAAGCATACTGTCCGGACAATCTGAGCCCTCGGGAAGCACACCCCTGCTCGGATGTCTTCCCCAGGCCTACTGGGCCCCCCCTTCTAGGAAACAAAGCTCCTTTTCAAGGTTGTGTTGCTATCTGCAATGGT
This sequence comes from Rhinolophus sinicus, assembly GCF_057876585.1. NCBI lineage: Eukaryota > Metazoa > Chordata > Mammalia > Chiroptera > Rhinolophidae > Rhinolophus > Rhinolophus sinicus. The sequence continues at coordinate 8,727,868 of NC_142508.1, forward strand.
TTGGTGTCCAGATAACCAGGGAGCAAAGAGATACGTTCTCATGTCAAGGCTCACAGGGAAAATACAGGAAGAAGAAATGTCAGCATTTGGATACCAATGGAAATGGAAAATCTCAAAAAAACTCAAGAGGGACAGAGAATATATTTTGGTGATACTGGGCGTGGAGTAAGCTGAGTGGGCTGAATGCTATATCGGATCTCAACTGGCCACAAGCTTTCTTTGTTAAACCTTGAATCCCAGCTATCTGCCCTCAGGATGAGGAGCAAAAATCAGGGAACAAACCAGACCCCATATGTTTAAAATAAAGAGGTTTCAGGGCTCTATCAGTCACTTAAGCCTAATATTTGGATTTCCTTTAAATTGCATTGTCGTCAACGGCTGTTCAGGCTGAGTTGCTTAGACAGTAAATTCTGGTTCTAGCTGCCATTTCACATTATGCTAATGTATGTGAGAAGCTGTCTCCCTGGATACCGTAGCAAATTGCCAGCTGAATCACAGAAATGCTGTCAACTTTTTTTTTCAAGTTTTCCATTTTTGCTTTGCCATTGTGTGTAGCCAAGAGTAACCAAGGGTGGGGGGTGGGGGGGTGGAATATATATATAAATATATATACACATACATACATACATATGTATATATAAGATATAGATGTCTATATATATCAAGATTCCATTGGATTGGACTCTTTGAGAAAAAACTGTAGCTTTCTCCCTTGTTTCGAAAGCAACCCACATACATGCCTCCATTTTATCTGAAGTCATTTCATTGCCCAAATATCTGTGTCAGCTTCAGGGAATCAGCCTTGAGAGCCAGCAGAGGGAGAAAGAGAGCACCACACCTGATTTTTCTATAGATACCACACAAAATCAGAACCTGAACAAATGGACAGTTGCTGAGCCCAAAGAGAAAAAGAAAAAAAATGCAAATCAAATGGATTCATCAGGTGAGGCCACTTCAAAGATAGCCCAGGGGTCCAGGGGTGCCACAAACAGCCTTGGCTTGCAAACCGGTTCTAGTTTTGGCACTGCCATCTTCTCTCCTTGGGTGAACCCCCACACCCCCACAGCCTTCCACCCCTCCACCCCCGCTGCAAACAGTTCCTTTGCCTGTAATTTAGGAGAGGGAACTGGATGACATCTACGGCCCCTTTCAGTCCTAACATTCTAAATCTCTAGGGCTCTTTTTAGCTGCCGTTTGGGCTATGGATAACAAGACCTTATTTTCTTGGAATGGGGGGCTGGACCTGATAGCCTAGCAAGGGTCTTCCAGGTCCAAGAGCTCAGATTAAATGACACTTGTGGTGCAAAACTGTAATTTCTCCTACTGCCTGATGGTAGAAGAGAAGAGCTTTTTGCATATCAATCATAAGAGTAAAGTGGTTGTAAAAAAAAAAAGAGAGAGAGAGAGAGAGAGAGAGAGAGAGAGAGAGAGAGAGAAATTAAAAAAAAAAAAAAAAAGATGGTTGCAATAGACTTAGCACACACTCCCTGGCGCCCTACCTGTTCCCTTTTGGAACTCCAGTGTGAGACTCCACTTTCTGGAACTATGGTACAAACTGCAGCCCCTGACACAGCCTTGACAGTCGGACCTCAGTATCTGGCTGATGAGGGACGATCACGTTCCCTCACAGCTCTGTCACTCGCTGGGTCTTGAACTTCTCCGTCCTGAGGTTTTGTTCGCTGTGGGACCATATACGATGAACAATTCCTACGTGTGGGACCCTCCTGCACACCCAGTTCCTTTGCTTAGTCTGTCCCATCTCCAGCCACCCAGAAGTTTTGCCCACCCTCCAGCGCTCACTTTTCCTGCAAACAAAGATTCTCATTTCCGCCCCAGCCCTCACCGAGAGTTTGATCAGTTCAAAGGGAGTACACTCAAATGCCTTTGGGAGACAATCAAGAAAGTTCCCCAAAGGGGGTTGCCCAATTTAAGGCAGCAGACGAGAGCACATCCGCCCCTCTCCTCACAGACAAGACATTCAAACTGAATTTTTTAAAAAGGTACCCCAAACAAAACAATGGCGCGAAGCTAGGCCCCACTCCACCAGTTCCTGACTGCAAGCAATCCATTCATTACATCTGGGTGTCTTTTTAAGTATAGGAATACACCTGCATGGAGAATTCACAATTCTTTTCAATGACTACGGCTGAACGTGGATTACCATCTACATTATTACAACTGATCTTTTAATTTTAACAAATCCTAAAGCTTTCTTACTATAAAGCCTATATTATTAACTGTTTTAAGCCTCATCTCTTTAGCATTTCTGAAGTTTTTCAATGAAAATACTCTTGAGAATGACGGCATACCTCTAGAGGTACCCCAAAGTAGCCAGAGGAAGCGGAAAATTTCTCTGCTGTCTCATGGCTTTAGCTGAAAAGCATCCGAAATATTTTTTGTGACTTTTGTAATCTACTCTACATTACATCTGTTTATTAATTTGAAAATAATTTTTTTTAATTACTTATCACCTACTTACCTCTTCACTCCAAATCTTCAAGTGAAATGGACACTTCTGGCCGCTTTTAGTTCACCATACCCCAGGTGGGACCTTGGTTTCCCCCTGCTGCATAATTAACTATATGATTGGATGGTGATCTAATACTGCTGTTTTAGTGGGGGGAAGTATGTTTGCTCATGAAATCAAAGATTTGCACACTGCTGTTTCTGTTAACTGCTCTCCTGCCTTTTTCCTGTAACCAAACTCTTCAACAATCCCCAAGTCTTGTCAAAATAAACAACAAGCAACGAGCTGTGGAAGACGGCTCCCTGGCAGAACCTGTGTCCTGAAGAGCACAGCATGGCAGGAATGGAGTGTGCAGAGGAAAACTGCCACCTCTGTCCTCATGCCCCTGGTTTTCAGGCTGTGCCTCCCATTAACCAAACCCAAAAGGAAAGCCGAGAGCAAGGGGCCCAGGTAATGCCGTCTACAGAGGTCGGCCTTCCCGGGCCGGGAGGACGACGCTGGGGCAAATGGCAAAACCAGCAAAGGGCCCTAGCCTGAGGTCGGGACACATAGTGCTAGCGGTGCCACTACTAGTTCTGTGACTGGACACCCCGCAACATTCCAGACTTCTCGGAAAGAAACCAAAGAGACAATTTCTTTCGGTTTTTACATCCTATGATTCTAACCCACGTTACACAGATCGAGGAGCTATGCATACCCAGGAACTACATAGAATTAGTAACATTAGTGACTGTGGTGAATACAAGGCTTTAAACGAACACCCTTCACGCTATGACACAGTCTGTTTCCTAACTCCAAAATCCAGAGAAAGATCAACTCCACGGGAACAGAAATAGTAGCCTCATAGCCTCATCTCTGAAGTGTCAACTTTATCACATCTTGGCCAGCTTCCCTTCAGATTATTGAAGAGTTCAGAAGTTCACGTGTCTGCCTTGTTCCTTTGGAGAAGAGCAAACGGGCAATGTTAGAAGACAAGGCATCCTGAACTCCAGAGCGTTGAGGCCGAGCGTGTGGGCCAGAGGCTCAGACACCAGAGTGGGGGAAAGAGACTGGAAGGCCAGCAGCTCCCACAGACCAATGGGTCACATCTGTGCTCTCTGACGAGCGGCCGTACCCACTTTCCTTTGTTTCATTCGTCATGTCTAGGAATTTCAGTTCCATGGCTTTGCAAAATCTCTCTCTTGTTCTCTCAAATCACTTTGAAAAAAAATACTAGTAAGTAAGAGAATCCTATTTTTTTAAGCCTTAAGCAAATAGAGATCTTGGAGAAATGCCGTTCTTTTATGAGACAATAAAAGAATTAAATGATAAAAGAAGCATTAAGTTGACAGAAATGTCAGAGAAAAGCGACTTTCCTTGCAGCACAGGAACAGTAAAAGGTGCTCCCCTTCAGGTGAGTTCCAGGGTGCCGCCAACACCCTCAGATAAAACACTCAGTGGGAAGCAGCCTGAGAGAAAATATCATTTGAAGGCCAAGTCCACTAATAAGTTAAAGAAATGAGAACCTGCTAACCTTGGACAGAAGACCGTGGGTTGGGACACACTGTAACCAACAGTTAAATACAATGCAGGCAAATAAATTAAATTCCACCTGGGGTAATTAGCGCTCTAATTTTGTTTTATAAGCTGGCTCTGGAGTTATCACTATCATTATTTCACTTAATAATTATGGCTCCGTGAGATAATAATTTTTACTTACGCAGTCCTCTTGCAGGCTAAGTAGTTACCTAAGTAGTTACTCCTTGCAGGCTAAGTATTTACCTGGGAACTCTACACCACGCACCTAGGAGGTCCTGTCAATCAATGTGAATTGCAGTATCTCCTGCAGCAGAACATCAGACGCTATGAGTGAGCCCGGCTCTTTCTTCACCCCCTCGAGTTCCCCTAATCCTGTCTGGTAGCATCTTGCATCTCCTCCCTCTGGCTCTTCCACGACACACATAGTATGCTTTGCCCTGGACATCTGTCCACATACACTGTCCAGGCCCGTCTACGTGTCAGTTTTGAATGTATCTCTAGGATTGCCACGTGGTATTTTTTTTATTGGTTTTTGCCTCTGGCATAGACTTTTCTGGCGACGAGACTGCTTCTTCCTTGGGGGTTGGGGGGCTACCATAGAAGTCAGCCTGTGGGGCTCCTGAGAGCCTCTTACCCATCACTATATCCTCAGGGCCTCCTGGCACAGGGACATGGCCCACAGAAGATGCCTAAGGAAGCTGGACGTCAAAGCTGGACTGTGCTTTGAGGTCAACTGAGTCTCGCTGCTTCTTTGGGGAAACACAAAGTCGAATGCAAAGCAGAGGTCTGTGAAGGGCGTCTTCCTTGCCCTCAGCCTGGAGTTCTGAGAAACGTCCCCCCAGTGTAAGGTGGGAAAGGAACAAAGACAATAAATGGAGCCCAGTGTTTTCAGAAAGAAAGACTGTAGTGAGAGTAGACACTTTCGGTCCTGCTGGATGTGAGAAAGGCTTGTCATGAACGGTGGGGCTGCGGGTCAGGGCTCCACTTGTTGGGAATTGTTGAAAAGTAATGGGGAAGGAGAAACCAATTTAGTGCTTCTTGGGGAGTGGGTGGAAGAGCCATGCATGGCCAGGGGCTTGCTGGAGGCTTTCGCTGTGGAGACTCTTGTGATAAAACTCGAAAGCCCTCAAGAAGACTGAAGGGAAGTGAGCACAGAGCTCCTGCCTGACCCCGTGAGTGCGTCAGACACTCCATCCTGTGCTCTTTTGCTGTGAGCTCTGGGAACTGAATGGTTCTCTCTACTTCACCGTACTTCTTTCCTTAGCAACAGGCTTCCTTCTGGTTCTGTCCCAATTACACAAGAGGGGGCATGATGTAGTGGGAAAGAGCGCTGATTCTGGCGCCAGACTGCCCAGTCAAATCCTTCCTCTGACTCTCAATAGCTGTGTGACTTTGAACAAGTTACTTAACCTCTCTGTTCTTCCATTTTCTCATCTATAACATGGAACGATGATAACGGTACCCACTCAGGCTTAGTATGAAAATTCAACAAATTAGTGCATGAATGCTGTGAAAGTGACGGGAAGCCCTAAACATCTGCCTAATAGACAGAAGGCAGAGGAAAAGGAAGGTGGCCAGAAGCCGGTCCCCAAAGTAGGCAGGAGTCTGAGCTAGCGACACCAGGTACAGCAAATAAAATTACAGGCTGTCCAGGTAAATTTGCATTTCAGGTAAACAACAAATAATTATTTAGTCCAATATGTCTCAAACATTGTATGGGACATACTTGTACTCAGACATTTTTGTTCTTGAGCTAAAACTCACCTAAGCACCTTTTATGTAATTGGGCACCCTTTGCCCAAACCGGGCTGCGATAGGACTGGGATCACGGGTCTGACAGGGTCACTGCATTCCTGCTTCACAGGGAGGATATACTGGGTTCCACCAGAAGGCTGAGGGGGAGGCCAGGATGCAGGTCTCAGGCCTGGGAGTGGTTCTGCAGCAGCCGCAGAACTCAGACGCGCCTCCCAAACTCGGAGCTTTCCCCTCCTGCGATTCGGCCACCCAACGCCCTTACTCAAATGAAGAATTCCTCCCTTGCTCGAGTTTCTGGACCGCCATAGTCACACTTCCAAGAATGGAGTTCCCTCTTCCTGTGAGAGCTTCCAGCGCTGTGTACTGCCCACGCTGGGCTCCGGGGTTAGCGAGGTACCCCCCAAAGAGCCTGGACTCTGCAGTCAGCAATTCCTGGGTTCAAATCCTCGACACAGCGCTCACCGGTCATGTGACTCAATGTGGAAAGCAGCTCATAGCAGCCAACTTGCAAGGTGTTCGAGAGGGCTGGCCGCATTGCATAAATTCAGTATAAAATGCTGGGCATACAGCAGCAATACTTGTTGTTATTGTTATTACCCATTTCAGCCCAGAGATCTTCCATTTTGAATCACTTCTTTAGAATGAATTACTCTCTACAACTTTCGCTTGGTACGTTTCAAGTTCGTCTCCTGAAAGTGGGGAGTGCCTGTGTTGAATTAATAACCTCCACTAGAGTCCGCCCCTGAGTTACTACAATGACATGGGATGCAGGTAAGTCTGGGATTTAACAGGACCACATACAATTTGTTTCTGAAATTCTGCTCTTCTGAGCAGCATCTCCAGGAAAAAGATGAAATAGCGTCACCAACTGTTGGACGAACTTCCTATTTACAGCAGAGAAAAGTGGAAGTGGAAACCCCTTTCCATTTTTCCAAACTCTGCCACCCGTGGCTGGCACATGACAAGCGGCTCGAGTCTCACTGCTTCCCGAGTGACTGCCAGCTACATACGGTTCGCGTCAGCTTCCAGCCGGCACTCTCCCTGAACTGGCTGCTCTTCTGTCCTTTCGCCTTCGGCTCTGCTCTTGCCTTCCCAGGCCAGACGTGCTCTCCACTCTTTTCTAAAAGGAACCACGGATATCCAACAACCCCGCATTACCTGCAGCTCAGACATCTCAGCGGGAAGCTTAACAGCCACGCTAGGAGAGATGCCAGCTCTGCACACACACAAGAAAATACGCGTATCTGTGATTTAAGAAATAATTTGCAGGGTACGGAGGAAATGGACTGAAAAGCAAGGGAAGGGGAAGACGGGTCATATATGTATTAACAGGGGACTGAGTAAGCAGAGGTGACAGTGACTTTAGGGGTGCCAGACACAGGACCTCGTAAGAGCCCTTAGATTAGGGTTACCAGATTTAAGAGGGAGATACCAAAATCCCCAGTGATATTTTAACTTCAGATAACTAATGAAGAACTGTTTACTATAAGTATATCTCAGGAAACAATGGGGATGTACTTACACTTCTCTCAGTACATGTGCTTACACTAAAACAATTACTCATTGCTTATCTGAACTTAACCTTTGACTCAGTGTCCTGCATGGTACCTGGCCATCATCTGGGGACACCTGGGTATTAACTGCTCCTCCCCTTGGAGGAGCTGCCGGACGTCCTCTCTCATTCGCTCGTTCAATGCATCCTCCACAAAGGTGACTAAAGCATGTCCTGCGTCCTCTCTCCTTTTCCTCATTGGCCAAAGGACAGAGAGGCCCAAAGAAACTCCTTTCCCAGGTGACAGAGGGAGACACACTGTGGGTGCAGCCCTGGAGGTGGCTGAACCCCAGCTCCCTGAGCAGAATCTATGCCCTTAACCTGGTCGCCAGGTCCCTCGTGGGTGTGGGGCCATGGGGAGGGGTGTGGGCAGCCTCAAACTGCAGGCACAATTTCTGGGCATTTCTCTGGGGCGAGGAGGTAGAGACATACACAGACAGAGACAGATACGGCAAGAGGAAGAGACCCTGCCCCGCCAGGCCTGGTTCTAGATGCTACGAAGGGCCAGCCATGCTGTGAATCAGATAAGGTCCCGGACTCGTGGTGCTCACGTTCGAGTCGAGTGGAAGCTCAATAAAGAAGTAAACAGATATTTATTTCAGATACTGATCGTGCTATAAGGAAATAATGCCTGGTGATGGAGAAGAGAGTGCCAGAGGTGACAGGACATGCTCTCCAGGATGTCACTCTCTCACTACGAATCAGCACCAGTTCTCTCTCCCCCGGGAGAACAGCATTCACACGACATCTGCCACTCGGGACCTTCTGCCATCCACGCCCGGCTAGTTGATCCAATTTCATCCTTTCTCTGTAACACAAATTCCCCGCCTACACCATGTCCCTGTCCCTTTGTATGTGCTCAGGTTGTTCTCCAGTCCCGACTCATTCTTCTGGTTTTAAGACAACCATTTAACATACTCCATCCTGCTTGTGATCTGCCTTCTCTAGGAAGCCGCCTCCACTTACTGCAGCGTTTCAGACCTTTTGACTACCTTTGAATTCCTAAGCACACAGGCTGTACCACAAAAAGCCTTACATATGTAGCCACATCATTCTAGCACCCATTCATTCCAGTTACTGTTGTCTCTCCACCTAGGTTAGAAGCTGCTGGAGAAGGGATACCCGTCCAAACATCCTTTTGTAGCCTCCAAAACACCTTGCATCGTACTGGGCCTCACAAACACTTGCTGGAAGCAGAAAGGAAAAATATGCCACTGGCAGCAATGTAGGGAAATGGGTCACTAACCTGTAAGTCTTTTTTCAATTCCATTGTACTCAGGGAACAATAAATATTTGATGAAGTGATTTGATGTGAACTAAAATAAACACGGCTCCATTGGGATGGCTTATCAATACCAATGGACAAAAGTTGCTGCCGTTCCACCATAGATGTCTAGGACCTGGCAGAAATTTGATTCTTACTCAGAAGCCCCTTCAGAAACAAATTGCAATTAAACCCATGTTGTGCCAAGCCTAAGCTAGAGGGTGAGTTCGTAGAAATCTCCAGAAGTTATAGGTTTAATCAGAATTCAGAAAACAAACCCCAAAACGCCATTTCCCACACTCTATATTCCCACCCCTATGCCCAAACCCTTTTGCAGTCTGGTGATGGTTCTAGAAGGAGGTCCAAATGGTGCTTGTTTCTATGACAAAGGTGGCTCTGCCTCTGATCGCATGCGGTGACATGTCTATCATGGGCCAACATGAAATGCACCGGACAACTTACGCAGTGAAAAGAATATGGATTTGGGGAAAATGTGGCAACAGCTCTCTGCATAGCAAGCTGACTCACTTGCCTCTATTTCGGCTGAAATTCCCAAATAACGTGGCGCTCTGTCGGGAGCCGGCGCACAAGTACAGTATGACTGCATATGAGCCTGGGGACAAGTGAAAACACACGAGCATTATTTGCAGAAACGAGCGAGTTTGCAGAAGAGGATTCTCCGAAGGGAAGGAAAACAGCTCTGAAGCCTCAGTGACTCCTCTCGGCACTGTAAACTCGATAGGCTCTCAGAGACTGTTTTCATGAGTTTTTCTATTTTGTAAAAATATACTCGAAAGAAGACTCCACGTCTGTAGCAAACATTTGAAATCCAGGCCTCGGAGCTAAATTATCTATGTGTGTAAAGTAAACAAACCTCTAGCCACGAAAGTCCTTTCTCAGTCCAGGAGCAACCTGGGTTCTGCTTCTGGCCTTTCCCTGGTGCCGACTTTCCTCCCTTTCCCAAGTGGCACAGGTGACAGCCCACACCAGGCGACCTCCTCATCCCGTGACCCCTTTGCTTTCCTGCTGCCTCCCGGTCATGCCTTTCCTTCTTCCCTCTAAGTCAAGCTCTGTGCCCCTCTGACAACACTGGTCCTCACTCTCATCCTTCACTGAGGAAACAGACCCACTGTGAGGACGTCACTGTATTACCTACATGCCGTGATTCTCCGAGCTGTAATCTTCACTCTGGTTTTCATCTACACTCCAGTCCAAAGGCTCACGGGCACCTCCAACAGGACAGTCACCATCATCACCAACTCTATGTGCCCCAAACAGAAACCACGATCACTGTTGTCACTATTCCAACAGCCCGGCCAGGTTCAGCCACCCAGGCTCAAAAGCCTGAAGCCACTTATTTGTCCATTCAACCGGGACTTAGGTGTGTGTCTTATCTCCTATGTTCTTCATAGTCAACCGTAACCCAAACTTTCACCCATGCTGGTCCTACTCAAAAAACTATCTTTCTACTAATATAATATTGGATGTCAACTGTAATTGAAAAATAATAAAAAAACATGTATTTAAAAAAAAAAAAAAAAACTATCTTCCTTCCTCTTCACTTATCCCTTGAAAACTACCTTCATGACTCAATCATAGTCCTAACTCATCTCTCCCTTCTCTGTTTAAAGCATTAATAAAACAATGCCTTGGGCTCTTCACAGTTCCATGCAGACACATTATACACCTCAAAGTATTCTATAAGCTTCTGGCTCAGTCGACCCTCTCCTGGAAGTGAATAAGCTGGTCTTTATAAAATGTTCAGTTCAGGGCCTGGCACACTGTAAGAGCCTAAAATTTAGGCTGAAAAATAAGATCCTCAATGAACACGTGGCAAACGGAGTAAGATCGAAGTACGTGACATGCTCGCAAGACCTCAGCCCCGCCTGCCTCTTCTGCCAGTTGCAGAGCGTAGCTCCGGGTGCCAGGCCATCACTGAGCCAAACATTCTGGAGGACGCGGATACACATGGTATTTACTGGTAGATACAGGTTTGGGTCTTGACGGGTCAAGCAAAAACAACTCATACAGATTTGAATTGTTTGGGAAGCGACAATGGAACATGGAAACACATGGGCAACTATTTCCTTCCTTCTCCCCATCGCTTTGCATGTATTTGGTTGGTACAAAAGTAATTGCGGGTTTTGCCATTATTTTTAACCTTTTAAACCGCAATTACTTTTGCACCAACCTAATACATGCTTGGTTTAACCTCTTCTCAGTTCTGTAACGGGGTGTCTGCCTGACAGTGGGGATGCGAGGGCCCTGAAAAGTGGATCTGGACTCAGGGGCCAGTTCAGTGGAGGAATCACACAGAATACTGCTGGATCTGACAATGAGCAAGGATGCTGAGGTCCAGGGAGAAGAGGGACTTGCTCAAGGTCACACCTACTGGCCCAGGTCAACCTCAGGGCCTCACGTCCCTCTCCTCACCTCCCTCCAGTCCTCGTCCGATGCCACCACCGGCCCCGGCTGACTTTTCCCTCAGCTTCCTACACACCTCATAGCCTCAGCTAAGGTGCTTTCTTATTACGTCCCATGGCAACCGTAACCTGGCAGAGCTGACCTCCCTCCACCCCTTATAAGGACAGAGGAGCTGAGAGACTTCCGTGTGCTTTTCATCTCAGATCAGAAATTAATTGTTGAGGCCAGACCAAAAGCACAAGTGCCATCCCAGCAGCCCTCTCAGCAAAAGCCAACACCCTATGCTGGGCTGGCCTCGGGTGGACGTCACAGCAGGGCTATTTGTCCCCTTCGTTGGTCAGCGGCCTTCAAGAAAAGGAAATTAATCAAGGATCACAGGGGTTTGGTGGCTTAGGTTTGCTTAAATTTTATTTTAGAGTGGATGAAAAATCTAAACTGTCTCCCTTTTGTTTACGGGGAATTCAAAAGTATTCAGTACAAAAAAGAACAATTTAAAAATAGGTGGAGCACAGAGGATTTTTAGGCCAGTGAAACGATTCTATAGGACACTACAATGATTGACCCATGTCATCAGACATTTGCCCAAAGCCACGGCGTGTACACCACCAAGGGTGCAGCCTAAGGTAAACTGTGGACCTTGGGGAACCATGATGAAGTCAGTGTAGGTTCCTCAGTGGGAACACAAGGACCCCCCGGAGGGGACGCTGACAATGGGGAAGGCTGCGCACGTGGGGGGGGGCAGGGAGTATATGGGGGCTCTCTGTACCTTGCACTCAATTTTGCTGGGAACCTAAAACGGCTCGAAAAAATAAAATCTTTTTTTGTTTTTTTGTTTTAAATACAAACTTTGTGACCAGTTCATGGAGAAAGTCCACTATGAAAGGAGTGGAAATAAAAAAGCTGGATAGAGGGTGACGTGAAAACAATATCAGAAAGGCAGAAAACAAGGTCCAATGCAATTAGAAGGTAGAGCAACAGCAGTTATAATCCCAGAGGCAGGAAGGTAGCTGATGAAGACAGACAGATAGACGGACACATGCACGCACACACGTTTAAAAAAAAACTGGAAAACAGTTACATAGAAAGGTACTTTGGGGAAATCACTATAAAGTTCTGTTTATGTATTGTACTTTTCAACAGTACTTTAAGATATTCTAAAATAGCCACAAGTGGCAATTGAGCGTTTGAAATGTGGCAACTGTGATTGAGAATGAATTTTTAATTTGACAACATTTTAATTAAGCTGAAGTTTAAATTTAAAAATGAAAGTAATATAAAGTCTTTTCCCACTAAACACAATTTTATTTGGTAAGAGTACTTTTCACTTTGCTTCAAAGTCAAATAGATTCTTCTAAAAATGATAAACCAGTTTTATTAATGTGAATATTAAAGAAAACTGATTTTCTGGGTACTTGAGTTAGTTACTGAAAAATTTGTAAGTATTTTGACACATCTTGGAGGTGGGAATCCACATTTTTCCCCACTGGAAATTTTACAAACTCTAAATACAGATCAAGTATTTTTGTTGAAAATTTAGCACCCAAATTCAGATGTGTTCTAAGCGTAAAATACCCACCAGATTTTAAAGACTTAGTATTTAGAAAAAGGAAAGTAAAATAGCTCACTGATCATTCTTTTACATTGATTAGATGTTGAAATAAGAATATTTTGGATATACAGGGTTAAAATACATTAAATTTAATGTCATCCGTTTCTTTCTACTTTTTAAAATGTGGCTACTGGATAATTTTACATTAGGTCTGCAGCTCACATCGTGTCCCTACCCGACCCACACTGTCCTTTCAAAGAGGTCCCAGGGAAACCAGCGTCACCACATGCCCCAAAGCCGGCTGGAGCTCAATAGCTGAGGAGTCCGACAAATTCCAGATAACCGGCCATGTTCATCCCTCGGGTGAGATGAGCCAGGAGAGGCAGGGACCTTCTTCAGATCAAAAAGGGGTTCCAAGAGGGAGTGACCATTTCTGAATTCACAGAGGCTTCCGGCCAGGAGGAACCATGGGGCATTGATCCCTCGGGTGAGATGAGCCAGGAGAGGCAGGGACCTTCTTCAGATCAAAAAGGGGTTCCAAGAGGGAGTGACCATTTCTGAATTCACAGAGGCTTCCGGCCAGGAGGAACCATGGGGCATTGATCCCTCGGGTGAGATGAGCCAGGAGAGGCAGGGACCTTCTTCAGATCAAAAAGGGGTTCCAAGAGGGAGTGACCATTTCTGAATTCACAGAGGCTTCCGGCCAGGAGGAACCATGGGGCAGAATGGCCCACGTGCAGCCTCACCAGCACCCACCTTTCAGAGAACATGCCAAAAGTTGGCAGGCACCAGATCTCCAGGAGCAGGTAAGAAAAAGACATGGAGAAGCAAATGCAACACACACACATTCAGAGCAGCAAGGGCGAGAAAGCAATTTGCTTTATGGAAATGAGAACAAAAAGCGGTCCACAAGGCCACACATGTGCTTGGAGCTGAAAATCCACCCTGGTGTTTACCAAAGGCAGAGAAACGGAGACCTAGCTGACTCACGACAATGTGTTCCTCAGGTTGAAAATATAATCCAATCGAATCCAATCGATTAAAAATCTTGCCCCCAAATATTCTTAAAAGTAAAATTTATAATCACAGAAATTCTTGTTCTCATGTACAAGAGGAAAAATCACTAACTTTCTACCTTGGGAAAGCAAAGGTATCATCACCCATAGAAGAGAAAATTATCTTCTATTTTTGCAGCCCAATATTCCAGTATCTTGGGACTTTTTAAGGTATTGATGCTAACATTATTCAGTTCACGTTGCTGCTAGTTTGTTGGTGTTTTTTTGGTTGTTTTTGTTTGTTGTTTGTTTGTTTTTCAGTTAATCATAAACTATACCATCTCTTCAAACATACCCCAGAATCCAGATGACCCTGAGCTGGAGACTGACTGTACAAATTTAGAGCCAAAATTAGTAAATACTATAGCAGAATTTAGAAGCTTCTAGAAGGTAAATACCAATCTGAATAGCCTTCTTAGTTCGGCACACATTTCTCTGAAATGTTACCTCCCTACCTGATCAGTTCAACAGCACAGGTATTCTTTCTACAATATGGAGAATCTTGGGGTGCAGGTTTCACACCGTCGAGACACATCACAAGTATGGCCTTTTATTACACCCCAAGTCAGACCAGGTGAGGACACACAACAGTCTTCTAGGGGCTCCCTGGTGGCCTTTTTCCCAAGTTCTTGCGGCTGTAACACTGACCACCACTAAACTGCCTCCTTTGTCTCCGTTGGGCGTTTACAATCTGGACTCAGAGCCATTCCTGGACTTCCGATTACAACTTACCTCCATCTACAACCCAGCGCGCTCCCTGGGCTCTGACCCTGGGGACAGCTACACCATTTACTAACTCAGCTCCTGAGCTCGTATGCGCTTCCACTGACCTCACCCCGTTCCCCTCCTCTGCTCTCACCGTGCTCTAGTTACCTCTTCCGTCCCTCCTTTCAAACTAAAGTATGTGGTTCTGTCGGTGTTGTCATTTTATTTCAACGAATCACACACGCTTATAGGTGTAAATCCAAAACCAGAAACTCTTTTTTAAAAACCACTGCTAATCCCACCACCTGCAGAGTAACACCACTCAACATTCTGGTTTATTTCCATGCAGCCCTTTTTCTCGCAGAAAGATTATCTACATAGTCTTTTGCATTCCGCTTTTTTCAATTAACATTCACTATGTAAGCATTTCGTCACGTCTTTAAGAACTCTGCACAAACATCCTCTTTAACAATTATGGCATCACCTACAATATGACTGAAGCATCATTTATTTAACTCTGACCCCCACTTTTTATCATTACCAGTTTTTAGTGATAAACAATTTGAATAGAAAACTTGTATGCCTATTTCAAATTGTTTCCTTAGAACAGAGGCCCTTAAATGGAAGTACTTGGTCCAAGAGTATGAACGTACCAAGACTATCAGTAAACACCGCCAAATTTATTTCAAGTAAGCTTTTATCAGTTTAATCTCCCACCAACACACCAACAATGAATGAGAGTTCTCTAATTTTGTTAGGCAAAAAAAAAAAAAGTTATTAACGTTAACTTGCATCTCATATTACTTGGTGACCAACACTTTTCGTGTAAACGCTGAGTTCCCTTGTGCAACCTGTTGGTTGATGCGCTTATTTACTGGGCTCGGAACCAATCGGCGTGCCCTCTTACCACATCAACAAAGTTAATCTTTTGCCTGCCATGTTCATTGCAAGTATTTTCCCAGTTTCTTTACCATTTAATTTTTTATTAATCTGTGGCCTGCACAGTTCTTAATTTAAATGCAGACAAAGCTATCCATCTATTTCTTTGCGATTTCCCTTATGCTCAGAAAATCTTTCCCACATCAGGGCACCCGAAAAATATTTACCTAGTTTTTCTCCTGTACTAGTTTTCCCAAGGCCTAGCCCCACTCTGAAGGCATTTCTAACTGGCTTCTTTCCCAGGCTTTCCCTGACTCTGGATGACCTTATTCTAGCTCCTCACTCATCGCATGTGCTGTCATTGTCCTTGGAGGGGGACAGAAACAGTCCCTTTCAAATGGTCCTATGTATTTGGGGAAGATGCAGGCACTTGGCTTGGCTCTACTGCTATCTTCCTCCACGCTGTAGAGAGGGCACAGATACAAGTCCCCAGCACCCGCCTACCCTTCCATGGGCCATGTCTGTCTGTGTGCGAAAGAAGTGGAGCTCAGGATCTCCGGGACTCCTCCCAGGGGCTCTGGCAAGCCCACCACACACACACACACTCACGCACCTGCTCTCCCCTCTCCTGTTGTCATCTTTCCTTTGTCTGCTTTGCCTATACCCTCCCTGAGATGGGGGCTCCCTTTCTCCTGTCCCTCCCGCTTCTTACAGGGACCTCTGGGTGGGGCTGTTGGCTTGGCTTGCAGCCCAGAGAACATTTAGAAGCTGGATTCACAGAACCTCACTGCAGCTCCGGTCTGTTTCTCTCGCTCACATCCAGTTCAACTCTTGCTGGTGATGGAACAGAGAGAAAAAAAAGTCCCTCTTGCGCTCTTCTGTTTGTGCTCATCAGAGAACCAAACAGCAGGAAATCTTAAGGAACATCACACACCTAGGACCTGGAAGGCTGAGCAGGGTCATGACAGGCTAGAAGCCAGCAGACAGCACTGTGTGTCCAGGGGACAAAGCAAGATCCAAAGGGCCAGGACCACACTCATCTCGTGCACAAGTGTAAACCAAGATCTTGATGGGGGCCTGGCAATCTCTTAGGGCTCAGTGAATAATTGTTACGAGTGAGTAAGGGGCCCCTCTCCATCACAGACCCCTAGGAAGTATGGTGACTGACATATACAGAGACAATCAACTTAGCATCATCCTCAGAAGATTTCTGGGGTTGGGTTGGGTTTTGGTAACCACGCCCCTTTTCTTTAACCCTTGGCTAGCCTGGGACCCACAAACCAAGATCCTTATCTTTCTCTGAGCCTCACCTCTAAAATGATCAAGCTTGATTCGATAATCTCAAATGTCACTTCTGGCTATAACATTCCATGATGAGATTAGTAAATTAAAGATAAATGCTTTTATTGATGGTTATACATTCTGTCCTGTCTACATATGGGCTTAGAGTACATCCCGTAATTTACATCTGACCACTTTACTGGAAACTAAATTTCACAAGGGAATGAGAACCACGAATGGCTCTTCCTAGCCTACTAAGTACACGGCAACACAGGCACAGAAATCACTCTTCGAGCAGGCATTCTCCACCAAACAGGAAACTATTAGTAATCTAATAACACGTTCTTTACCACAATAAATCAGAAGCCTATATTCAACAGTTCTGAATTTGGTAGAGGCCATCCCCAGCTTCATGAAAAACCAACCACAAATGAAGACGTGCAGCTGGAAGCCCATCTGCCATGGAAGCCAACGTGATGGGGGATCTCTCAATGCTGGTATTCCAGAACATTCTAACTAGTGTTAATGTAATGAATTAATATTAAAATGAAAATTGATCATAAGACATCTTTTACTCAGCCTTGGAATTTGGTGGCATGTGTTCAGGGAGCGCCAACTCATCTGAATATTTGCCTAATTAGGAAGGGAAAGCTGTGGCTCCTGCTGCCAGCCATCACACCACCCAGTTCAAAGCCAAATATAAATGCCTTTTGTGTCACCCACCGTTTCACATTATTCACCTCCCACATCCACCCCTCCCGGTAGCACAGACAATGCAGAACTGACCAAATGGTTTCTCTTCTCTCTGTCCTCTGCTCTCGCACCAAGGCTTGGCTCTGCCCCCATAAAACAGATGGCACAGAACTATTTTGAGGGCATGGGTGTAAGATGACACAAAGGATTTTATTCACCCAAGTGGGGAAATGTGATGGTCATATGCCAACCCCTGGACCAGGTTTTGTCATCTAGAGGATGTGATCGCGTGCGAGCCTGCTAGAAAACCAGTAAAAAGTTCCCAGGTGACCCGAGACAAGCAAGAGTCCTGACGTACCCGAGTTTTGCCCCTGCTTCAGTCTCTTCCCCCATCCTAAAGCCGCGGGCACTCTCCATTCACCTCGCGGGACTCCTCCCTGCTGCTCACACATCCACCGTCCTCCTCGTCTCCAGGACTTCGCTCAAGCTGCTTCATCAGCCTAGAACGTCTTTGTTTCCCACATCTGCCCGGCAAGTCCTAGCTGTTCTTCAAGGTCCAGTTGGAATCCTACCTCTCCTACAACTCTCACCAGATCACCCTCCCCTCCGAGAAATGAACTGCCTTCTCCTCATCTTTCATGGCATTTGACTGGCCCCAGTTTGCCCTTTGTTGAAATGATTTATGTATGAATACAGGCCTTACATTTGAAGTGACAGAGGCAGCACCTTATTCATATTTTAACCCCAACAGTGCGTATCATAGGCTTTCTATGTAACGATGGACCAGCACGAGGCAGGCTACAGGAGGGGGCAGTTATCATCCCTTGGTGCCTTCTGGACCAGACATCTTTTAGGACCACTGCTCCTCGGGAGACCGGCTCCCCATGCCCTAGGGCAGGAGTTAGCCAGCTTCAGCGAGGACACAGGAATAATCTTCAGAGTTTGTTAAAATGCAGATTCCTGGGCCCTGCTTACGATTTTGAGTCAGTCGTTTGAACTGGCAGGGCAAGACTCTGCCATCTTGCAAGCCCCACAGGTGATTCTAGCGCTGGTGGTGCTGGGGCCACAATTTGGAAATTCTGCCACGGGGAATATTTTACGTCATAGGGGCAGAGAGAGACATAACGAAGTCAAAGACGTGGAACTAGATGCTGCCAATTGTTCAGAACTTTTTGGTGGAGAACTCACGGGGATGCACAGACTCCCAACATCCTCTTGAGGAGCAAGAAATACAAGTCAAAGTGCTCCAGGCTTTTCACACACTCAGCTGCCTGGAAGATCTATGTGACAAAAGGCTAAGACGTCCCTGAGAGAACACAGACCCCAGTGGGACACGGATGTTATGACACCCTCCGTCTAGCTCTCCACGTCTGTCTGTGCCGAGACGCACAGCAACCCGTAGAAGGACCAGCCTGAAATGGAAGGTTTAATATGAAAAATGGAGAAAACTCTTCCTCAGAAGAGAGCGTGCCGAGCCGAGAGCAGTAAATTCTACCTTCAATTCTCTGAGTCAGCACCATCACGCTGCGAGCTAATCCTACACCTAACGCCTCCACCCTCACACGCTTGGACTTCTTTTAATTAAGGAAATGTTTTTTGTGCCTACTATGTGCCATGCATCATAGCAGACACTGGGACTAAAGCTGAATAAGATATATTCCTTGCCCTGGAATATAGACACGCACTGCAGTAAATGATTGTCATACTACCTAAAAAGCGTGCTCATGGAGATGTAGGCAGGAGGGACACCCAACCCCTCCCTGGAGAAAGGAGAATGGAAGGGAGAGACCGAATCTCAGAACTGACATGACTCTTCCAAGATTACCACATGCAAATCAATACACTCTTCTTCCATCTGCTCCGAGTTACAGAAGAACTTTCCAACTAATGGAACTGACACCATCGATTTCCCCCTGGTTATTAGAGAGGGCAGTTCGCAGCTGTGCCCAGATGATCGCCTCCAGCTTTTCTCCACCGGTCTCCTGCTTCCTGGGTTTGGGGCCTGCCTGGTGGATTCCTGAGGGCCTTGAAGCAGGAAGCTCAGGGCCCCTGCTGGGCGTGGACCTGCCTGCTGTTAAATGGGGGGCTGTAGACCCAGGGACGGCACAGAGCTGGGGAAAGTTTTCTGGCAGGAGAGAGAACAACAGGAGTTCTAGACAGAGGAAGTAGGAAGTTCACGTGAGCCAATGAGTATTTAATTCATACCTACACATTTATTTTAGCTAAGAGTTAAGTTGGATGGAAAAAGCAATGCTGACTAGAACACGTGATCGATTTCCTGAAGCACCAGCTCCCAGCCACGGGAGAACTGCCTGATGCTGAAAACCATGCCATTTCGTGCCTCCCCACCCAAAGTGCCAGCTCTGCACCCCACAGGTATAGTAACTGACAGAGCCTTTTGAGCCTCCAGAGAGCAGGCTTCCTTCTATCTCTAAATGGGGGTGCTGCAGAGGAAATATCACGTCTCCTACCAAAAGAAAACAGAAAAATGGTTGGGTGTGGGTGCAGAATTATTTTACTGAGCAAGTGTTTCTTTTTTAGGAAGCATCAGCAATTTTTTAAGGTTATATACTGAGTAACTGCAAGCGTTGATTACATTAATGGATTACCTCTGGAGAAGGAATCTAATTACATTTTTGTACAAACTGCACAATGCAGATTAATTTCAAACTTTCTTGGCGGCCCTGTTGTTCTTGTCTTAAGCTCAGTGAAAGAGCCGTGGGTCAGGAGCCAATTGCTGCAAAGCAACTGGAAACTAGAAGAGGCTTTGTCCCTTCATTCAACAAATCTGCACCGAGCCCCTGGCCATCTCTGTATGTGCCAGCTCTGTTCTAGGCGCTGGAAGCACAGAGTTGAAGAAGACAATGCCCCCCTCCTCTTGGAGCTTCTCAGCATATTAACCACTCTGAGAGCCATAAAACCCCCAAAGAGCCTGAACCTATTTAAGTAGCTCCTGGGTTTCCTTTTCTGAGCACCAGTCAGGGATTGGTAGCTCAGAGAGGGAAACCTAAAAGAGGTGGCAACGGATTAAATAGGGGGCAAGGAAGAGATAAACAAGAGGAGTCCTGACCAAGAGGCACACATACTGGAGATGAATTAAGTTATTGGAGGTGGAGAAAAGTAAGGTAACTGGAAAGTGAAGACAAAGCAAATGGAGAACCTGGAAAAGGTGAAACACAAATGGCTAATAACCATTTCTTCAAATTCAACCATTCTCCTACTAGAGTGAAAAAAAGAATTTTCAACGTAGGTAAAATCAGGGAAGACTAACTAAAAACTGGCTTAGCTTTTCTGGAAAACAATTTGGTATTACATATCAAGCCCCAACCTAAAAAAATCCCTGTTCTAGGAATTTATCCAAAACAAATTATCAAAAATGTGGTCAAAGATTTATGCACAGGGATTATCATTAAAACATTGTCATAAGAGCCCCAAACTAGCACAACATAAACATTTAACTTTAGAGGAAAGATTATGTAAATTATGTATATCTACATGGTAGAATATTATGACACCATTTAAGTTATGTTTATGGAGAGTTTTGATGACAAGGGGAAATGCTTATGACATAATTATAAACAAAATCTGGGATATAAAATTATATATAAGATATGATTTACACCATGGAAAAAAATACAAAAGGATATACGCCACAACAGTAATGTGTCTTTTGGTGGTAGAATTTTAGATGCTGTTTTTCTGTTCTTTTACACTTTTTTGTCAAAGTGTTCCATAATACTGATTTATTTTGATAATCAGAAGAAATGAAAGCAACTGATTGTAAAAAAAAAAAAAAAAAAGGATAAAACAGGAAGAGGAAGACACATTAATCTAATGAGGAGACGAAGGAACGGGGACTGGGGTGAGTGGTTCCAGGGAAGGCTTCTGACCAGACAACTTAAAGGATTTAGGTGATGGGCAAATGCTTGATGCCCGCAATAGCACTTGGGGACAACGTCTGTCTCAGGTTTCCTCCCTCCTTTCAAGATTAAACAGATTGAACATTAGGTTTCAATCTCCCCGACAACTCTTAAATAAGCCTGACCTGAGACTATGGGATTTTAAAAGTTTCATTTGGTTCCTAACATTTTCAGCCTCCAAATTGAACCCCAGCTGGTCCTAGACGCTTTAGACATTGACCCATGATAAACATGTTTCAAAAGAACCACAGCATTTTTCCAAAACTATTTTTAAAAATCCTTAGTAGTGTCATCGAATCCCTTCCCCCTCAAAAACAAAAAAAAAACCATAGTTCTGACAATAATCAATTGACTCTTTCAATGCCTTCTCTGGGGATTCCATTCACTGAAGGAAATGAATTAGATGGTCTTGGAAAGCTTCTAAAAGGGTGCCCAGTCTGGGCAGCACTTACCCTGTGCATACTATAAATACTTCATGATCAGGCCGAGGATGGCTAAGTCGATAGATAGTGAGCATGGAGACAGCATTCCATTTCCATGCAATACACCAGCATGGCTGCCCAGGGAATGGAGGAAACCACCGCAAGCAGGGAAGCCACTTGGCTAGGCCTCCCTCGCTTTCTTCATTCACCCAGTGGCAGCTCAGCATCCCCAGAGAGAGTGTAGAGGTTGTTATAAGACTACATTGGAAGTTCTGCCCGCCGCTTTGGAGCGTGCCAGCCATTTCCTCACCAGTGTCCTTTGGCCATGCAATTTTAATAAACTTAACGTCAAGAAAGGAGCTGGGGATCATGCTGAATTATTCACAGCTCCAATCGGGTAAAGCAGAAGAACCCCTCTTCTGAGAGTAAGTAATAGCCACTCATTGATTTCCCCCATCTCATCATCCCCAGGTGAGAATCCAGTTTAAAAGTCAAAAAAGAGAAGAAAACCTAACTACTGTCTTCTGAAAGTGGAGTTCATGAGTAATTAGTGAAGTTGCGAGTCGTGAGAATACCATTGACGATTCTATTCTCAAGAATCATTTTGAAGCGCTGGCTATATTTAAATTTATTTAAATAGAACACATATATGAAAACTCAATTTTCAGAGATTAATGACCACGATCAAAGTGGTCTTGTTTAATAACAGAATGAAAATGGTCGTTAGCCTGGAGACTTCAAGGCCAAAGAGATATAGGATTCAGGCTTTTATTAGATGCCAAATTGAATTAGCTTCTGAATGTAATGAATATACCTTAATCCATGTACAAAAAGAAAAATGTCTGCTCAACAAAACTGAGTAATTCTCCCCTATGCTGGAAGGAAACACACTTTCCCAGATGCCACACCCACAGTCAGTGCTGTTTGTCACCGAGCTCCTCTGGGGAGTGAGTTCAAAACCAGCCCCTTCCAATCTTGTCCACAAGCCTCAGACTCTCAGCCCGCCCCCAAGGCACTTACGCAAGCACGCCCACTTAGCAGGTGGCCTCACCCCCTCCTTTTATGGAGTCTCACATATCCACTGCTGAGAAGCCAGGCCAGTGTGATTTCAGGCCTGGAATATCACAGAAGGCTCCTCAGAGTCCAGACTCCGCCCATCTCCATTCATCCCACGCGTGGTTGACAGATGAATTTCCTAAGGTATCCTAACGTCGTAACGTTCACGCCACGGGGCTCTGCCATGAGCTATTTAACCTCTGTAAGCCTCGGTTGCCTCATCTGGGAGACAGATAATAACATGCTCCTTCCTATAGCACTGCTGGGGTTTAAGTGAAATAATGCACATCGGGGACGCGGTACAGCCACTGGCTGTATTCAGTAAATGCTAGTTAGCATTACACGAGAGCGCCAGCTCCATGAAGGCAGGAATTCTGTCTCTTTCATCTAGTGCCTAGAACAGTGCCTGGTAAATGGTAGGAACTCAATCAGTTTAATAAATGAAGTATTGCAGGCCCATTGCAAATGTCACTATTCCTGACCCATGATCCTGGGCTGAGATGGGTGTTCCCTCCTCTGGATGCCGCTATTTTCCTGTATCCTGTAGCACCAGCCCCTGCCATCCTGAGTTGACGTCACTACTCTGCGTTCTCCAGGAGACTGTGGGCCCCCGAAGGCCCCTCTTTCATTGCCTCCTTCAGATGCTGTGCACACCGCCGGCTCTCAGTAAACACCGAGAATGAAGGCCCTGCCAGTCACTCCAAGAACGACCAAAGATGGCTCCTCACTAACCAGAGCAGCAAAGAACCTTACACACGTAGGATCCCAGCCCCTCTCCTGCAATTGAATGAGGAAATGGAGCCAAGGCAGTCATTTTTGTCATTGCACATTTCTGTTAGCTCTGCCCAGCTAAGCAACCGCTGGATTTCAAACCTTAACCATCAACCAGAGGTATCTGCTCTTCTTGAGAGTGAAGTCACTTTTGAGATGCGAAGAAGGAATTTCTACTTCCAGGAAATGGAAAGATCCTTCAGGGTAGGAGTTGATGGCAATGTGGGAGGGGGGTGGGGGGGGAGCAGCAGAACGCAATGCTAACATGGCACTCAGACAACGCCAGACCGGGTGGGGCAGGCGGGGCGCTGGCTGGGTGTTGGCACCCTCCCCCCACACACACACACACTCAGAGCCTGGAGGAACCTGCCCTTCCTTCTCCTCTACCCCCACCCCCAGGAGGATGTGCCTGGGAGCTTGAGGAGGAGGTAGCTTTTGCACAGTTCCTTTTCCCGGTTTCCCTGGCAACTGTGCAGCATCTAGAAGCTCCAGGAGTGAGGCGGTGGGATGGGGTGTGGAAGCAAATGCGGATGGAGGTCCCGTGTGGTATCACCTTCACACCCGTGGTTAGCAACCTCCCTGCTCAGAAGGCCACACACACACACACCTCTGCCTGCTCATTTCTAATTTAGTGCCAGGTGCCCAAGCAGAGCGCCAGCCTCAGGGGCATGTTCCATAATGAGTCTCATTTTGCCAATGCGAACCGAGAGGGGGGGCCTGAGAAGGCATGAAAAGTAGCGTCAAGGGCGCTTGAAGTCTCTTGGTTGGGTTTCTGGACTTCAGATAAGCCACACAGGACACATCATGGGGCATTCATTAATCATGTATCGGCAGCTGGCTATGGGCTGGGAACACAGGACGGGGGAACCTGAGCCTTCACGCCACTGAGGGTGTCTGATTTGGGGGATCTAACCTAAGAACAACAGATGCAGAAAGAAGGAAGGTGGCAAGAACGTTCAGAGGCAAAACTGCCTACAAAGTAGAAATATACAGTCTCCAGGTTTGAAATGAATTCCATTCTAAAACCTCATTTGTAAGTCAGTTATTTAGAATTCAGAACCCATTTCCAGAGAAGTTCTGTCTCTTATAAATGATGATTGGGTTTCTACGCTCGTCCACAAAAGCCTATTTAACTTATAATGTGGACAAAATACTATACATTTACAATGGAAAGCAATAGGAAAAAACAAAACAAAATCCTGTTGTGATATCAGTAATTAAATGAAAAAGAAAAACGGAAAAGTGGAAAATAAATAGCTTTCATTTCTTTGGAATACCAGAGCTCTTAGGGTGGAAGGCGTGGCTAGCCTGGGTGCGCCTGGAGATGGGGTCTTCATTTCCTTTAGATAATAGGATGGAGGGTGAGCAGCCGATGGTGGAGGAGGGGTGGAGGGTGAAGTAGTAGGGTGGTCCTTTGGGATAATGAAAAAGAAGTAGCATATTTGGGAATATAGGCAGAGAGGGGAGAAGAGAAAAAGTAATAAGAATTATCTCCGAAAGTATAGGTGGGGTCCCTGGGGCTGAGGAAAGAGCATGGATTTTGCAGTCACTAAGCCTGTCTCTCTCTGGCTGCAGCTCTGGGTGAAGTGCTCCGTCTGAGTCTGAGGCACCTCACTGGCAACCTCAGAGGGTCGCTTCAGTCAAGTGTCTGCCTGGTGGGCACCGTGGTGGCCCACCCCACCCCCTTCATGCGACGTGCTGCCCCATCCTGGGAGGACTGTCATCCTTCGGGTTTCAGCTGCTCAGGGATTGCTCAGACACAGAGCCACAGGTCAAGGTCACTCCTCTCCTGCCAGCCCACCTCCAGGAAGTTAGCGGTGTGGAAGGAGGAGGCCCAGCCACCTGGGCCCTGTTCAGGAAACTCTGACGGGCCACTGAGGACTGGAGCTCACTGAGGGCTGTCCTGGGCCTGCATCGGAGCCTGACTTCCCCTCGGCCAATCCCTGCTTCCTTCCCTGCTTTTCCACAGACGTGGATCCTACGGGCGCTCCTTCATAAGCATCCTCCCACTAAACTCCGTCTCAGAGTCTGCTTCCCAGGGAACCCAACCTGTGACAAAGTTCCATTAGATGGTGCTGTTTGGAATGTTGTGTCGTATTCTATACCAGCCTCCCATGGAAGGCTCCTGAAATAGATACACATGGAGAGTGAAGCAGGACAAGTAACACTATTACTGGCTCAGGCTTGGCTCTGCCTCCCACCCACACACATTGAATTCCAGTTCTGCGTGAGCAAGGCTGAATTCCACGGAGAACCACTTCATGGCCCATGCAGACCTCTTGGCCTACTGTGTGACCTCCAAGCTCCAGCCAGAGTCAGCTATCAGGGAAAGATAAAGGAGAGTGCAGATGGCAGAGAACATCAGCCGCAAAGGCAGGGCAGGGGTTCAGCTCCCACAGTCATCAGCTCCCATCACTAAGAGAGTGGCCAATAAAACGTCCTTAAGCCTTAGCAACTCATGCAGCCTTTCTCCTTCGTCACGAACAGAGACGTCTGGGGTTCCTCTTAGCGGCCAACACCGCCAGCCCTTACGTTTGAGCAATGGCAGAGCCTGGGGCCTCAGCACTGCTTTGTGGTCTCTCCAGGTGACCCTGCTCACTGCACCTTACCTTCACTTTGGGTCTGGTCCTTGCCTTCTGGACACTCCACAGACCCGTCACTTCAGATCGTCCTTGCTTCCCTCGAACCTTTCCATTGTTAGGACTTAAGTTCCATCTTTTCCCCATGGTCATGGCTATGGAACAGTTTCAACAATGCCCACACCCAGCCCTGGCTCCCAAAGGCTGGGAGAGCTGTCGCCCTCCCCCCGCCCACTGATGGGTTACAAGCTTCAAGGCCAACCTGTCTCCCTGCAGTTCTTCGTCCTTCTTAGTAACACAGAATGGCAGAATCCACAACCACAGCCAACACCACTCAATGGCCCACCACAGCACTGAGGTGAAAATAAGGGGTACTCTGTCCCCCAGAGTGGGAATGTCACCCCCGCTGCCTCCCCCTAGACCCTGACAGCACTTCCCATCCTCTTCCTGCCCCCCCCTTTCCCTGTACCCCAACACTTGCAGTATCTTCTTTGGGGATACGTGTTTTATTCCAGGAATGAAGAGGATGTGATCATAGTACATTTTGGAAGTTGCAGCCTTCCTGGAAGGCAGGGCTGGGTTATAACAATTAGGGAAGAGTCATTTCCACACTCCCCTCGACAATTTCCATACAAATGTACTCAGTGTGTTTCTCTTCCAAGCTCTGAAAATGTTACTTTTTCAACACTTAGTATGTAAATCTGCTTTTAGAGACTCACGCTATTGTCTCAACTGCATCCTTATTGGACACCACTGATAAATCAGGGGGCTGCTTCTGCTGCTGCTGCTGCCTCGCTGGAGACCCCAACACTGATGGTTTTCTGCTCCGGAACTCCTTTCACAATATGTCACACTGTTGCCATTCGGCAAACGATCCTCTCCGCCACTTTCTACTCCCACACAGTAAACACCTGACGGACGCTCTCATCACACACACCTGTGCAGACAGCAAACCCACAACAGACTCACCAACACATACAGACACGCGCAAGGCAAACTCACCTGCACAGGCTGTGCAGAGTCGAATAGGAAAGCCCCTGAGTCCACGAGATGTCATTTCAGAGCCTCTTCCCCGGATGCCACAAGGATGTCAGCGCCTGGCACAGTTCTCTGCTCCAATAATAATAGCATCTAATACAGCTCAGCATCGCCTTTACCAAGTTACTGACTGCACATGAATCATTTTACTTAACTTAAATTCAAAACAATTCCCAAGACAGGTATTATTTACCTCCGTTTTACAGAGTATAACACTTAGCTTGCATAGGATCTTGTACCTCGAGAAGGACAAAGCTGGGAACTCAGCTAATGTCCCTGGCTCTGTGGAGTTTGAAGCCCATTTCTCAATGAAGGAGGACACTGGAGACACAAGACAGAGCTCTGAGGCTAGACATTAGGAGAACGGTCACAGGTAACACACAAAATTAGAAAATAAAAAAAATAAAGGAAATACACCTGCCTCTTCCATGCTGTTTTACCTCATTAACAAAAGAAATATGGAAGGAAAGTCATTTACCACGATAACCAAATGGAACCAGACAAATGACACACAAATGACTTACAAGTCCTGCTTCTGTGAGAGGTTGTGCTAAACGCAGGAGAACCCCACCTGCCGGTTCCTACAAAAGCCCACCGTGCTCTCTCCTCCTCGCACCACTGCCGCCCCCACCTATGTCCGCCAGACCAAGAGTTCTCAAACTTTAACGTGCTAAGAATCACACGGATTCCTGGGCCCCGCCACTCGAGACTCGGAATCAGTCGGTCTGGGCTGTGCCTGAGAACTGGCACTTCTGACAAGTCCCCAGAACCTGCTGGTCCAAAGACCACTGTGAGTAATGCTGGTCCAGACCCTGACCTGTCCTTCACAGCATGATGTGGAACTTGATTACCTTTCCTGTTAAGCCACTCTGTTGCAGATGCCTCTCCCCCACCCTCCCCACAGTCCTACAGTCATGAGAAGCCGTCTCACCCCACAGCTCAGGACCAAGGCTGACCAGTTGGGGACTGCTGCCCTCACTACAGGGGTCTCCCCGCTTGTTCCGGGCATAGTACTCCCGACCTGTGGAACCTGGTTCTTAAAGCGGGGCTTCTCTCCCAGCCACTGTCCTGTATTTCTTATTCTAACTCTCTAATACTCCAGGTTTCTTGTAGAACTGGGGCCTGCCTGCCTTTGGCCACGCCTGCTCCCTATTGACTCCGCAGAGTCCGGTAGCCCCAAAGTAGTGCCTCCTGCTTTCACACCTGCTGACCCACTGCCTTCATGACAAGTGGCTGCTGCCCAGATTCCCTCCTGCTGCGCTGTCCCTGCCCTCTGGACCACTCAGCTCCTGCTCTTGCTCCATCCCTCACTGCGGTGGCTTTCCTGGATGGTGAACACTGATTGCGTTAGCTGCTGGAAAGACCATCACCTGCCATATTCAGCACCAAGGGCTGGGACAGGTCCCCCAATTAGCACAAGAAGAGGAAGGTCCTAAACCATCCTCACGTTGCCCTTGCTGTTAATAAAAAAAAACAGGCCCCACCTCTGTGATATGGTACTTGTAGCTTACATGTGGGTTGTATTTTCCCTGCAATGAATCCTTGCTGATTTAGTGTGGAGGGCGGGACCCATGATGTGCGCAAGTCTGCACTCTCTGGGTAGTCAATAAACGTTAAGCAACAAGCCAGTTGATCCCTTGCCTGGTTGGCACCTGGAAATACATCATCCAATTTGGAAAGCACCATACCTTTCAATATCCCCTCCAGCACCTAACACGGGGCTCCTCACAAAATAGGCACCCATGAATAATGAATGAGTAAATGAACAATGGATGAAGGATGCCCTTGGGGTTACGCCCAGTTCTCCTTTGGGGTGTCCACATCCATACGCTCAGCTGGAAGAAAACAACTTCCCATCAGCAGAAGCTGAGAGAATGCCTCTGGGCCCCACTTCCGACTAATTCCCAGCACAAAATTGGACCTGTACATTCAAATGAATTGTGGCTTGAAGACTGCAATTATACCCGCACAGTGGTTCTCAAATTTGTTTCAGTACATGCATGTCTTTAACAGAAAAGGTTGTGCCTTCCTCCATCCCACCTTCCTGCCCTACCCTTAAGGCCATCTCGCCCGCTTGTCCCCGCATTTCCATCACTGATCCCTTGCCAGGCCGGCCATCTAAGCAGGAGGGATGAACAGCTGCATGTGTGTTACGCGTTAAAGTATCTCCACGTTGACCTTTAACCACCTCACTGTCATTCCTTGGGTTAAGTCCCCTGAAAAAATTAAAATGCTATCAGGGAAGGAAATCCAAGAAGACGTTAACACCTTAGCTCAAACAAGCTCATCAAATTGGTATATACGCCCGAGGGGATGGGACAGAGCACAGGTAAGTCTGAAGAGGAAAGGAGTCTACTGGCGTGGGGAGTCCAGGTGCGATACCACATGAAGGTGTCTGTTTTCTGTCTGGCTGGCTGCAGAAAGACCATGGGAGCTTTGGGAGAACAGGCATGAGGTGGCCTGTGGGTCTCCTGAGAGGTTTACAACGTTCCCTGCAAGGGCTGGGTCGGGGCAGGAAGATATGGAATCATTTGCAAAAAGCAGAGACATTAGAACACCAAGTAACATATGGCGATGCTCTAAGGGGTGAGTGTCTGCTACCAAGCTTTCACAGTTCCGGGGATGGCTTCTTGCTAGTGACGACCCCCATGGAGGCCAGTCTTGCAAGTAAGAGGCAGCTCATAACAGACTGTGCACAGTAAGGGCCCTGCACTAGCTGGGCTCAGAGGAGGATGCAAGGGAAGGAGAATGGCTGACGCTGCAGGGAACCCAAGCTTCTAGCATCTGGGATGTTTACCCCATTAATCTGTTTTACATAATATCAGTCAAAAACAGAAAACAGAAGAAATAGCTGGAGGGAGTCCACTCGAGTCACCTGGATTCTGGGTCCTCAGTCCCAGCACCCTCTAAGGCCACGAGGGGACCTGTAGGCAACATTTCCTGCTTGGCTTAGGTACCTGGTCTGCAAAGGAGACAGCACCACGCAGACTGGGCTGCCGGGAAGAGACGCCGAGCCATCCTCTGAGGAGCATTACGACCGATGTGAACAAAGAGGAGGTGATCACTGTTATAATTGTGTCCTGTCCTTCATGCCAAGCCCTTTGGTCTCCCACGTGCATGCTGTCACATCTGGGGGTGCTGGGGAAGGAGGAACCAGGGAGCCAGGCAACTCCTGGACTGGGGGACCACAGGTCTGTTGGGAGGAAAGTTCAGAGCGCAGATGACCCGCTGGTCCAGGAGCTTCCAGGGAGGCCCATCAGGAAAGAACAGGTAGTGCCACTGGGCAAAGAGCCAATGTAAGTCCAAGGCCAGAGGGCCAGTGCCAGTGCAGATGGGCTAGGGGCAGCCTCGGGCCCAAGAGCAGGGCAGTACCTGGGGGTGGCTGGAGGGAGCCATTGACAGCACCAGGACACCAAGGTTCTGGAAAGAGGGGAGGGTGTGGAAGGGGCCATGCAAGAGGCCATATGTGGGGACCAGGTAGGGCTTGACCGAGCAGAGCCAAGTAAGAGCTGCATGCCAATCTCCGCAGCAGAGCAGGACAGGCTGGGCGGGGGCCGGACCCCCAAGATGGAGCTGACCTGCAGGCCCCCGTGGTGAGTGGTCAAGAGCTTTGGGGACAGGGAGCCAAGTGTCATCCACATGTCTGCATTGGACTAGACAGTCTGGATTTTGATTTCTTCTCCCTCTTCGCCACAGGTCCACGGAAATGTCCTTGTTCCTCCATAAAGTCTCTGCCTGTCTCCCTTCTCTCCCCCCAATGTCCTTCCCTTGTAATCTCCCTCCCTCTCTCACAACTTGTCTTATTTCTTCTGATGCCACTTCCCAGGGCCACTGTGTGTGTGTCTGTGTGCTGATGGGTGGGTAAGTGCCCTCAGGAGGACGGGGTGTGGAGTCGGGAGGTGGGGGAGGAGGTCATCTCTTTCTCTTTCCCTCCCTGGCCAGCTGGAAAGGTGCCATGTGACCATATAATTGAATTAGCTGAACTTTCAGTCTTAACAGGAGGAGGCTTTAAAAGAAACTCTAGCTTTCCTGGCTCTCAGTCTCTTGAAAGATAACAGAGGAGATCTGATTGCAGGAAGGTAGGGTCTCAGCTCCCTGATTCCCACTGCCAGCGGCAATCAACTGTGAGCTGAACCCTCCATCTTGACTACGCCAGGCAGAATGAGCAATTCTGAGCTCACACATACAGTGCCTCAGGGCTCGGACCATGAGGGACCCTGCGGGAGCCTCCGGGCAGCTGCCCAGAGCCCCTGCCAAGTAGATCAGGAGATCAAGGGTGAGAAAGGGCAGCCCTTCGCACACCCTCCAGCAGGTGCCCCCTGCCAGCCTCTCCTGGCACAGCCCCAGGCCCAGGCCACTCCGTGCCAGCTCCTCCTTGCAGAAGCACTCACGTCGCGGTGACGACAGCCTCCCTGCCCCTGCTTTCTCGGACTCCTGGCTGCTTAGTCCCTATTACGACACTCAGGCTCCCCTCCCACCTATCTCCCCTTGCCCTGCCACTGGGCAGTGTCCAGGCCCCTGGCTGAGGTAAAAGGGCATGTGACAGGGACACCAGGGGCAGGGAGAGCAAAGGTAGAGCTGCTCAGGATGGCGTCAGGAGCTCTTGGGGGTTGCACAGGACACAGAATTCTGCAAACATGCACTGCAGCCTCACACTGGAAAGCCCGTGGGAGTCTAGTGAGAGGAGGAAACGGTCCCGTTTAAGATGCCACTGCAGTGCCAGCCTGCTTCCCTTGACCAGTGCTAATCTGATTCTGTCATATTCAAAACATTAAACCAGACAACCCACTCGGACAGTGGCATTAGGCAAGCTCAGCTCCTGCGGCCACAGTCCCATCCTTGCTGTCCTCGTGCCACCCGCCTGTCCTGCTTCAGGCCTGAGATGGCAGGAGGATCTGAGTCAGGACCACGAGCAGAGTCCACAGAGGCTGGACCAATGCTGCTTGGGTCACTGGGGCCTAACGGGAGGCAGCAGGCAGGGAGGAAGGCAGGGAGGAAGGCAGGGGCTGTCCTGGGCAGATGGCCAGGCTGGGTGGCCTGAGGGCATGGGTCCCAACTCAGGAAGGAGCTCCAGCCAGGGCGGGGGAGAGAAACAGGCAAACATGATACCTCACCAGCCAGCAATCACCATGCAAGGCAAGTCAGAGCCTTGCCGCCAAGTCACCCAGACAATTCAGCATTCCCATTCTCTCTCTCTCTCTCTCTCTCTCTCTCTCTCTCTCTCTCTCTCTCTCTCTCTCTCAAACACACACACACACACACACACACACACACACACACACCTTGATTCTCTGGCCTTTACTTCCCAAGGTGGTTATTATCTCTTTACACTTGGATTTGTAAGCCTAGTGGCCTATGGATAATTTTATCCTTTCACCTGCTGTTCACCTGACCATAAGGTAAATGAACTCACAACCAAATAGTTAAGCCTCTCATTGGTGGGGTTAACGGTTCCAAAACCACGGCATAATTTTTAAATTGTACTTTTCCTATTTGAAAAAATTTTCCCACATCAATGGTCGATGGCCACATGCAAATGCCTGATGAAAATGTATAACCTAAGTTTAACCAAAGTCCACAATATTTGCCAGAAGTTGCTTTAGGGAAAAAAAGAATCAAATTCCTTTCCTTTGGCAAAAATTACCTATGGTCACATTATAAAATGATAACCAATCCACTATCAAATGAATTTATTTGATCCCATTTATAATATTAAAGAATACAGGAGTCTCAAGTAATCAGTCTGATTTTTTTTTTTAATTTCCAAAGTGTGATCATAGGAGTTTGCTAATCTTTGATAGCTCCTACTTTATTCCAAAGGGGGCTTATGTGCCCACCTACCACCTAACGCTATCAATATCTGACCTTTGAAAATTAAAACTGACACTTACTGAGCTACCCCATTATGGCAACATGGCCCATTACACCAACTTCAGATGAGACAGATGCTTACCTGCCCTCTGGCTAAAGACAGTCAGCTGTCACTGATGCGAGGAATGGCACGTGATCTGTGCCTGCTTCCCAGCCCACTGGGGCACTCAGGAAAAGAGGGAGATGACCTTCACACGGAGGGGCAGCCTCCCCTTCAACAAGCTGCCCAAACCCTTTGCAAATGTTCATCACTGAGATGGCTTTGGTCGGTCAAGAACAGATCCATGAGCACCCAATTCACGGCTTATGCTGTGCCCTGGTTTTCACAGAAACCAACAGCACTACAGCTTGGGAAGGAGGGCCCTCGAGACACCGGGGCTCGAGACAATTGCACAGACCTTAGCACTAGCCTTCTCTCTCTGTCTTTGTCGACGCCATGTAACGTATTTTCAGAGATGCTGCGATGAGTAATCTATTTGAACTCCAGACGTCTACTGTGCATACTGCCAAAAGTCCTACCAGCTTTCCTTTCAAGTGTATCTGTACAATTGACACTAAAATAATTCTTGCTCAAACACTTTCACCAAATCTCAGTGGCTTGAAGTAATTTTACCATACTGTAATCACGACACCGCCTTGTAATTATTGGCTTGTGAACGTCCACTCTCTCCCCACCCCCCTCCTCCACCTCCAGATGGTTGCTCCTGGAAAGCCCTCCGTGCGGCCTTATTATCCACTCCGTGCCTGGTACACAGAGAAACTTGATAACTTTGGTTGAATTGAGTGAATTTGAATTGAAGTTTCTGCGTCGGTCACTTCTTCCTTCTCAGGTTCCATGATAATCGCCATGACCCCCAAAATGTAAGTGATATGTAAGTGGTTATTCAACAAGGCTTACCAGGTACCTTGAAAATCCCTTCTGGGCTTCTATAACTGACTACCCCAGGCCAATGCGTTGTGAGAAACAAGCAGTCATGGTCAGGTATTTACAGAGCTGGCTCCTTCCACGTCCACCTCCCCAAAGGCAATTAAAAGCCCTGATTATTAGGATCTCTGAGGCCAATCTCACATTAGGATTAAATGAGTGTGTGGCGTGCTTCGCTCAGTGGCTAGATCATAGGAACAGTCTTTGAACACGTGCTCTCTGTGCCCACGTTCTAGTTAGCGTCTCCAGGAATGATAAACCCTGTAGAGGCAACCACTGGAGTAATGCCTTCCCCTCGGCTGACACCTACCCTGTCATCTGGGGCCAGTGACATTTAGTAGCAATCATCCAGACCCCCGGCCACAGTCTTTTTCCTGAAACCAACAAATGATGGCTCTGTTTTGTTTAATTTTACTTGTCTCTCTCACCCCCCATCCCCCACACCAAGCTACGGCTGTTAGATTAAAGCCAGACCAAAAAGTGGAAGACATCCTGTAGGCCCCAGGCAAGCAGAAGATCACTAGGCAACAATAAAGAGAAGATGTGTTCAGCCTTCTTCAAAGTTTACCATCCTTTTTATCAAGAAACAATAAAACACCCTCCTTCACATATCAATAAACTGAATCTTAACCTTCAGACATGCGAAAAAAGCCAGAAGAGGAGAGAAATGACAAATGGAACAGAGGCAGCCTGGAGCTTACGAAGAGGAAGAATGTGTTTGCGTGGAGGTGAGCTTCCCTGACACAGACAAGCAGTGCAACACCCCATGGAGCAGAGGAGGAAAAATAGCTGACAGTTTGCTCGTTATATCACCCTCCCACCATAACTGAAGTCTCTGAGGATCCCTGACCAAGACCTTCCCCAACCGACAGAAGCCAATATTCTTTGCTGAGCAACTGCATGTGAACCAGGGTCCCAAAGCCTATCATTCTGGGGGAAACAGAAACTGGGAAGTTGAGGACCAGAACCTACCCCGTCGTGACCCCACCCAGAGGCAAATTCCCATTTCGGTGCATGCAGCCTCCAGCCACCAGCCGGTCTCACCCTGTACAAAGGGTGACACGAGGGATTTACAAGTTGCCACAATAATACTCCAAGCACCTTGGAGACGCGCTGGAGTGAAACTGCAGGAGTTGGTTCGGTCAGGTAGGTGATCTCTTAAGTGCCAAGTAGGGTAGCGAAGCAAGATCGCTGGCCATTGTCTGGTAGTTTTTTGTTGGTTTGTTTTCATTTGAGAAGCAAACTCCTCAAATCTATAATGCGATCAAAACTAACCGAGGCAATTCTGAGCCACAGATATTGACCCTTTAAGGAACGCCTGCCATGTCCCCAGATAGTCCACAGGCCTCAAAAAGAAGAGCACCCATCCATCTATCCAGACCGAGCGGCTGACGGGCACCCAAACCCCCGTGCCTTCCGCAGGCCAGAGCCAAAGAAAGAAAGTCGGGTGTACTTACGCAGGGCGTGCCACTCATCCTGACGTATGGTCTTTGTGATGTTGAAAGTGAGGTTCCTGGGGATGGTGGCGGAGGAGTAGTGGTATTTGATGTACGTGCATCGTTCGATTTCTCCTGGCAAAGAAGGACAGGAAACCAAATATTAATGAGGCAGCAACCATGTGTGGGGGCAGTCTCTGCGATCCATTTTTCTGTCCTGGGAAAAGGGACTGGTTTTATATCGAGCCTGGTGACACCTACAGTTTATATAAGGCAGTACCTTTGACTTCAAAAGAGCGGGCAATAGCACTAAAATCAAACACCGTCGTTTAGGATAGAAAAACACATCTCTGGCATCCTTCAGAGGTGGGCAGGGCCACAGTGGAGGCTGACAGCCACTTGCTAAGAAGGCAGTTCCTATGTTTGTTTAATCTTAAGAAAATCAATGTTCAGGTCAAGGGAGGAAGTTTGACATGGAAGGACATGAACAGGTTTGTAGCCACGGAACCAACATAGAGCAGGCTGCAGCTTTAATGACGTCATTTGTGCTTGTAGCACAGGCTGACTTGTGGCCTGCCGAGCTAACCCATCCCCCCAACCCCACCTCTGCACACAAAGCACTCAGATCAAGCTGGGTCTCTCGGAACCAGTCTCCTCTCGGGGAGAGGAGCCCCTTCACATACTCCACACCTGGTCCGATGGGACCTTTAGCGCTGAGTTGTTCTTAATCAATGCATGCTTTGTTCATCAAATTACCGAAATAGTCCTAGATCTTAGAGCCAAGGTTCGCAGAGTGCGGTTCTAGAGACCACAGCATCAGCATCCTGGGAACTTGCTAGAAATACAATTGCCTAGGTCTAACCTCAAGACCTACTGAATCAGAAACACGGAGGTCGAGCCTGCAGTCTCAAGTTCAGTAAGTCCTCCAGGTGATTCTGTCGCACACTTAAGTGTGAGAAGCACTGCCTTCAAGAGTCTAACGGAATCGCCAATGTATTAATTCATAAATCCACCATGTTTGCAAATTCCCACAGGAAGGCATGATTAGGAGTTCTTGCCTTGTCATTTTTGGTCCCTGCAGGCATTTCTGTTGACGCGTGCTTATCTGGGAGATATTAAAAGTCAGTTTCAGGGCATTGTGCAGAGTCGGGAAAGGAGTGATTTCTAAAGCTTGGGGGTGGGGGGGGCTGTTAAAATTTGGTTTTGCACTTGAATGGATTTTGATGGTAATCCATTTTGCACTCCACTGATTTTCAATTTATAAGTGGTGGCACCTGACTGAATTGTTGGACCCCCGGGCTCCCTGTCAGCAGGGAACCTGGCAATTGGTGGAGTACAGTAATTTAGACAGCGCCTCTCCTGACACCAGTGCCTTACTGCAGATCACATCCGGACAACTGCCCAATGCCAGTTACCGGCAGGCACCCCTCCAATGGGACAGACGCTGTGCGAAGAGGCAAAGTTTGGGGAAAGCATAACGTACTCTTTTCCTTTTGTCTTTAATTTTTCAACTCCTCTGCCTCTGTCCCCTTAGCCTACGAAGGTCCTGAGTCTCTTGCATGCCCCCAGCGTGCCCCTGACCACATCCCACCCTGTCTTCCTTCTTCCCTAACTTAATTCCCTAACTACTTCTGGAAAAAGTAGTCAACCAAAAGCCTCCATGTCCTCAACACACACTCACACCTCAAACCCACACACTCCAGTTTCCATTGCGAGCATGACCTCCCATCCAGCCGACATCACCATAAACCCCACACTCATCCCCTCTTTGTGGGGCGTCTCCTCCCCGACATCCAACTCTCACCAAATTCTACCCCAGAAATGTCCCTGGTACCCAGCCTCTCCTCTCTGCCCTCGCTCCCTTTCTCTGTAGTAGTTATACGAATACAATGAGTGACCTCAAAAGACAGCCACGTGTGCGGAGGACTTACTAGGTAGGAGAGCCTTGTCAGGGCTTCGGAGACCAGAGGTGTCCAAGTTCCCTCGTGTTATGGAGCACACAGACATGTGTACGGCACCCGGGACACACAGACAGACGCAGCTGCCCAGGCTCAGCCCAGCCTCCCTGAAGGCTGAGGAGCCAACGTCCAACACATGGGACCCCATTCGTGTCCAGCACTTATCCCACTAGCAGGAACTGTGTTATGGATATTGTCCTATCTAATCCTTTATACAACCCAATCTGGTAGATGCTCTGATGACTGTCACCCCTAGTTTACAAATAACAAAATGGAGGCTCAAGAAGATTAAGCAACTTGCCCAAGGAAGTGGCAGGGACAGGATGAGAACCTAGAATTGTCTGATGGGAGTCTCCCTCCACGTGGCTGCCCTCCTCACTGCTGCTGGGAGTATGTTCCAGAAAGGAAAACGTGGTCTCTCTTGCACACAGGCTACCCCACGCCAGCTGCCTACTGCCCTCAGCCATCACACCCCCTAGGCTCCAGCCAGGTGGCTCTTCCCACCTCGCCCTGCTCTCACATCTGTGCACGACTGCCTTTCCTGCCTTTTTTCGCATGAAGCACATCTGCTCGTCCTAAGAGGACGCCCAATGGCAGCTCCTCACCAAAGCCTCCCTGCCGTCCCCAGCACCCAGCAGCAGGCGTTCACCCGGCCCCGCTCTCCTCCCCCCAGCGCGCTTGTCCTGCTGCGGCAAGCACAGCATTGGGCTGTGATTTATCTGTTTACACGCCTCACTCACCCACTAGATTATGAGTTTCTCAAGGGCAGGGACTTGTCTTACCCATTCATCTTTATCTCCCTGGTTCCCAGCACGGAGTGAGCACCAATAACATGTGCTTTGAAGAAAGGAATGAATAATCTAAGGCATCCTTTGTAAGCCACCGCGGGCAAGGGGTCCAACTGCTTCGATCATGTGCCAGGGACTGAAATAATGGAGGCAAATGAGAATGTACTGAATGAAAGGATGGGACTGTTACGGAACTCGGTGAGTCAACAGCAAACACTTCTTCCCTGTCCGGACGATGTAAGGAGAGGTGTATCCATCACAGTGAGGTAGAAGGAATGGCAAACGTACAGAACAGCCCTCACTGCACCTTGTAAATGCAATCCAAGGGGTGAACAGAGAAATCTTTGGTTTCAAAAATAAAAAAAGAAGAAGAGAGACAAAAAAGGACAGAGGATTGTAACAAGAATACTATTAGCAGCCACCTTGGATGTGTACTTTTGAGCAGGTTGTGTCCTGCATGAGGACACCTCCCAGGGATGCCAGGGTCCTGAAATCCAGCTACTGCTCTGCTTGCCAAGCTGGCACCTGGGAGTGGGGGCATGCCTGCCAGAGGGGCTGCCTCGGTCTCATTTGCACAAAGGCATCATCCAAACTAGAAGCTGCCCTCCACTCAGTAACTTCAAGATCAAACAAAACACTGCTGGACGCAGCTACAGAAACCCGAACAAGATCCCACTGGTAACAGTCAGACTGGTGTCTATCACTCATGGCTGAGAAAAGTCCCCGACTTCTTGGCTAAGATCAGGTTCTCTCAGCCTCAAAACAAACTCAACCAAGGGTCCCAGGTCCCAGGCGGGCTGCAGCCAGTTCCCTCAGCCCCAGTCCACCCGGACACTGGACACTCGGCGGCAAGAGCAAGGAGGTGACGGACAGACACGCACCTGGGGGGCGAGGGGCAGGTCAGGGAGCCTGATGGAGCCTAAGCCACAGCCCAGCCCCAATGGAGGTCTCACTATTTGCTTTGCCTCAGGGATGCAGGTATCCTGCCTTGATAGCGATTACATTTGAAGGACTCAAATGTTGCCTGAGAAGAAAGTCAAAATGTTTACCCATGTGTCAGTAGGTCCTGTCAGGGTGCTGGGCTTTTGTAAATACAGGCACCATCTGGGCACCAAACCTGTGTGCCCAGAGTGTGTGTTTCCCAATACAAACAGGTTTTCCTGCTGCGAACGGCACAGAGGGGGCACCTGGAGGGCAGCGGTGCAGCCCAAGGCCTCACCTGGGAAGAAGACCAAACCTGTCTCTCCTGACTCGAGCATCCCAGCCCAGAGTGACCTTTCCCCTCAAAAAGCCTTGGGAGGAGAGGGAATGGGGGTGAGGGACGCTTTCCACCTTCAGCCATGCTCAGCCTTCTGAGCTGGTGACTCTATCTGTATGTCAGGGTCCCAGACAGACAGAATACCCGAAGGAGTAACCAAGGAAAAGTTTCAAAAAGGGACAATTTACAAAGCTGAGCACCGGGTGTAAACAGAGCAGCAGAAGGTGGTACAGGGACCAGGGGGAGCTGGCAACAGGAGTTGGCATAACCCAGAGCTGTCACCTGAACCTGGAGAGGGTGGCTGTACGGAGAGGTGATGTGGCCATTGGCAGGGGGTCACCGCCAACCTGTGGAGAGGTGGCAGGGCACAGGCACCCAACGTCTCCCTTCTCTCACCTTCATCTCTGCCAGATCCGCCCAGCAGCTGAACCCACCTGGAAGCCAGAGGGAGGGCCAGCCTCCAGGAGCAGAGAGGAGATGCAGGCAGGAAGTGGATCCAAGGGGCAAACACAGGCATCCAGCCCGCCCCCCTTTCTTTTTCCTCTTCCTCTTATGTCTCCCTAAACACCTCATCCCGCTTTCCCTTTGTCCAGTGCTAGCACATTCCTCCTCCCCTCCACCTCTACCTCCACTTCCAAGGTCTTCAGTGGCAAAGGGAGACCCAGGGACAAGAAATAAGCAGAGACTCTTCCCATCCTTTTTCTGTTTCAGATCTTTTAAGACCCTGACAACTCTATCAAGTACTAAGTATGGACCCTGCACACAGTAAGTGCTCAAGAAATATTAGTTATTATCGATTGCTGCCCAAAGACTACTTTCTCAAAGCGGGCAAGATCACAGGAATTCAGAAAAAAATGTTAGCAACCCATGTTTACGTCATGCTATAGACATACATCTATGTCGACAGAGCATACATTTTCACACACAGTAATCCCAGAGGCTGGAAGAACCTGAGCTCAGATGGGCACTGCACAGACGATGAAACAGAGACCGACGGGGAGTGGCAGCGATACTGCACAAACGCTAAGGTCTGGATTCTGACACACTTACAATAATACCAGCAGGCAGTTTCCTCTCACGTGCATCAGCTATCAGTAACAATGGTTTCCTAAGTGCGTGTGCGAGGAGTCCATTACTCTAGAGTCATGACTATTAAGGAGGAACCTTCCCAGGCAGATGGTTTCAGAGGCAGCGCTGGGACCCACGCCCATGCCATCTATTATAAAATTCCCTTCCCTACACAGGTGCCGTAGTACTTTAAATGCTTCCATTAGAGAGTCATTCCTTCAGGTCAGATATTGTTCTCTTTGGCACCCATTTTTAAAACTCTTTTAAGTAAGTCTGAAGGGGTAGCAAAGTCACCGATACCTCGGTGTCAGTGAGACTCTGCAATCCCCTTCCTCTAGACCAAAGGGACCGTCAGGGGCAGAGGGCCCCTGGGGAAAAGAGAAGGGCAGGCAGGGTCTGGACAGCGCAAGAGGGAGGTGGAGGGTGTCCTCCAAAGCCAAACCCACACCGATTCCTGGGGCTGAGCAGAGCGGGCCAGAGGAAGAAGCAGAACAAGGGAACTCCCTCCACCCCTCACTTTAAAAGTGGAGTGACCGGTGCAGCCACTATGGAAAACAATATGGAGGTTCCTCAAAAAATTCAACTATGAAGGATTACACGAGAGAGAACATGGTTTACACATTTGAAAACAGAGCGGACGGTAATAAGTAAAAGGAATTGGTCCAGCTTAACCCTGAGGTGACTCTGAAGGGTGACATGGGCCCGTGGGGCTCAGGAGCCTCTAAGGAGGCTTCTTTCTCAGCTGCCCCACACCCTCCGTGTTCTTTTCTCCTCTTGATACTCGAGCATCCTAGAGACACAGGGATGGATGACTGGCCCACTTCTGAGAGTCGCACGTTCCTTCCATCCCGAAGCTTCTGGCAATGCCTCCCTGCAGCTGCTCTTCCCACAGCACCAACAGCAAAAGCTCAGACGCCTGGGTCTGTCCCACTGACTGTCCCACTGTGCCGGACACTCATAGTTTATCCCCTGTCATCCTCACAACAGCCCCAGGAGGTAAATATTGTAGTAACAGCCCTGTTTGACTGAAGAAAGAAAGAGTTTAGACAGATGAGGGCCCTGCCCAGAGCCACGTGGCAGCGAGGAGAAAAGCCAGTGTCTTCTGGTGTGAGCTCGGGGTTTCAGACACCACGGCTGTGATGACTCACTGCCTGGCTGAACATTTACTGGGAACAAGGACTATTTTGCAGCGCCGATGCTTTGTATTGGATAGATCTCGATACTTCCATCGATACAGGAAGAAATAAAGGGAGGGAGGGAGGGAGGGAGGGGCGTCCTCCCGTCCTGTCTGCAGCTGCTCTTCCCACAGCACCAACGGCAAAAGCTCGGACGCCTGGGTCTGTCCCACTGACTGGCCCTGGCCGCAGCCAGCTACGGCATCGCTGTGGTCACCTCACCCTGACGTCTGTCTCGCCCACTGGGCTGAGAGTTTTTAGTCATCTTTCTAGCCTGAGGCCTGTGCTCTGTGCTTAATAAATGGAGAGATTAAGCAGAAAGCCGAGGAACATAGAAAAAAATTGAAAAGCAACATTTTTTTTTAAAGAGATGAAACCAGTTAAAGCTTTACATCTTGGACTTTGTCTCCTCTTTAAAGGGCTTTTTCTCAAGAAAAGAAAAAAGCTAAAATTACATCTTAGCAGAAAGAGGAAGTAGGGAGACTTTCTTTTTAGCAAATTGGGAAAGCCAGTTATCAGATTTCTCCACGTTATTAATCTTGAATTCTTCAACTGGCCTAAAGAATAGGGGCAAAGGAAGACAGGAATTTAGGGGGTTTGAGTTTGGACATTAGAAGCAAAACTGTGTCCCTGATGAAAAGAGGAAGGAAGGAAACCAGGAATGTCCCAGGGGTTCAAGGAGGGCAGACAGGGCCCGGGGGTTCTCACAACCCCGCCCCCAAACCTCTGTCCCCAAGTGGGGCAGGACAGGGACGGGAATAGGGAGGGCACACCAAGGGCCAGCAATGTTGACGAGAGCTCTTGCTATTTAAGAAGCAACTCTTCACAAAAGCTTATTTCAAGAATCCTCCCCACCCTGCCTCCCCCCATGTCTCCTCTTTAGCACCTTCTGCTCCTTCCAGCTGCTTTGAGCCAAAGGATTTGCAAGGCTTATAGCTGCTGCAGGCCCAGCCAGAAACAGTGTTTTATTTTCTTCATACTGAGCAAAAGTGTTACCTACGTTTTTATTTTTAATGCTTTCAAATGCTTCCCATTTTGTATGCTTTGTTTTTTGGTGCTTGTGGTTTCGGCATGGCCTTTTAATGTTGTTTTGTGTGCAGTGCATAGACGGAATCCTATTTAATTTCTTTCCACTGGATGTTACAGCATGTTTGTGTTGGGGGGGGGGGGGGGCTCCAGATTCACAGACATAGAATTTCATTCTTAGGAACTCACCCACCCCACCACATTTCTGACCCCTCGTCCCATCCCCAAGCACCTCTGCTGGCTACTACTGTCACACAGCTGTTTGTAGATTAATCACATCTCAGTAGTAGAAGCTTTGAGATAGGGGAGACTGTGTTTTCCATCTTTGTACTCCCAATGACCAAAACGGTGCTTTGAGTATCGTTCTTCATTTTAATAATAGCTTATGCTCACTGAATGCTTTCAAAGTGTTAGGTACTGTACAAAGTACTTTATTACGTATTATCTCACTTAATCCTAAAAGTTTGGTCCTGTTATTATGCCCATTTCACAGATGAGGACGTAGAGGCTCCAAGAGGCTAGAGACCCACCTAACACACTCCCAAGCACCACACTACACCGCACTTGTGAAGAGAAACTGGGAAAAAATCAAGCTCTTCGCAAAGACAGAGACCCTCCAAGGTTTTCTACCTGCAACAAATAAAGCAAAACTCTTCTATCTGTAGGCGTTTCCAGAATCTAGGCTGTGCTGCTCTTATCAGAGGAAAACAGAAGGTTTGCTTCTATCGCCCACCTAATGAGCAGGAGGACGGCGCCTTGTGGCACTGGAGGACAGCTTAGACTGTCTACTGCCCCCGCATCTGACTAAGAGTCGCTGCCACATCCTTGTCCCCACCCCAGGACAGGCCACTTACCAGCAGGAGGCCTTGGGCAAGTTACTCAACCTCTCTGAGCCTCATTTCGTCATCTGCAAAATGCAGATAATAACAGTACTCACCTCATAAGCCTGCTGAGGAATTAGTGCGATAACCCAAGGAAAACGTGCTCCCGGGTAAACGTTCGATGAACGCTCACGTCACGTATCTGGGACACACCTCCCGCTCCCTCCTGTGTCACAGCCCATAAATAGTTAAAGACAGTACTCACACACACCCCTCGCCTCTCTTCTTTTCTTGCAGGGACCTGAAGACTTACAGGTTCCACACCCACAGTCACAAAACCCAGCACAACACTGGTCACCCCCTCCAGCTTCACGCTACGTGTCATAATCTCTCCCAGTGTGACAATGACCACAAGTGTTCCCTCATACAGTCAGGCCTGTAAAGCCCGCAGGACCACGAGCTCACCTGTCTGTGGGCACAGCCTGGTCACACAGAGGGGACAACGCCCTGAGTATTTCCCTCCAGTGAAGCTCTGACGCCACCACATGCTCAGGCTGCTGTGTTTTGTTTTATGGTTGTTGTTTTGTATTTTGGTTTGTTGCCTCCTGCAGGATCTCCTATTTGTTCCAACCCCCAAAGACCGTGATCCTGTCATTCCACAAATTAGCCACCAGTCCCATGCACCCCATCAGTGGCCATCCCGGTTCTCCTCCAAGTCATGACTAAAACCCCTCAACAGCGTCCAAAGGAGAACTCTGCACGCACACGCGCACACACACACACTCCCTCCCTTGTGACCAGAAATCAAACCACTGAGAGAGAGCTCTTTGGGTGGGTCCGCTCAGCATGCTGTGAATTCTCCTCCCCGATCTGCCAGCACCAGGCCCACTTCCCCACCTCCTCCACCTGCCTGCACTGTTCACGCCAACAACCCATGTAGGAACCATACCCAAAACGGGAACGAGGTCAGCCTGGCATGTCTCGTTCGGTGTCTCAGCATCACAGCCTCCTTGCTGAGCGCTCACCCTCCACCCGGTTCAGAAGCCCTGTGGACAGCTGCCCAGAACTCCCTCTTGCCAGGCTGTTCATCCGTGTTCAGAATCCCAAGGGTGTCCTCTATCAAAACTCTGGACACCCCTCCCCTACCTCCAGGCTCACAGAACCTGGATGCCACAGCTCCCCCCGACCATCAGGTCTCCCCTCAAAAACAGGACAAAGAACCTCCCAGGTTCCTCCCTGTCCTGGGTATCACCTGTGGTCAGTGCTCCAAATAAGAAATACAACTGAGGCCTCATCGCGGGGTGAGCACCACGCACCCTCATTATAACCGATGTTGACTTTCCCCAATTACCCCCCAAAGCATGGCTCGCGCTCTTCTGACTCTCACGACCAGGGTTCTTCCATTATTTCCTCAAGTGATTGATTCTTCCTTGATGCATTATTGCCGCATCTAGCAATCTTCTGCGCTAACAGACACCTCATCGTTTGTGGGAGTTATGAACTTTGTACGCTACTTTCCTCATTCCTGGATTCCGAATGCCTTGTCCCCTTTCCAGAGTCCTTTAGCATGTTTCAAACAAGACACTTTTAAATGTC
The DNA here is from genome assembly GCF_057876585.1 of Rhinolophus sinicus. Taxonomy (NCBI): domain Eukaryota; kingdom Metazoa; phylum Chordata; class Mammalia; order Chiroptera; family Rhinolophidae; genus Rhinolophus; species Rhinolophus sinicus. Next base: position 8,772,718 of record NC_142508.1, read on the forward strand.
CTTACATAGTAACTTCCTCAGGAAAAAGGAACTAAAGAATGAGGTGTACGCATGCTTTCCCACTCCCCGCCCACCTTTCCTGTAAGGGTTTGGCTGTCTTTTCCCCAATTTGCTCGTATATTTCCCAGCTTGAAATAGACTGTTTGAGAAAGAATGAGATGGTGAGGTACGGCTTTAAATGACCGTTTGGGGTGTCGTAAATAATCTGCTCCCTTATTCCCATCACATGTCTAACTACCTTCTAGAAAGTTCTGAGCCCTGACCTGCCACCGCCCTCACCGTGCCCCCCCGCCCCCACCCCACTACACAGACACCTACTGCAAGAGTCTGTGGCTCCGCCAGGCACAGTTTCAGCTGGCAGAGGTATCATCAATCTCCAGGCTCTGACAGACAAACGAGGCGAGAAGGAGACCAAATCTGGGTTTTCACTGGAAAACAATGAGCTCATGCTTTCTCTCTAGGGACCCAGGAAGTGGAGACAGATCTTGAGATGGGCAGACAGTGATGGAAACAGGCAGGAGTGATGAAGAATGGGAAGGAAAGAGGGAGGAAGCCAGTCTGGCACTTTTTTAATGTCACTTTTGATAAGAATCCCCGGCTCTCAGGCCAGTGGGAAGCATCCCTGTTCTTTAAATTAAGAATCCAGCATGAGGCAATTGTCTGTCCTAAAAGGGAGGGACAGTGCAAAGATACACAGAGTCAGAAATTCTTCATTCCTGCTCCTTTAGAGGAAAGAGACATGATCGTTCATAAGTCACCAGAATTGCAGACGCCAAGGCAAAGATGACACTACCTTTGTCTATCACAGCCGCTCACAGACGGGGTTCAAGATGGCAGCGGGGCAAACACTTGGGATAGTGGTTGCAATTGAGGGTCTTCCACCCACAGGTGTACATCTCCATAAGGCCAAGGCCAGCCATTTTCTATAGGCTGAACAGATAAACATGAGAGAACGCAGACAGCTGCCCAGATGTTTTCAAATAGCTGACTGCATGCTTGGTTTCAGCTAGGAAAAGAAAGGCAAATCCAAAGTACTGTGTTTTCTACTTTTCATTTGAAAAAGGAGTTATATAATGCTGATTTTCCTTTTTACCAGTTAATTCAGAGAGAGAGAGAGGAAAGATTGGGGGAAACTGGGTTGTATGTGAGAAACCAAACCCAGATAATTGATTAATTATTTTATTCTTCAATCTGTTGTATGCCTTAGCTAAAAACTGAATGGAAACTAAAGCTCACACAAAGGAAGTAGGAAGCCCAAACAGATTGTTCTTAGGTTTTTTGTTGTTGTTTTTTTTAATACCTCTACTCACTATTTCCTCTTTAAGTTACATGGCTTGGCTAGATTTGAGATGTTAATTAAGTGTTAACTTACCCTGAGTCCCTAGTGGAAATGAAATTCAAAACCAGATATGAAAATACGAATAGGGAATTATTCACTCCTGCCTGCTGTGTCCAGACACTGGGCAGGGGTTGGGGCATGGGCCCGGGGTCAGACGCTGGCTTTGAGACGCTGAGCGTGTGATTCCGGCCGAATTCATAAAGCCCCCAGGCCTCACTGTCTTCACTTTAAAGGGACGTGGTATGTATATCTACCCCCTTAGGGAGCTATGAGAATTCAGTGAATGAATGTAGGTAAGGCACTTAGCATCTGGCACACTGCAAGCTCTCCATAATTATTACTGTCATTATGTCCTCAGCCACACCATATCACCATATAGGACCAGGTTTGTTATATGTGTCAGACGCCAGGCGAGTCCTTTGAAGACATGCAGCGAGCGTGTATCTGGCACGGTTGAACAAAAGGAACAGGGATCCTGGAAGACACGCCCCCTCCTTCCTGTCTCATGCCCTTTCTCACCCATGGCTCAAGCATCTCCCTCCAACCCCAGCTCAGGGCAGGTCCACATAGTCTCCAACCTGCTACATCTGACCACCTTGCTCCTTCCTGACTCCAGGCCGAGACCACCACCCTCCATTTCCAGCCCCTCTGACACTCGTTACACCAGGAAGTTTCTTCAACACATCGCCCCCCACCATCTGTAAGACCCTCACAGACACATCAGCAGAAGCATCGCTACAATTGCACAGCACTGAGGGTAGTATGACCACCCCCACCCAGGAGAACAGTGATTTAGGACAAACCTTTGACCTGTGAGGATGACACCTGGTAGTTGAACAAGTGTCCCTACCTTAACCTGTTGAAGCACTGGTCCCAGCCAAGATGGAATTTCTTGTGTTTTAACTTTCTGGAAATGTTGCCCCACATTCCACCTCCCAATCAAGACAGCAAAACCCAACAGAGTCGAATAGCGTCGAGGTAAAAGCAGGGGGCAAAGAAGCTTTGAGCGCGGTTGTTGGGAGTATAAATTATTACAAACACTTGACAGAATCAAGTCAGCTGGAAATGTACATGCCCTGAGGCCCAAAATCACACGCCATAGACAAACGCCTACGTGAGAGCCGGAGGAGAAATGTACAAGGAGGTTCAAGAATTGCTCACAAAAATTAGTGAAAACCTGAAGTCCATCAATTAGGAACTAGAAAAATAAATTGTGGTTAGATTACACAATAGTTGAAATAGCTGAACTAGAGCTGTTCATATCAATAGAAACAGAGAGAGAGAGGGAGGGAGGGAGGGAGGGAGGGAGAGAGAGAGAGAGAGAGAGAGAGAGAGAGAGCGCTCAAACTATGGTGAGTGAAAACAAAACTGTAGATTTATACCTACAGTCTCTTTGCACTTTTCAGGTCTAGGTATTTTTCCCCCACAAAATAAGATTCCCTTGGGATCCAATGAGAAAATACAATCACTCCGTAATAAAATCAAAGCCACATTATCCCAGTTCTAATGGTGAGAGAACCTCCAAGGGGCCCTGGCTCACCTCCCACTGATTTTCCCCTGGGAGCTTCTCACTGACAAATCACCTGTGAGCCCCACCTCACCGCTACTCCGCACACACAGGTGTCAGCCCTACGGGAGATGGATGCCGAGTGGGACAAATGGGACAGAAACACAGGAAAACGCACAGGAACACAGGATATGGTGACTGCTACACCGTGCCAGGGGAGGAGAGGCCACAGATGGCTTAGAACATCAGGGAAGGTTGATGGAGGAGGGAGAACCATGTTCCTCAGCTTGGAGGAACACAGAGTATGAGAAAGGGGTAGCCTGGGGCCAGTCCCCATACAAGGATTCTGCAGCCAACTCAACAGGACACGGACTACTCTAGAGTCGGAGCTGGTGGGATCCCACACGGGGACATTTGGGCTGGTGGCAGAGCACTGAGGGGAGAACTCAGGCGGGGGGGCTGTCGTGGTTGTCTAGGACCAGAGTGGGGCCTGAGGACGGCAGGCGGCATGGACAGAGAGGACACTTACGGAGCCCTTTTGGTCTACACTGGCTTCCTGGGCGCTTGGATTTGATCTGCTCCTTGCAGGCAATGGCACAGCGTCATTCTCCCTGCTTACTGGGTGGGCACATCTGCTGCAACTGAGTCCAACAGCTGCTCCAACTTTCCGAGCACAGGAGCTAAAGAGTGGTGAGTGGGGTGTCCTCTGGAAGCCCGGCCATCCAGACTGAGTGAGCGGAGAGGGCAAATCGTCCTAGCAGTGTCCCACTCCCGGAAAGGCTGCCTAAGCGAAGTGAACGTTCCTCTGGGCCCCCTTCCGCTTTGCATCCTGGGTGTCCCTGAAATCAGCAGCCAGCACAGAGGCAGAACGGATACGAGCCAGAGCTATCTCTCACCTAGTTCCGCAAGGCCTCTGGGAGCCCCTCCGTTCCCTATAATGAAACAGAGCTGGTGTAGCAGCAGGTTAGTAAGCAGGCTTTCTTAGGGTCTCGGGAGCCAGAAAGCAGAACCAAGGGCAGAACCACTGCAAGGAAGGGCTGGAGGCCAGGGACCCCAGAGCACAGCCCAGTCCTCAGAGGGACAGGGATTGAGGGCAGAGTGGAGCTGGAATGGTCAAAGAAGGGCACAGCAGCCAACATTGGAGAAATTTCCATTCACTTACATTTTCCCTGCTTACAGAAAACACATTAAGATTTTTAAAAGAAAAAGAAACATCAAACAGTAAGATGCTACTCCCCAGAGAGTTAGTCTTCCCAAAAGCACATCGCAGATTTGTTTTTGGAACAGAGAGGGACCCTAGGGAGCCTGGTGCTTGAGGGTGGGTATGTGGAGTCTGAACTACGGAGACAGATACTGAAATAAACACCTGAAAACAAAAACTGCTAACTGGAGGGTCCAAATTCTCTCCTACCTCCGGTCCAAGTCACAGCAGCCCCCGTCAGCTGCCAGGCTGTCTGTCTCGGTGTTTCCTTCAGCTGGACCAGCCTCTCCCATCCCTCCTGCCCTGGGTAATGTGCCCATGGCTTACCTCCACTTCCTGACAGTCTGTCTCTAACTGCCCTCATGTCTCAGCTGATCTCCATCCCTCCCTGCTGCCACTCCGCCCTCCACGGGCTACCTGACACCTCTTTCCTCCGCATGTCCCTCTGCCTCCCCCGACCTAAGGAGCCCTGACTCTCCCTGCTGCCTCGTTGGTGGGCAATATGCTGTGATAGAAGAACTGGGATCCACCCGTTCAGAAAATCCAGGGTCAACCCCAACACACGGAAATTCTACTATACAGTAGGTATGAGTCTGCTCAGGCGGCCATAACAAAATGCCACAGACTGGGTGACTTACACAACAGACTTTTCTCCCAATCTGGAGACTACAAGTCCAAGATGAAGGTGCCAGGCTGGTTTCAGGCAGGCCCTCCTCCTGGCTGCCTTCTTGCTATGCCCTCACATGGCCTGTCCTCTGTGGCACACAGAGAGGGACCTCTGACGTCCTTCCTTCTTCTTATAAGGACACTAGTTCTATCCAGCGAGGGCCCCCTCTTTGTGACCTCATTCAACCTCAACTACCTCCTAACAATTTTGTCTCCAAATACAGTCACACTGCAGATAAGGGCTTCAACGTGTGATTTTGGGGTTGACACCATTCAGTCCATAGCACAGTACTAATGTCATCTCAGATCAGTAGGGAAAAGATAATTTATTCCATAAAAGGTGTTCAGAAAACTGGGTAACCTTCCGGGGAAAAAAAATAAATTGAAGGCAGGCTTTGCATCTTAAACCAGGATAAATTCTAAACAGGTCAAATATTTGTTTGGAAAAAAGAGTTAAGTCACAAAAAAATAGAAGAAACCATGAGAGAACCTTTTTAGAGGCTTTAGAGGAAGAAAGCCTTTATCACTATGATGCAAAGTCCATAAAATAAAATACCAATAAATTTGACGAAGTGAAAATACAAATTTTCTACATATAGCAAAACTCACTGTAAGGAAAATCAAAAGATAAACCAAGGGAAATATTTGCAACTCATATCACAGACAAAGGGCTAATTTCCCTTATACGTACATAAAAAGCACCTACACGTTAAAAAGAAAAAGACCAACAACCCAATTTAAAAATGAGCAAAGGATACGAATAAACAGATCATGAAAATACAAATGTATCTTAAACACATGCAAAGATGCTCAAAAGCACTCAAACTAAGAGAATTGCAAATGAAATCTACACTGAGACGCCATTTTCAACTCCCATTCTGGCAGAGTTCCAGCAGCTTGCCAATACACGGTGAGGTGATGAGGTGTGGGCAGCCAAGACACTCATAGGCTGCTGTTGGGTGTAAATTTCGTAAATTTGCACCATCTCACTGGAGGCCAATTCATCAATATTTCTTAAAGTTACAAAGGCTTGATTTGACCCAGAAATTCCACTTGTAGTGATTTATCTGAGAGACGCAGCCTCACAGGTGTGAAACGACATACATACAGGGTTATTCACTGCCACTTTGCTTATAAGAGCAACCTAAATTTCCATCAGTGGGCAACTGGTTCCATAACTTACGGTATAGTCAACACGATGGAAAGAAATACAGCATTCTTTAAAAAGACAGAACTCTTTATAAACAGATATGGAAAGGCTTATGGGATGAATTGAGTGAAAAGGAACAAGGAGCAGAACAGCATGTGATATAGACCACGTTTATGTGAGAAGGGGGAAAAGTTGATATAGATATATAGGTATATGCTTGCACATACTGAAAACATCTCTGGAAGGAAGCTAGTAATATTGGTTGTCTATGCAAGAAGAATTGGGAGGTAAGGAAAATAATAGGGGGAAAATGTTCCTCGTATATTCTTTTACACTTTTAAAATGTTGAACCATGTGAATGTATTGCCAATGCAAAAAAAAAGAGTCAATCTTCATGCTAAAAACAAAACAACGTACAGTTGCCCAAGATGGTTTCGAGGCAGTCACTTCCGGTCTCTGGGTCGCAGAGTCTGATCCCCGCCCTTCTGACCTCCTCAGGACAGCTTCACAACACTCAGCACCCTCGGTGGACACCATTCTGTTCCCAGCACTCAGAACCCTCCTCTCCCCACAATTTGGGACACCCCTCACTAAACCCCAAAAGCAGTGCTGAGCCTTCCTGGAGAGACTCTAGAATGGCTGACCCAGCCAGTGAGTGGACTGCTGGCCCCCGGGGCCCAGGCTCAGCAGAGGCCAGCACTTCATTCCCACTGCTAACTGGGCCCTGAGCTCGCATAGCGGTCCTGCCTTACCCTCTCAGACTAGGGCTTGACTGTGATGGCCACTTAGATCACCAGTGCCTCCAGCTGAGGCCTTTACCCTCCCCTTGCCAGGATGGATGGCTGCATTCCTGGCCCTGGATGAACCTCCTGTGTACTGACCCAGCAATGCCTGGCCTGCCCCAAAGTTCCGGTTGCCCGGCCTGTCTGCACCCAGAGTGTCCTACTGGTGGCCCAGGGTGGCCCATTTGTTCCTGGCTCCAGCATGACCTGGAAGGGCTTCCTCACCTCGTGTTAGTCGCTGCACCCTGGTGTCCCCTCCCACTGCTTAGGAGAGCTCTGCCTTCACTTGCGTGCAGCTCGCGGCCAACCCCTCGGAGCTTTGCTCAGGAAACAGCTCTTCACGTCTTGCCCTTGGCTGTATTCTAGTACATTGTAGTGAGGGATTCTCTTGTCATTGATGTTCACTCCAGGTGCTGTTAAAACAGCTCAGAAAACCTCTTGTGAAGTCCTTGGCAAGCTGAGGCATCATCGCTCTTAGAAGATGAAACACCACTTTGGTGTGGACCTTCAGACGTATTCTGGCTCCACCATTCTCTCCCCCAAAGGATACGGCGACCTCCTTGGTTTGGGCTTCAGAACCCTTGTCAATTCATTCAACATCAGGCCAGATGGCCCTGGACCTCCTCAGGTGGCAGGATTCAGGGACACCTTCCAGCTCGGTATTACCAACAAATGACTTTGGCTGTTTCCTGGGTTTCCCAGATTTGGACAAGTACGTGACCTTGATCCTCTCTCAGCTTATCTTCAACCCACAGCACATCCCAGACTTTCAAACAGTCTGTGATTTTTGTGTGTCCTCTTGTGTGAGTACCTCAAGGTCACCATCACCAGCACAGAGCAATCAGCTCTCAAATGACTATCTTAATGGATGTTGTTTGCAGCTTATCCTAACTAGAATGTAAGCTTATTTCTTTTTTATCTCCCCATAACACCTAGGGAAGCACAATGCTTTGCATACAGATGGGTGACGTATAGGGGGAAAAGAGACGCGAGACTGGAAGTCTTCCACTTACTCACTGTACAAGTCTCTCAAGTTCTCCCTGACTTGATTTCCTCAGGTGGAAAATGAAACCTACTTCACAGGGCTATTGTGAAGATCTAATGCGTTCAGGTTTGCGAAGGTGCAGCTGTGGTCACTGCACACAACACAGGACCTATACAAATTAATGTACTGAGAGTCATTCAATAAACATCTTATCAAAGAAGTATTTCTAGAAGATACGGGCTCTAGGCTACCCAAGAGAGCTTCTGACACTCCCACGTGCCAAGTCCTCTGCGACCCTTTAAAGATGCTGCGGAGGCAAGAGCCCTGATGAGAGGACAGCCCATGTCACTGGCAGCTCCTGGTGAGGCCATTCACTGTCCAGTGGAATCCAGAGAACCATCTTAATGACAGCGCCCATAGTCCCATCTCCTGGAGACCAGAGAAATACTGCCTCGGAAGCCTGCCCCACCCAAACTCCCGGATAAGAGAATGTGCTTCGCCAGCTGTCCTGACAGTTACACAGCCACGCATTAAACCCCATGACCCTCCACCCCCACTTGAGACTGGGCCAGCACTGGGCACCAGCCTCTCATGACAAGGGCCCAGCGTAAGATGCTAAACTTGGCCGATCAAACCCTCCCTCACATGATGCCAGAATATTGAAAGAAAGTAGCTGAAGTCGAAAGGGTTTTCATCGGGTTAAGTTGGTACCAAGGAAAATAAACAGATTAAGTAAAATAAGCAAAGTGAAATGCCAGTTAGAGTTATCCGGAGACAAGGACAGAGATGGGTGGAAAGAGATGAGGAGGGAGAAGCAGAGGCCCCGAGAGGGAGGGCAGGATCTGGGGCTGCCCCAGGCCCTCGGTTTCCCCAGGTACAATGCTGTCAGGTGCATCCTCCCAGGGAACCCCCACTACTTCAGAAGCTTTGCAGGTTCCTTCATGTCAAACCAGCCCGACTAGAAAACTCCTGGCACCTAAAAAGAGCTCCAACTTCCCAAATGCAGCTCCCTCTCTGGACCCCGGCTGTTGGCACCACCCTCTCAGTTCCTGGCACCTACCCGGACCATCAAGGACAGCTCTGGTTTCCTATGTCCTTGACTCTTGGACATGAGCTGAACCTGTCACCCTAAACTCACTGATAATGGGTCTCTCTCCATCCCAAATACTGTTTTTTGTTTCTTACAGTATCAAGTCACAGTGGGCAGGAAAGAAAACCAAGTTATTACAGATCTAAAAGGTTTCGAGAAATAGAAGTTTCAAAGAGAAAAAATTCTCAGAAGAAGCTGACCAAGGACCAAAGTCCACATTAATGTCATAATTAAGAGCATCTATGGATCCCTGCTCTGTGCAGGGCTGTGAACGAGGTGCCAAACATCACCCCAGAAAAGCACTGAGAGTACCACCGAAACAGCCTAAGCCACCACTGCCTGGGGCGTGAGACATGTCTGGGCACGTCTGGAGGGTCAGCAGGGCAGCTGCCACTCCAAGCACGAGAGGCGTTGACTGGAATTCAAAAGATCTGCAGTCTACTTTCAGGAGTACCTGTCCCTACCCATCTCTGGGCCTTCCAGAAGCTTATTTGCACCAGGCACCAACGAGACTGCTGGGAAAACATACATCCTGAGGGAAGGGTCACTGTGAGAAACCTTGGTCCAAGGACAGTGGGGCAGAGCGAGCGGAAGACGATTCCGAATGCAGCAGATGTATTGGCCTGGAGTCCTCAGGCGCCTGGCTCCAGGGATTCGTGCCAGAGCCCTAGAGAAGGCAGGTTTAACCAAGTAAACGAAAGGGCCAAATGCCAACAGTCCCTGTAAGACGTTGCCCCACACGCAAGGCGGCACAGATTGGAAACCCACAGAACTGAGGGAGCGATCGTCCCCTCTCTAATGAAATGACAGCCAAGTGCTAGGCGCCTGGGAGGCCTGTGTACACCAGCAAGCTGGCCCAGCCTGCGTCTGGAGAGACTGGGAGAGCAGAGACTCCCACCCATCAGATGAGGGGAGCGGCAGGAGAGCCGGAGAAGTCATAGGGCAGGTGGCACTGGCAGAGAGGACAGGGTCTTGACACGTTCTGAAGAAAACCTCAGAGCCCTCCAGGTAGCCAAGAGGCCAGAACACTTGGAAATATACATGAGACAGCCCTGTGGACTTCCTGAATCCACTGGGAGGAATTTGAGGGTCCCTAAAGAACAACAGTGGGGGGTTGGGGAGACAGCGAAAATCAGCACAAACTAATCCATGCTTAAAACCTAAACAAAGACAATAAAGCAGCTGCAGATCTAGCACTCGTTCCAATCAGGTAAATTCAGTCAACAAACACTGCGCAACTGTGCAAGATGAGGGAGGAAACGAGCCCTCCAGAATCTCACTCTACAATCTGTGCCCCAACAAAACCGCCATTCTCACTAGTAACAGTTAATAGTCTGTGCTCTTCTGCAGTAGGCCCTGCGAGGGAGACGAACCACCTCCCCCACCCCCCAAAAACATCCATGAAGAATGTCTCTCCTTTGGTAAAAATGCTCTGAGTGAAGGAAAGAGTTTCCAAGAAGCATCAGTGATAGGAGCCCCGCTGGGAGAGCCACCCCCTGGCGGCCGACCCCAGAAGGGACGGGTCCCATCATGCCTGCAGGTGATGCTCCTTTGCTGGGACCAAACTGGAGGCCAGCTGCTGGGGCTAACTCAACCACAGGCTGGCATTTGGGCCACCCCACAACCCTCTGCTCCCAACCTGCCACTTCCAGAGAAGGCTCTTGTTTATCAAACGTCACCATCTCCTATATGCTCACAATTATCATTCATGCCACTGGGTATCAGGCACTGGAGTAGGTACGGGGATGAGAAAATAAACTACAGCCTCAGCAATTCACCATGTAACTGGGGAGAAGCAGAAAGGAGGAGGTGGAAGAGGGAGATGGAAGCTGGAAACCCAGTCTAAGGAAATATTACATTAATAAACAAAGGACTATTTGGTGACGAACCCATCAATGGTTAGGCTATAAATTGGTGCTACTAAATTGTTTTGAAATCACAAAATGATACTTCTTTGCATTTCTTATATACTCAGCCAAACTATTTTTTTCCTAGGTAACACAAAGAAAACTTCCAACCCCAGACCTGTTTGAAGAATGAAAAGTTCTGACTGAACAAGAGCACGGATTTGTACTATTTACCAAGCGAATTCCATGTGCATTTTCAACTATTAAGGGCAAAACCAAGGGCCTCAGAGTGAACACGTGATGACAGAGTGAAGTGTGAGGGCTGTCGAAGGTTAAGAGCTGCTTTCTCCCACCCTTGGTTCCTTTAACCCCACGCTGCTGAAAGATTTCAGGTCTGGGAAGAGATCGGCCAAGACCATTCTTATGCTGAGGCCCCCGACTTACAGTTTGTCATGAATTAGAGTCACCACTGTTTTTATGAGGAATTTCAGGCAGGTAAGTTACCCTATAACTCATGAATTTAAACCCATGGAGTTCTCCCGTAAAAAGCTCTGATCGGTGACAAAATTCAGGCCTTTGACACCGTGTAAGGCTATTGTTGCACTGATTTAGTTCTGTGTCTTGATGAACACCTTTCAACGTGCTGACCATCTGACACCGACGTCCACGTCATCCCTTCTATTGCTTTGCCCCAGTAACTCCTTCCAGCCAGGTGACCCACTTCTCGTCTCCTAAACCTGTGATCCCACATGGACGATGCCCTAGAATTGGATCTACACCCTATAGGAAGAGTCCGAAGATCTTCCTGCATGGAAATAGTGTGCCCTTAGGTACAAAGGTCTTCTCAGTCATGCTGTCCTGAGGCCACTGCCCAGCATGCATGCCTACGTCTCCCCTGGTGCGTAGGCATTTGCCTGGTTCCAAATCCCTAACTTTCTAGACCCCTAACTCCTATTTCCTAACTTTCTCTTGTGTCAAATCATTGTAGGTCCAGCTTCAAGGCACGAGAACTTCCAACACATGAGTAAGCTAGCAGGAAGAGTGTGTAACCGGGAATAAGTAGGCCTGATAAAAGAACTGGCCAGCTCAAGGTCTAACCCTGAGTGAGAATGAGCAACAGTCCCAACACCAATGTTTCCAGAAGTCCAAGCCAGCAGGGGCCGGACTCTGGCAGCAGGACCCTGGGTCGAGATGAGCCTCCTAGTTGGGTACCTGGCAGCACCACGATTGCCTGTAGGGGAGGGCAGATCATGGAAAGGCTTAGTACTCAGGGAGGAAGACCCGCCAAGCGTTTTAGGGAAGGAGGGATGCGGTTTTCCGTCATGAGCTCCAAGAGCCAGACTCCAGGACCGGTGACAGGAGACGGGCACACGTGCCTGTGCCTCCTGGTCCCAGCTCCTAGCTAGGAACCTAAACTCACTGTCACTGTCGATCTGAAGTAGCAAAGACACATTCACATGCAGAAAAAAGCAACGTGCATGGGTATTACCCTTCTAGAACCAGAGTACAGGGTACAAGCACCCGACCCGCTGGCCTCAACAACTTACCCCTCGTCCGGTCCAGTCTACACCGGACCCCCTCCTTAGTCAGCCAGCCTACATCCACCCTTCCTTCTCAGCCTCTCTACATGGGTCACCCCCATGTTGTATATCCCACTGTCCGTACCTTACCACGGCCTCAACAGACACGTATCAAGAACTTACCATGATGAGGCCTCAGAGGGCTTACAATCTAACTATACATTTAAAGATGTATTTATTTGCACATTGTTGTAATGGCAAAACTTACATAAAATAGCCAGAGACCAGAAACAAATGCATCTAATTTTGTCTCTAAAACAAAAACATCAATTCCCTAGGGAAAGGATCCCACCTTCTACGGCTTTTGAATTTTCACCATCCTTCCCATGTAGTTCACTATCCTATTTGGCATATAGGAGGGAGGGAGAGATGTTGGTGGAGTTTTCCTCCCATGAAGCCTGTTGAAAGGGGGTTTAGAAGAAACAGAGGGCAGGCCACAATACAGCCTAGAACTTTATAGTCGGAAGTGACCTTAGAGACATCTGGTCACATTTCACAGATAAGGAAACTGAAGAACCAGAGGAATCCAGGGGACAAGTCAAAACAACTAGTAACTAGCAATTATGCAATTTGGGAACTAATGGCGACACCACTGCCCTCTGCCAGGTGATACTGAAAACATCAATTGATAATAGTTCAAATAGAAAATGAAAAATAATACTTGGAATAGAACTCATCACGTGAATTTGAATACATCACAGTGAAATGACTCCTAAAGTGACCAAGTCTAATACAAGCTCCATGTGACACAGCATGTCCACACTGGGGTGTTAATTCTGTTCCCATGGAAGTGACCCAGGGAAGGAGGACAGAGGGTGGCCACCACATGCAGGGTGGAGAGTGGAGGACAGGGCTGGAATAAATGTCATGCTTTTGCACATATTTGTATTTTATTTAAATTCTTAATTTCTTAAACCACATGCACCAATTCTCTCCTTCTACTATCGGGACATATTGATAAACATAAAGGAGAAAAACAACCTCTCAATACTGTTTCAAAGGCTTTACTTCATGGAGAGTTAAGGACCACCGGCCACTTACATCTTCAGTTAGTTTAATTAGATTGCTTTCCTCTTACACGTGGGCTGAGATGGGAGGCCTGCTGGAGATGGTACGGGAGCATGGGGCACTGAAGGTGTGGGACACACAGGAGTGGGACACACAGTAGGAGCTTTTGACAACTTGAGGCCAAGAGATACAGAAGGGGCTGGTGGGAGAAGGTTACAGAAGGGAGACTACAGTGCATCAAAGACGAAATGAAACAAAATCAAACTTCATCTCCTTTGCGACAAAGCCAAGGGTCAGCGTGGCCCTGGGCTCTCACATGGCCCGGGGGCAGAGGACACTTGTCCAGGGTGGCCTGCTCTGACACTGCTATTACAAAGGTACTCCCTCTGCTTTGCCCGTGATACCGCCCTGTCCTGAGCCACTTAAATCCCACTCTGCACAGCCCTTTCTCTTCTAAAGGTCACTTTAAATTCTAAATATTGCCAAATAGAACCTGAACTGCAACTATTTCTCTAGACCTAATCTTTTCCTGTCAGCAAATTCAGAGTGGAAAAAAAAAATCAATAAAGGGATTAGCTGCGAGTGACATTGCACCTTACAGCAGCGGTCCATGGCGTCCAGGACGAAGGACGTGCCAGCTCACTGATATTATGCAACCATTTCAGAGGATGACTTTCTATCACCCTCCGTCTCTCCAAAGAAAAATTAATTAATCAAAACGCTTTTGTTCAAAAATGTTTCCGTCTGGCAAAATCTGCCACGACTTTGCCTAAACTAATATCAACCCTTTAGAGCAGGTATTAACTTCAATAATTTCTGATCTTGAGAAGAGCCCTTTATCCAAGAAATGAAATTCCTACATTATTGGGAGCTAGGCTGCAGGAGAGCATTTTCATCCACGTTACAGAGATGCTAAGCAAGTACGTCTAACACGTATATCTAGATCCTCAGCTTTCCAGTCTGAAGTCTTATTCTCTAGACCAGTTTTAAGTTTGACCTCGAAACCCGGCCCATAAAAATCACTGGGTCTCTTGCGGCACTATTATACCTCAAGTATCCAAAGGTCACTTATGCAGCAAGCTCAATAAAGCAAAAGCCAGCTGAGAACACACCAGTAAGTGGAGAGAGATTTAGGAGCCAGCCCAAACACCCACACACATGAAGTGCACGTGTGTGACTCACACCGTGTCCCACGGGCCTGCATGCAGAGCCGGCTACTCCTTCCTTGAGACAAAATTCTAACAGGCTCAGTGATGGGATTTTGGAGAAATTCAGGAAAACTAGAACACAAAACAAAGGACTGCTGAAAGCAGGCAAACTGACAGTAGCCAAGACGTTGTCAGCTGACATCAAAATAGGACATGGGGCCACAAAATGAAGACATAAGGTCTCAAAAGCCACTAACCTGGGATGGTTTAGTGCAGGGGGGCAAGCAGCCCAATAACCCTTAGGGACATCACTGCATTGTAGCGAGATACACTTGTCCTTATAATGATCACAGCGTGTCACCAATAATCTCTTAAAGAATGGTACGAGTGAGCCATTTAAGAAGGAACAAAATGTTACAATCCATTCTATCGTGCTTCCCGTTAAAATTGTTTTAAGCTTTAACACCAAAACTAAGTGATCTGGAAATTTCACATTCGTAGTTCAGTTCATACCCCAACAACTGGAGAAGAAACAATTAGGAATTATTACACTGAAATAAAGAGTGCTAAAACATCTATGCGTCTATATCCTCCCAGATGCATAATTTCTTCCTGATAATGAATGTTTTTTTAAAGAGAACGTCTCCACTAGAATTTCTTCAAAGCCTCATCAACTCATTTAGGTTCATAGGAAACGCTTCTGTGATGGGGAGCTTGACTGATGAAAAGGCAGAAAACCACATCTCTCACCTGGAGGGTTGGCACCAAACACATTGCTGGGCCCGTTAACCTGCTTTCCTCCTATGAATGGAGTTGACACAAAAGGAAGGAGTGAGTTATCTTTAAAAGCCCAGACACTTAATACAGGAAGAGCCAATGCACAACACAAATGCCACTGGTGCCCGTCCCACACCGTGGCAAGCATGGCCAATCAATCCAGCATTCCCATGAGACTTCCAAATCCTTCCCTCAACACGAATCCAGGCGACCATTGGGTGGACCTTCAGAAGGAAACAACTCCAGGCTTAGGTCACTGCCATGTGGTCTCATAGTACATTTATCTGTTGTCACAGTTGTAAGTTTCTCAGGTGAGATAAGCTGTCTTTTTCGGTAGTTCCAATGGTCAACCATGACCACAGTCCAGCTTGAAGATCTGACTCAAATGCCCCTTCTCAATGAAGTCTCCCCCAAACTCCCAGGGAGAGGCAGTAAGAGATTTGTTCCATTCTGTTGCCATCACACGTTACATATTACTCATGCAACTCAATCAGGAAATACGTATTGTGTATGTATCTACTCCATGCCTGGTGTGGTGCTAGGCACAGGGGGTACAAATTCATACACATCATGGTTCTTGCCTTCAAGGAGCTTACAAGTCTACCTTACAGAATTTACCTCTGTTTTGAGTTCCTTAAGGGGAAGGGCTGTGTCCTACTCATCTCTGGATCCCAGCGCCATGTATAGGGTGCAGCAGTCTTTGGGACACTTTGCTGGCCAACCACTGCAGGCCTTACAATCTGGACTTCAACAGCTATTTTCACACGTACACACACATACATACACACACACACACAATACATTTCTCAATACATTTCTGCAGATCTCATCTATAACAATACCTCAAGGAATAGTTTAGGAATTAATGAGGAGAACAAAAGAATTCATTGAGAATGACTATTTTTGCTTTGGGATAAAACTGACACACATAATTACGTACAGCAAACGAGAAGGGCCACACCTGCAATGTCTACTCATCGCTAATCCCTCCTCTCTCGGCCGATGTGGCTCTCCCTGTTTCCATTCTCACCCGTTCGTGCCAGATCTTCGCAGGTGCTCCTCTGTACCCGCGTCCTCACGGATCACTTCTGATGAGGCTCTGCCACCCCGCCTGGTCCTCTTCTCGGTGGCGGGCCCCACAGTTCAGTCTTGCTCTCTGGTCCAGGGCCCCAAATCCCCGGGCCAGACCTGTGCAGCCTGTGCTCTCTGAAGCACTGCAGCATCCAAGAGTCTTGCCAGCATCCTTTCTGGTGTGAAAAATAACTTCCAGCTTAAGTTCAAGCTGAAAAAATTATCCCTGGAGGCCCACTCATCATGGGCAGACACATGGAGTCTGGAACTTTCTATGTAACACTATTAATAGCCTCCCCGGTAGCAGCAAATTAGGGACTTCACCCTTTAACCCAGAGCCTATTACCGTGCCTGGCCCCTAGGAGGCGCTCCGTAAACACTGGTGAATGAATAGACGAATGACTGGCATGAAATGAAATGACGTAAACTATTTCCCATTCACTGTCCTGTGAGCTGGTGTCCTGGTTCTGACTCTGTGACCTTGACAAAAGTATTTAAAAATCTCTATGTGCCTCAGTTTCCTCATCTGTAAAAGAGCCGTATGTAACATACAGAACCATGGGGAGGAATGGAGAAAATGTCTATAAAGCACCCATTTCAGTGCATGCAGCACAGCAGGCACACGTCAGCGATGGGTCACAATTTATGGCACGAGCCCATAGTTGTACTCAACAAGTATTTGTTGAAAATGAAAACGCAGAGACTCCAACAAGCATTGCAGGCATGTACCCCCTTAGCCACACATGTTCACTCAGCCTATTCCACTGTCAACTGTCTAGCCGCCACCTCTTCTGAGGCACTGTCCCTACCACTGGCTCCCCCCTGTGACGTCCTGACACCCACTCCTGTATGGGATTTGCAGACATCACTCAGAAGGCAGTATCATGAGCGAGACAGCAGCCAACAAGTGCAGTTATGCACCCTGCCCCAGAAGAAGTTGTGGGTGCGGGTCGCCGAGCCACGGCCCTGAGAAGCCAGTGAGCAGAATGTTTTAAAGACCCGAGTTCTAGTCCCAGCTCTGTCACTTACCAAGTAAGCAGCCACGGGGAGAGAGGTTCATACGTGACTGAGGCTCCCAGACTATTGCCCAGTCAGTAAAATGGATTTAACATTAGTACCTATATCACAGCATCATGATAGGTGCCCATCATGTGCCCATCATGTAGTAAAAACTCCAGAATGTTACTTTTAAATAGACAATAGATTTCTATGAAGGAGCTAAGCATAGTCTAGAAAACTAAAAGTGAGGAGTTAAACTTCAAGCATGTATATTCAGGGTGTGTGTGTGTGTGTGTGTGTGTGTGAGTGTGTGTGAAGTCTGCACCTGTAACAACCACTGACTATTCATGTGGTGTAGATTAATCAATCAGAGGGAGCTAGAAAACAACAGGATGTCTGACTTTGATTGACAGAGGCATTCCGACTTTGATTGACAGAGGCATGCCGACTTTGATTGACAGAGGCATGCCGACTTTGATTGACAGAGGCATGCCGACTTTGATTGACAGAGGCATGCCGACTTTGATTGACAGAGGCATGCTGACCTCGCTGTTCTATTTGGCATGTGTACTCCACCAGCCTCACTGTCCCCAGCAGGCGCTATTCCACTGGCTGCAGCATCTCCTTCAACGTCCAGCTAGTGTGCTGGGCCAGGAAAGGAGCCATGCCCAGGAGCCACGCCCATCCAAGGAAGGGAAGGACAGCTGTTAAATGAAGGGCTGACCAACAGGGACTAGTGTGGGCCTAGTTCTGCCTTAGGCACTTCCAGAGCTTTCTCCATAAGCACTTAGGCCTGTCCCTCACTCCCCAATCTCCTCCCTAGTCCAGCTATGCAGTGCATAGAATTCTTGCCAGCTCCTGGGAGTGTAGTGTCACCCATCAGTCCTGTTCTGCGGAGGGTCATGCAGAGCAGACAAAGGGGGATTTGATGGGTATCAGTTACACCATCGGCAACAGCTTACTTTTGTATCACTGACAGAACAATTCCATAAATTACATTGTTAATCCTCATAACAACCCCAAAACAATGGATGGTCCCCATTCGACAGATGAACAATAAGGGACATACCCAGGTTAAGTCACTCGAACATCACAATTGAAAGAATTGAGAAGAATTGTAATGAAAGAAACAAGGTTCAATCAGCCCTAAGACTCTTACTGCCAGGGACTCCACGAATGACTTATGGCAGAAAGGACTCGATCCAGGGACAATTCAGATGAAGAAAATCACCTCACATGTTGATGACAGCGTCAATTAATACGACCATGTGAATTACAACATGACAAGGCCTATCAAGAACCATGAAAATGTTCAATTTTGACTTAGTAATCATACGTCAGGAAACTGAGACTAAGGAAATAACCCCAAAGAATTCAGTTATTTGCAAAAAATGTTTATTGACGCTATAGAATGGCAAAAAAATGTGGAAACCTAAGTATCCAATGGTAAAGGAAAGCCTAAGCCAACAAAACATATAGTCAATAAAAAGCCTATGTAGCAATATGGAAAACATTTGTATAATAGTAAAGAATAATTTGTATTCAAGGGGACAAACAGTAAAAGGGAACCTACACCACTGAAAACAGCTTGATTTGGGAGTGTGGTGGGATCGTGACATTTTTTTCTTTCTTTAATTTAGCATTGCATAAATATTGCTAAATTGACTTATTGGCATTCCATGTAAAAGTTTGAAAAGATTTTACTTTTTATAGTAATTGTGCTAGAATCTCTTAAGTCTCTAACAGCTCCCAAGATCTCTGGGAGCTCTTTGAGACCAGGACCGGTATCTTTCTCATCTTCGTATCCCCAGAGTTTTCTGCAAATGTTGGACCTCAATAAATGTTGAAGGAAGGTTACAAACAACCACCTGGATGCTTCTCTGCTGAGCCCGGCACCATTTGATCAGTCAGAGCCCTGCTCACCCATTAGCCATATGTCTAGATATTTAGAGAAATTAGAGGTTCAAGAACCTATCCAGGAAGAATCATTTTTTAAAAGAGGAGATCGGCGCAAAATCTGGGGAACAGAGTGCTTGTTTGAAAATTTCTAAACTTTGTCTCTTTGGTACCAGTCCCACAAATTTCATTCCCCAGGTGCATGAGCACATGGGGGGCTGTGCTTCCTGCTCTCCAAAGTCTGGAGACCTTCTTTAAAACAGAGCTCATCTCTGGAAGGAAGTTTGCATTGAAATTTAAAGTCACCATGAGAATGACTTGATGCCAGAAGTCAACCAAGTTACACCAAAACAAAGGCATGAAATACCGGAGATCCTGAATTAGAAGAGACTGAAGACCGCCGGGAACATGGTTCATCTCCACCAGCTTAAGCAAATCACTAACCTCTCGGGGGGGGGGCTCAGATTTCTGGTCGCTATCCTGGCCATCTCATAGGGATGTCATGAAAATCACACGTTGTGAAAATGTACATGAAAAAGACGCATAAACTGCAAAGTGCTATGTAAGAGCCTCGCCACAGAAATCCTCAATAAATGCTGGAGCACGTGAGTGCTAAATGACTATGTGGTTTTCACAGAAAGGTAGAGGGGAAATAGAAGGTGGGGTGCTGGCATGTGTTCAAAGCAGTAGGATTTCACCATTTCCCTGGGGCACGAGCT
Source organism: Rhinolophus sinicus (assembly GCF_057876585.1). Taxonomy (NCBI): domain Eukaryota; kingdom Metazoa; phylum Chordata; class Mammalia; order Chiroptera; family Rhinolophidae; genus Rhinolophus; species Rhinolophus sinicus. The sequence goes on from NC_142508.1 coordinate 8,792,483, forward strand.
CACAGATTGCAGGTAAATTGGCCTCCATCAGATGCCTCCCCCAGGGGAGGGGCCCTGCCAGGGCTGAAGCTTTTACGGGCCTTCAAGAGGTAGCGACCTCAGAATTCGGAGGGCAGCTACACTATATCCACTAATCATGCATTTGGGGACAGCCCCTGGGTGACCATTTTGCAACAGCATTTTCAGTTTCAGGGACTGGCTGGGAGCCCATCGTGAAAGAGCACGTCAGGCACCTCCTCTGACCAAAGGGATGAAAAAGAACGAGGGGTGTCGGTGACACAGATCCAGGCCCTTGTGCATGGCGAAGTGATCACAGGCACACATCTGCTCCAATGTCGTTCCGAAAAGGACCTGACCAGAGCGGGGAGCAATGAATGTGTGCGTGTGCTGATCTCATGCAGGCTGCAGGCTGCTGCGAGGGGACGGTGGGGAGCCCTGTGGCGGAGCTGCTTGGGGTGGACAGCGAAGGGCGCTCTGGAGAGCAGATGTTGGGCAGGGAGGCGGTATCTTAGGCCTGCTTTGGAGGACAAGACGCAGTCCTCGCAGGCGGCTCTGCAGAGACACCCAGGTCCCTATGTCCTCAGGTCAGGGCAAGGAGTCCAGAGCAGTTTTTGCTGGAAAGGACCTTCGATCGCAGGAGTCAACACACTCATTTGACAGATAAGAAGACTGGAGCCCAGACAGGCGAAAGGACTCGCTCAAGGCCAGATAGCAAACTCCGGCTATGACCTTTCACACTGCCATTCTCGAAACATGTTATACAAGAACCAGAAATCGGGCAGGGTTCACATGAGACTGGGAGGAAAGGGTCTGTCCCAAGGCACCTAATACAATGACAGGAAAGGGGAATGAATGCTAGCTTGGAGCCACCTGTCCGGACCAAACTTCAGGAGGTGACGCAGCGGCCCGACACGGCACACAGGATTCCAGCGATAATCTCATGTTTTGATCCCTTTCCCAGGAGCAGAGCCACTATGGGTCCTTTCTGTTTGGGCTCTTCTTTCAAACCTGCAAACCCAAAAGCTACACTCGGCAGTGACCCCGGCCTTGGTTCCCAGTGCCGTGAAGGAGCACCTGATACATGGAAGACGGGGCGGGTCCTTCCCACCAGTCTGCTGGAAGTCAGACCCCCACATCCCAGGGACATTCCTTCTTAGCCCTCTGTCCACCATGAGACACGGTGGCTCCCATCTTTGCAAAGCCTTCGTGTCCAAACCCCATCTCCGCCCTTCGGAAGATGAAACGTATTTTTAAGAAAGCAAATATATCAAACAACTTTCAGATGGATGCGGTGTTGTTTCCACCAGCTCCTGCTGGGTGTGAGCCACTCCGAGGGCATCCTTGGCTGGGAACCTGACGCAGAGAGAAAATTGATTCTTCCCCAACAAGAAAGTAAACCCAGCAGGACTCTTCCTTCCTGATGACCCCTTAGCTCCCTCTGGTTTCGGTCTGTGTTTCTCATTCTCCCCAGGGCCCTAAACGACCACTTTGACAGCACAGTGGATACTGTCTGAGGAGACGTCACACTGGAGAGAATGCCCCCACACCATCCCACCAACGCGGGGTCTAACGGTCCCGATGCTGGGTACAGTGATTCTGGCCGACGCTGCTGGCTGTCTCTGAATACCCAGCCTCCTCCCCTTTCTTCCTCAGTAATCGCACTCCGAATTTAGCAAGGCCTGTTGCTTCTGGGGACAACGACTCCATTTCCCAGCCGCATTCATACCTAGGAGTGGCCATATAACAATGTCAATAGTTAACAATTACGTCCCTCATTAAGTGCCAAGCACAATTCTAAGCACCTTTACGTGGAGAGACTCACTTCATCCTTAAAACGACCCTACGCGCAGACAGTTATTACCTCCTTTTTATCCAGGACACTGAGACACAGAGAAGTGAAGTCATTTGCCCAATCCATGTGGTTAAAGCGTGCCACAGCCAGGACTTAAACTCAAGCATCCTGCTGCCAGGCAAAGCTCTTCACCACCAATTCCCCTCCACTGTGTTCCAGCCAATAGCAGAAGCTTTGCGTGGGACTTCCAGGAATGTGCCTTTAAAGGAAGGGGTTCCAGGAGGAGCCTAATTCCCCTTCCCCTGGGTATAGAGACTTCCAGCCAAGAGTCTGGAAATGGGAACAGAGTCATTTTGACGTAAAAGTGGAGAAACCTGGCAGACATCATCTTAACCAAGCGATCCAGGATAACGTGACCAGTAATAAGTCACGTTGCTTTCACGTACCCTGACTGAGGCAGTGAGAATGGATCACCTCTGCGGAACTTTTCTCCGCCATGTGAAGTCACCTCTGTGGAATGCTTCCCCCAAACTCTTAACTGCAGTCTAATCATGAGAGAACATCAGACAAACCCAACTTCAGGAACTTTCTACGAAATGTCTGACCAGTATTCTTAAAAACTGTCACAGTTGTGAAAAACAGGGAAAGACAGAGAAACTGTCACAGATTGAAGGAGACTAAGGAGACGTGATGAGTAAATGTCGTGTCCAGGATGGGATCCTGGAACCAGAAAGGGACACGAGTATAAAAACTGGTAAAATCCCAATGAAGACTCTAAGTAGATTAATAGTATTGTACCAGTGTTCATTTCTTGGTTTTAATAAATGTGCCATGGTTATATATGATGTTAACATTGAGAAAAAGTTGAATGAATACATACAGGAAGTCTGTACTATCTTTTCAACTCGTCTGTAAATCTAAAATTATTTCAAAATAAGTTTTTCAAAGAGCAGGGGCAAGTGCTTTCCCCCTTCCTCCATTTCTTTGTATTGCTGGCCTGTGAATTAATGATAATTGCTGGAGCTCCAGCAGCCCTTCTGATCCATGAGGCAAAACTGAGGTCACCTTGAGAAGTCACGTCCTGAGGATGGCAGGGCAGAAAGACAGACGCCTGGACCCCTGATGGAACTCAATGCTGTCTTCTCAGCCCTCAACGCCTAACTTCAAACCTTTTTTTTTTTTTAATCACAAAACCTCTTGTATATAAGCCACTTATGGACGACTTTCTGTCAAGCGCTGCTGACCCTCAGCCTTATTAACAGCAATACAGTGAAAACCTGTGTCATTTCCATTCTGATATAAAAATTAGAATCTAGGCCTTGGACTTGGCCTTAGATTCCATCTAGTCCAACCAACCATTTTTCACATGACTCAAAGATGAACCAAAAAGGTGAAACACATACCCAGGTCCCATCGCCAGCAGACAAGTGGACATGGGACCCCAAGTCCTGTCCTCGCCCAATTACCTCCTCGGTGTCTCACTGCTTGGTGAGAATTCCACACCCCAGCGTTGCAGTATTAATATAATTGTATACGTGAAAGTCAGGGTGAGATGCTGCAATGACAGGTTCTTCTGACTCTCTCGTTGACTTTCCTACCTCACTCTAATAACGTTCCTACATTTTTCATTTCTGAATCAATGAGTGAACACAGGACCACATCTGCAAATTACATCCTAGTTAGTGATGTGAACGTCACATTTTGAGTTTTGTGAAGATGAAGCCCTCCTATTAACACAGTGCTATTGTTATGTTGACTTGGTTTATTTTCCGAGGAGGATGTAGGAAGGATGTGCCCTAGTGTATCTATCAAACAGCATTAAACTGACTAAAAATAAGTCTCAATAGTTATGGTTACTGATTACTCAAACCCCGGAGAAAATCACTTCCCCAATCTGGGTTACAAATGTCTTCGTCTATAAAACTAGAGGTTTCGCTGGGATTCGACTCCCTCCGAGTTTCCTGCTTATTCTAATAATCCATGATTCCAAAACATTAAACAATCATTCGGTTTTCACTTCCTGTGTATAAATGACCATTTCAAATACATATACCTTTGCTTTCTTTACCAAATCTGCCTAAAACATGCTGACTACTAAACAGAGAACACTAACCTGTGGTATCCATGGTCCTGATTCTCTAACCTTCCCTGTATCTTCACCTTCCGCCATGTAACTAGGCAGTGCTCGCATCACTGAGGCACGATTTCCCCACCCTCTGATCTTGGCCTTAGCCGTGTGATGTGCTGTGGCCAGTATGATGTGGTGGGGGTGACAGCGAGCCAGTTCTAAGCCTGGGCCTCTAGAAGGTTTGTATGTCTCCACATGCCCTCATGGCACGTCCACCACTGCTGTGAGGATGACAGGGTGACACCAGCTCGTTGGTCCTGGGAGGAGGATGAGAAGCACCTAAAACACTGGCCCAGCTAAGGTGCCCCAGACAAGCCCCATCGACCTACAGGTGCATGCGTGAGCCCAGCCGGCCCGCAGAACCACAAAGCAGAGACCTGGGGAGATCAACTATCCCCTGAGGTGTTGTAAACTTCCGCGGTTTCTATGGTTGGTTGTTACACAGCTAACGCTTGCTAATACTCTACTTTAAAACCCCAACCTTGGAGGGAACCTATTTTGGGCAAGAACTGGCGGGATGCATTTGCCATAAAATGCTCTGCAGGAAACAGACTCGGTTTGCTTGTGAACGGATGGGTTCTCATGCCTGCTTGGCACCATGCTCACAATCAATCCTTTGCCGAGAGGTGGGTAAGGAAGTACGTCCCCTGCGTGGACTCTCTCCTAAGCTCTCTTCTCCACTCCCGTAGAAGCACATGCAAATGCTGAGTTATCTATAGACCACCACCTTTTTTTTTTTTTTTTATTTTATTAAATTTATTGGGGTGACAATTGTTAGTAAAATTACATAGATTTCAGGTGTACAATTCTGTATTACATCATCTATAAATCCCATTGTGTGTTCATCACCCAGAGTCAGTTCTCCTTCCATCACCATATATTCGATCCCCCTTACCCTCATCTCCCACCCCCCACCCCCCTTACCCTCTGGCAACCACCAAACCACTGTCAAAGCCATTTACTCAAGTCCTCATCTTTTTGAGCACCCGAATGCAATCAGACTTTGCCCATTTTGATTAATGGCATGAAATGCCAGTATTGGTACCCTGGGAATGATATAATTCTTTTCTAACTATGCATTGGTAAGAAATAAAATTAGATGTCGACACCCTGTAATGCGTTGAATATTCCTTTTATCCCCTTAGGCAATACAGCTAAAAGGCAAATGTATTTAGTTGGGCCCATTTTGTTTGTTTCGAAAATCATTCCACAAATATTTATTAAGCATCAATTTGATTCTATGCAAACACTGTTCAGGCGTCAGCCCCAGTGTGGGCAGCAGCCGGAACCAGAAAAGCCCAGAGTGTATCACATGCCAGCAAAAGAGCAGGCCAGGTGCCAGGAGGCCCTGCAGGGGTTAGAAGGGGACAGTCAGCCACACAGCCTGGGGACAGCAGAGGGATGTTAAACATGAGCGGAACAAGCTGAGAGGCAAGTGGCTGGAGAGAAGGAGGCAGGGCAACAGCCAGCCGAACCGCGGGGCACCCGGTCTCCCGCATCAGATGCCAAATCTGAGACAGCAGCTTCCTGCTCCTGTTCTGGGCTTCTCCGTGGTTCCTGTGGGGAGAAGGGGGATCCTAGGGGACGTGGCCAAGGCCTGCAGGTGGGGAAAGGCGGTTATTGGCACCAGACTGTGGGGCATCTGGGAAATTAGCTCCTGGCAAGGGAGTTCTGGCTGCTATGTACTGGGAGGATTCCTCCTTTTCTGCCTACAAATGCACACACTCCCAAATACACACTCACGTATGCGCACACTCTCCCCCCCACACACACACACACACACGTGCGCGCACACACACAGAGTTGTCGAGTCCTATCTGACCCACCTCATAAATGTCTCTCCCCCTCCCCCTCACCACCATGTCCAGGCTCACATGCCTGAACTTATTCCACTGGAAGAACCTCCAGCTCCAACTGGGGCCCCTGCTGCCAGCCTCTCAACCCGCCCAGGCCAACCTGCCCGTGGTTACCAAGCAATCTTCATACAACTCAGCTTTGAGGTCCTCACTCTTCTGCCAAGAGGCCACTGATTCCCTCGGGACTACAGAATAATGGCCACACCACAAACACACACTCAAGGCTCTTTGCTTTCTGGCTCCGACCAACAGACCCCACCAAGTCACGTCAGGCACCACTGCTGCCCACCCCACCCTCATCCACATCGCTGGCTTTGCTCCTGCGTCACGGCCCAGGCCTGTTCCCCACCTGTCAGATTCCCTGCACCTTTCCAGACCCACCTTTCTAGAGCCTTGTGGCTAAAAGTAACACCCCACTGTCTCTGTCCCCTCTTGTCCCACCACTCACCACCTCCCATCACTCATCATGGCCTCACATCTCCTCCATCTTGTCAGACAACAAGTTCTTTGAGACACATCCTGTGTCTTCTTCATCTTCATAACTCTCTTCCCCTTTCCGAATGCCTTAAGCATATAAAAGAAATGCAATAAAAAAAAATGGGCTGAGTTCAAGCTTAATAATTTAATCCCTATGAGGGCCAATTAATTTTGTTTATCCCACATCCAGCCAGTTTCTATCACTGAGCACCAGCAGCCTGGCCCAGATCATGGCCGGTTCAGTGTAATTCAGATCCACAAGGAGGAAAATCACATAGAACATATGCCCTCTTACTAGCTGACCAGAAACATGGATCAGAAAATACCTCTCAACTGACAATTACCAAGCATCTGTCTTGTGGCAAGCATTCTTCCGGCCCCTGGGGTACACAAGTCAAAACAACAGGTTAGGAAGGCAGACAGACAAAATTCATCCTAGAGAACGATCAGTACTATATGAAGACAAAAAAAAAAAGGCAGGGGCTTAGGGGAAGAATAAGGTTATAAAGAGTAACTGGGAGGAAGGGGAGGGGTGCAAAGGAGGAGATGACATTGGAGCTGAGACTGGACCACGAGCAGGAACCAGCCATGCAAATTCCCTTCCAGGAGAAGAGAAGTATAGGCCGATGACGAGAAGGGCAACTGGCGCTGGGATAGTGTACATCAGGGCCCAACATGATAAGGCTGAAGACTCGGGTGGAGACCCACAGGCTGTAGCAAGCATAGGCTTTTTTTTTTCAGTTGGTAAATGACACCTAACACAATTTCCCATCTTAGCTACTTTTAAGTGCGTAGTTCAGTAGTGTTAAGTTCTTTCACATTGTTGTGCAACCATCACCACCACCCATCTCCAGAACTTTGTTCATTTTGCAAATTTGAAACTCTATACTCATTAAATAATTCCTCCATTTCCCCCACACCTCCTGGCAACCACTATTTTTCTACTTTCTGTCTCTATGAATGTGATATTCCATAAACCCCATGTAAGTGGAATCTTACAGTATTTGTCCTCTTGTGACTGGCTTATTTCATTTAATATGTCTCTAGCAGTCATCCACATTGTAGCATGTGACAAGATTTCCTTCCTTTTTAAGGCTGAATACATTTCCATTGTATGTATGACACATTTTGTTGATCCATTCATCCACCAATGGCCACTTGGGTGTCTTCCGCCATTTGGCTATTGTGAATAGTGCTGCTATGGACATGGGTATGCGAATCTCTTTTCAAGACCTTGTTTCAATTCTTCTGGGTTGTTAAATTAACTAAAGAAGGAGGCCATTAGACTGACGTAGCTTTAATGCCTTAGTAGCAGCCTATGCAAGCAACCCAAAACCTAAGGCTATTATGTCTCAAGGTTAAGAAATCAAAACCTAAGGACAACCAATAACAAACAGCCAACCAGCCTTTCCCAAATAATACAACCACTTAAGGTATAGCCGAACAAATAATTCCGACGCTTTGCCTCCGTTTCTCTATAAAAGTCAGTGGAGGGCTCCTGACCACTTCAAGTTTAGCACTGCCCAATTCAATTCAATTTTTGCTCAAACAACATTAAAATTTTTAATATGCCTCAGTTTACCTTTTAACTGTTCATATGCCCAAAAGTGGAATTTCTGGATCATATAGTAATTCTGTTTAATTTTCTGAGGAAATGCCATATTGTTTTCCACAGTGAGGAGTCTGGATTTTATTCTAAGTGAAACTGGAGGCCACAGGGGTTTTGAGTGGGAGAGTGACATGATTTTATTTAGATTTTGAAATCATCCCTCTGGCTGCGGTGGAAGATGGATTATAGGGGCTAAGAATGGCAGCAGAGAGACAGCTACAGTGAGAAGGTCCTAATGGGAGCCCTGGAGAGAGGTGATGAGCAGGCAGAGGAGATGGGAACTGAGGTCAGAGGAGGGATAGAATAGGGAGAAAGGGGGGACAGATGGCAGGTGGAGCAGGTGGAGAAGGAGGTGCAGAAGAGTTTGGGGCCTGAGCCCTGGGTGCGTGGTAATACCACTCCCTGAGATGGAGGAGAACAAGGGCTGTATCTCAGAGAGTTCACAAAGGTACTGCCACAATTCTTCCCTCCCTTCTCTTGTCTTCCCCACCCCCCATTGCTTTTTACAGTCATAAATCTCCATTGAACCTTCATTCTCTCAGGCCTCCATGCCTAACTCCTCAAGAACAGAAAATGACTACTCAAGAGGTCACCCACAGATCAAGTTCTATGCAGCAGAAAAGCAACGGTACCCTCAGAAGGCAGAGACCCCAGTTCTACATATAGGTTTGTTTCTTTGGCATGCAGGCTGGCGGGTGTCCAGACCACATCTCCAAACAGCATGCCAATCAACAGCCCCATAGCTTATCAGCGAGTCCCAGGACTCAGGAAGACCTTCTGAGACCACGTCATCCAGAGCCAGGCTCCAGGCAGAGAATGACCCTTCCCACTGATCTGGCCTTTTATCTCTAAGAGTCCCCATGAGCCCTGTTCTTCCTGCTGGTCTCCTTGTCCCGGTCATATCTCATAGATAAAGGTGACGGCTTTGGGGAGGCTGAGATTATTTTTTAATCGTTCAACAAATATTTGCTAAGCACCTACCATGCTCCTTGCAATGTGCAGGCATAAGAGATACAGACACGGATCAGACATGGATTTCACCCTTGAAGAATTTTCGGCAGGGACATCAATTGGCAACGAGGCCACACCAGGTTAAATGCCAAACAGAAAGAACAAAGAGAGAGAGAGACTGTTGTGAGCTGGGAAAAAAAGAAAAAGAAAAAGTGGGACTCACACTGGCCTTTAAACACTATTTTTGCAGCAGGGGAAGAGAGGACGCACCAAGCAGGGCAAAGTGCTCCATCAAAAGCAGAGGCAGGACAAAGCAGAGGCATTAGGAGGGAAGGTGGAGGGAGCATGCAGGAGGCTGATAGAATAATCCAGCCATGAGGAGATGAGGTCCAAAGATAGGCACGGAGGAGAAACAAACATCTTCTTCATGCCTACTGTATGCCAAGCATTATGCCTGACGCTTCACAGCCGTTACCTCCCTTCAATCCTCACAACCCCCCTGTAATGAGTGAGACTGAAGCTATTATCCCCCTTTCACAGATGTGGAACTGAGACTTAGCGCAACTTAACTATTTTCAAGTAAGCCTGCTAGCTATCGTCCCTGGCCTGCAGCCACTCAGACAGGTAAGGAAACAGTGTTTACTTTACATGCCCTTAGACCTCCTCTTTGTGTTGTCACTGTTATTGAATATTTTGTGTTGTGTGTTGTGTGTGTGTGGTGTGGTGTTGTGAGGGGCAGGGAAGAGAAGATCCATCTTCCTTTGCTTTGTTTCTTGTCTTGAAGCCGTTCTATAGAATGCGGAGGGCTCTCCTTCTGGGACTACAGGCTGCAAGACCCTCTCTGGTAGGCTGCATACTGTTCCCAACCTTCACCCTTTCTAGTCCCAAAGTCACCATGTGACTTGGCAGCCTGTCCGCATAAGAAGAGGAGCATCCATTCCTGCCCCGGGGATGTCCATCTTGACCATGTGACTCGCCTTGACCAATGGAGTATGAGCAGAAGTGACAGTAGCCTCAGTTCAGCCTAGGCCTTTAGAAACAGTGCGTGTTTCCACTTCCGCCATTGCTAAGAGAGAGCACACTCAGGAGAGCCAGGTGGAGCAGACCTGAACACCAGATGCAGCGGGGAGCCAAGGCCAGACCAGACGAGCAACATTCTGACATGGCCCCTGGTTGCACATTGCTGATCTGGCCCAAATCCCTCCTTTTCAGTAAATGCGCCTGAGACCCGGACCAGAGAGGTGATCTGTTGGAATCTTACCACCAGTTAAAAACTGGGTCTCCTGACTGCTAATCCACTGCTTCACCAGGATCCCACCCTACCTCATCAAAGGGATTCCCTACAGGCTTCGAGAAAATAGAGAAAGTCTGAGATGCCAACCAAGTAATTAAGCAGAACAGATGCAGTCGAAAAGCATGAAAGCAAGATTTAACCTGGATAATCCCTCCATAATTCAGAGTTGATCTGTCTAAAAGAGCTCCTATTGATTTCCCAGGAGGCCCTTTCTTCTTGAGCGGGAACCACAGGGAGCCTCAGAGCTGAATCCACTAACCCCATCATCTTTCAAGGTACAAGCCTTTTGCACCTAAGGAATATGCCCCAATTTCTTTCATTTTGGAATTTGTGTTTTATTACTAGGGTTTTATGGTACTCGAAAATAACATTTCTTTCCCAAATGACTCTGCGCGTTCTTCTCTGCTTCACACAGACGATGAGCCAGCTTGAACATTCCCATAGTAATACCACCAACAATAAATCTTGCTGTCGTTCAAAGATTCTTATAATCATGGCATGGTAGGGCTGGAAGAGACCTTAGAGGTCATCCATTCCAAGGCCATCATTTAACAGAGAAGGGCGTTGAGGCCCAAGGAGAGTAAGGGATCTTCCTGAGGTCAACACAGCTAGTTACTGGCAGCGGATCAGTGCCATGGGGGAGATTCGCAGCACTGTGCTAGAAATACGCAATACGCTCACCTGTCTCAAAGAGTCATTGAAAATGGGTCACCCACATCTGTTAAGATGCACTATGCCAGGACTTATGCTCTGGGAAGGAGCTGAATAAAAAAATGACCCTGCTTGGAAAGAAACCGAGATTTCCCTGAAGACCCAGCAGGTTACCAGGACTGCTGGCACCTCAGACACCAGGCCGAGCCCAGGGCCGCTGAGTAGACACAGCCCTTCCTTCAGATGTGGATGGCCAGCCCCCCGAAAAGGTGAGGGTGTGCTGGAGCCAGCTTGTGCCAGTGTCTGAAAGCCAGGCGTTAAATTCTGTGAGCCAGTTGTTAAACTGTTGGTAGCTCAAAACCAGCCATGGAGAGAATATTTATACCACGGACATTGGCAAGTGCTACAAATTACAGGTGCTATTATTTCCTGAGAGTCAGTTTATCAGAACAGCATGGAACATCATCCCTACACCAAGGAGTGATATAGTCTGCCCTAAAACTGAAGGCCCTTCCCCACAGACCAGGGTACTCAGAGGAAAAATAAACAGAATTACCAAGGAGGCAAGTGCTCTTACCCGGAGCTCTGTCAGGGCTACAGAAGGCCCAAGAGCTTCGTCCCTGTACTGAGACAACTGGGCTCAGAACTCCTTCCAGCTAAGTCTTCTGCCAAGAATCCCAGTGTCCTGGTTCCTGCTGCCCACGCTAGCCCGTGTTCAGCCCTGGACACATACTACGGTGTCCTCTGAGCCCTCCACAGATTGACCAAGATGGGGCAATGGCACGGAAAACGACCCCTCTCGCCGTTTCCAAGCTGAGCTGGAAAAGTCAACAGGTGCATTCCAGGGGCCGAGGACCCCAGGTCTCCAAGGAAACAGAACTATCAAACGGCCACTCTGGATCCTGGGCCCGTTACCTTTCCATGAAGAAAGCATCCAGTCTTTACTAGAAAACCCACGTAAAGGAAATACTACGAGACTCTGAAAAAGGAGCCTACTACGTAATCAGCTTTTGGAGGACAGCATGACCCTCAGTGAGTCAAGCCAATTTTTCGTGTCCACACCCAGCCATCTCTGCAGGATCCACTGCACCAATGAAGAAGCCAACCAGTAACTCCAGTGGTTACAGCAAAGCCTTAGGTCTGTTCTGGATTGGCCCACGCCCACCTGAGAGGACCAATCTCAGGAAGGAGGGCCCCAGTGGCCTGTGCAGGATGAACTGGCCTGTGGCAAGGGGTCTGAGATGTTACAGTGTGATGATTATGAGTCAGCGGACACTGATTTCTTGGCAATCTATCTTCCACCAAGGCAGAAAGCCATTCTGGTTCAAACCTTAAAATTCCGGCTTTCACTACAGAAGTTTCTTCTTTACCATGTCGTCTTCTAGAAGGCAGAGCTATCACAGAGGAATTCAACCGAGCTCCAGCCTCCTAGTCAAGAAAGAACATCTTAGAACTTCTCCCCTCACTGTACTTAAAAATAAATTTCAGGTGAACAGAAAAGGTCAATAGAAGTGGGAAACTTGTCCATCTTGCATACGTATCCGTGTATCCGCAATGCCTAGAAAGGGCCAGGGATAGCACAGGCACTCAATAAACCACTGTCAAATGAATGATTACACATAAGTAAAAAGAAACTATTTTTAAAATGGAGATACCTGTATCATCCTACATAGACCCGAAAATAAAAACAGGAGAGGCAAAGATTGGGACATTTGATTACCTAGAAATTTAAAACTTCTTTACATAAAAAAACCACCATAAATAAAATATAAAAATACGTGACAAATGGAAAAAAATCTACAGCATATAACAAAAGGTTATTAAGATATGAATAACTTAAAGTATCTATATATACCTTAATATATAAAGAGCTCATCCAAATCAGTAAGATATATATTCTAATAATCTATGTAATTTTACTAACAATTGTCACCTCAATAAATTTAATTAAAAAAAATAAAAAATAAAAAAAAATAAAGGCAATTCACAATGGACCTACGAGTGGTTGATAAACATATATGTAGTGTCCAATGTCAACAGTAATCAGAGAAAGATAGACTTTTTCACCTGAGAAGTTTTACAAAATTTAAAAATAATGAGCTATCCAGCACTGGCCGAGTTGTGAAGAAGTAGGTACCCCATACTCTGCAAGAGGGAAAGGAAATTGACACAAACCTTCCAAAAAGTGTTCTCTGCAATAATACCGAAAGCCTTTAAAATGTGCATGACTTCTGATGCAGAGATGCCACTTGTAAGAATTTATCCTGTCTTCTGAGAGACATGCAAAGATGCATAAACAAAGTTGCCAGTCATGGCATTGTTTATAACAACAAAATTTAGAAACAACCTAAAGTTCCAATAATAGGGAGTTTTTTTAGATGATAAATTCCTATATAATAAAATACTTTGTAGGCATTGAAAATCAAGGTGTTGAGAAATATTTAACATAGGAAAATGTTCCAAACATAATGCAGAATGTAAAGAAAAAAGCAGTCTAAGCCAGTCGTTACAGTAACTCCATTTTTTAAAAACTACACGCTTATGTACATAGGAAAAAGATTAGCAGTGGTTATGTGCAGACAGAGAGACTGGATGCTTTGTGACTGTCTTGTGTTTCATCAGTTTTCTCCTTTGAGCATGTTTTCTGTTTGCCACTTGGAGGCGGCACAGGTAAGCGCTTAGGCCTTGCTTTAACCCCTGGGTCCTCCACTGACCAGCCAGGCAACTTAGCACAATTTATCTGCTTTCTCCTCACCTCTGTTTCAGCATCTGTACAAAAGGGGTTCTGGAAGTATCTACCTCACAGCGAGAAGCACAGGAAGTCATGTCTGTGAAGCGCTTAGCACAATTCCCGGAACAGTCAATGTTGGATAAATGGCAGCTGCTGTTAATAGAGAACATGAACGGCAACGATTCTTTAAAAGGAGAAAGGACATATTTAGAGGGGTGGCCTTTGTGTCTACCGGGGCTCCAGAGAATCTGCCCAGCCACCCGTCCAGGTAAAGGCCAGCTCTGTCCAGAGACGGGCCCTCTGACGGAGATCCTCCACTTTCCACCACTTACCGCCCTGCCATTGCTCTTACGGCCACAATGCTTGCAGCCACCACAGAGCAAGGCCACCTCAGACTTTTTGGTTTTTCAATTTCAAAGCCCTCTTAAGAAGCCGCATCAGGACAAAGTGTGGTCTGGGGGTATAGACGTGACGTGGTCACGCTCTGCCCTGAAGTTCCAGGACTCAGGGAACCCAGAGTCTATTAATCAATACCAGGAAGTTAGAAGAGGCAGTTAGTTGTCTTTGAGGTGACCCCATATTGTGAAGTCTGGAAGCCAAGTTGGCATGACTTGTGGGAAGGCAGAGCCCCCCCACCCACAGACAGGGCCTGAATGCAGCCACCAGCCCTGAGCCACCAAGAAGGACCTCCCTGCGGAGAGCGGCCCACCCCAGGATGCTTCCCCGGAGACACACTGTCTGCCTGTATCCTGTCCTGAGATGCTGATTTTTGCCTCCCTGCATGGAACCTTCTCTCTGCCTGGGCCCTCTTATCAACCCTACCTCAGGATGGTAGCTGCCACAGGCTCCCTCCGAGTCAGCATAACGCCATTCGCTCAGCACAGGACGACTCCCCAGCCACAATTCCCTCTCGCCCTAAGACTCATGTGACCCACGAGCCCTCTTGCTACCTCAGCTCACACCCCCACTGCAGCACACTCTCCGATGGCCGTGACACCCTGTACCAGCTCTGCTGCTGGAACCTGACTGCCATGTCCAAGCTGTGGAGCCCACGGGATGCAGGTAGCACAGGAAGGAGAGATCTGACAGGTGAGGGGCACGGACTCGGAAAGTGGTCCTTCCTCATGAAGCTGACACCCACCACCCACATGGCTGTGCCTGAATCTGGCACAAGGAAGAAATGTCCTGGAGGGGGCAGCCCTCCCTGTTAAAGTCTGTTTGGGGAGGGAGGGGTGTCTTTCAGGGTTTTACAGATTAAAATCGCGATGGGGTGCATACACTTGGCCGCCGCTTCTCCACAGGGATCCTGATTCCCCTTGTGCAGAGAGCTACACCTTCGGAGCTACACCTGCGTAGTGATTCTCACCATTCAGCACCCATCCTCCCACTGCCAACCCAGAGATGAACTTCATCAGCCCACAGGAAACCCCGAAGCCCAACCTATAATCTGGCCTGTAACCTGCCTTTGAGTCAGGTAAGGGATCAATGGGGAATTAAGAAAGCTGGTGCAAAGAGCATAAATTTCACAGTCAGACACAGCTGGTGGCGCATCCACCCCTTTCCAGCTGTGCAATCCAGGCCAAGCTACTTACCCTTTAAACGCCCAGTTTCTTCATCTGGAGAACGGAGAAGAAGCCCCTCCACATGGGGCTGTTTTGAGATCTGAATAAAATCATGAATGTAAAGTGCGCGGACCTAGTGAGAGGTCAGTCAATGGCCACCATTACCCTCACTAAGCACTTTCTCCCCAGGGCCACGCCAAGCACACAGTGGGGCTACACACTCAACAGGAGAGTCCGTACATCAGTGATGGCATGGAGAGCTCCCCCACTCACCTCTGTGCCCCTCACTTCCTGCCCTGCCAGGCAGACTGGACAGAGCAGGCCCTCAAATGCTTGTTGAAGGAATGATTTAACGAATGCCATTTGGTCTCCGAAATGTGCCTTCTGTATTTTATCATTTCATGAATGATGTATTATCCCATGACCTTTTGGATTTCCATTTAATCATGCACCTAAATTAAATCCTGATTTATTTCCATGACCCTGAATAGCACACAGCTCTTTTCCTCCACATCATCCTGCCCTCATGGATACAAGCTCTCCTCCACGTGTATCCCTTTGTGTCACCGACCACTCCCAAACGTGGTGGCTTGAAACGACGTTTCACTTCCCCAGTTCTGTGGGCTAACGGGGCGCGTCTGCTGGTGGCCTCATTTGGACTGACTCGCTTGGATCCAAGTCAGACAACTCAGCATCAGTCATGGAGCCCAGACATGGTGGCGGCCATGGTCCCAGAGAACAGAGTCAGAGGCTGGGAGCCCTCTGGAGCCTATGCTCTTACACTAGCTCAGCATCACGTCCATGACACTCGTCAGTCAAAGCAAATCCCAAGACCAGGACAATTATTTTTAGGGGAGAGGAGTTCGGAAGGAAGACCAGATCCTGCTTCCTGATGGAGGGAGCTTCACAATATTTGGCCAGATTGTCAAACCAGACCAAGGAAAACCAATACGCACTTAACTTAAATTTCGGAGAGGAGCACACATCCCCTCTGGAACTCTCAAACAATCAAGACCACCTGACATTGGCCAACTTTTTCTCCACACACACTAGAGAGTTTCAAGGCCATTCACAGTTGCCTGAAACTTCCTCTCCCTGGGTGACTTCGTTTACTCTCATTGCAAAGCCGTCTATATGCTAATGACCCTCAAATGCATACCTCCAACTCAGCTTCTGACGCATTCACGTCCTGATTTTGCTCCCCAAACGTGCTCCATCCACAGTCTCAGGAAAGAGGGTCAACAGCCACCCAGCGGCATCGGCCACAGACCTAGTCTGCCCTCCATTGCTCCCGTTCCTTCACCTCCCACTTTTCAGCCCTCAGCAGATCTCCTCAGCTCTCCCTCCAAGCCACCTGTCCCCGTCTCCCCTGTGTGTCACTTCCCTAAGGCTGCCATAACAAACGACCACAACGTGGGTCGCTTAAAACAACAGAAGTTTCTTACCTCATAGTTCTGGAGGCTACGAGTCTGGAATCAAGGTGCTGGCAGAGCCACGCCCCTCTGTAACCTGCAGGGCCCATGCCCCCTTGCCTCTTCCTAGCTTCTGGTGGTGGCTTTGGCTTACGGTGACATCACTCCAACATCTGCCTCTGTTGTCACACGGGTTCTCCCTTTGTGTCTCTGCCCAAACTTCCCTCTTCTTACAAGGATACTGAATACTGGATTAGGGCCTCGCTTAACCCGGTACGGTCTCATTTTAACTCGACCACATCTCCAAAGATTCTATTTCCAAGTCAGGCCCCCTTCACAGGTATCAGGGGTTAGGACTTCCACGTCTCTTCTGTGGGGGACATAATTCAGCCCACAGCAACTACTATAATCCCAGTCTAAGCCACCAGCACCTCTCACTGCAATCGCCTCTTTTACTGGTCGCCCTGTTTCAACTCTGGACCTCCTACAACAAAATCTTGGGACAAAATCGAAACCCTTTGCCTGGCATTCAATCAAAGCCCAAAGCCATGCTCTGCACAGCCTTTCCCAACTTCCTCACCACCCTCCTCCTCGCTCTGACGCCACAGCCACCCCAAGTGCCTCTCTGTCCCTGCCAAGCTAGGACCCACCTAACTGGACCCACTCCCCCGAGTGCACTCCTGTAAGAAGACAGTCAGGAAGGAGGGACAGAGGGAGAAGGAGAGACGGAAGTAAAGTAAAAGGTTGGCTTCACTTCCGGGTCTCCCCTTCACTCAGTTGACCTCTCTGTCGGATTGGGATCTGACCGACTCCCAAAATAAGGCGAGTAGTAGAAACACTCCCTTCGTATAAGACATTTGCAACCATATATATCAGCAATTAAACATCCTCATTACTCAAGACACCCAAAAAATGTAAAATCACACCTGAAAATGCAAATCCATGCAAATTTTCATTCCCTTATCGATATGCCCACCCACAGAAATACAAACACAGAAGCTAGAGACAGATGCTTGTGACTTCACATAACCACCCTTAAACTCCTCTCATGCAGACACAGCCTGAAGACACAAACATCCAAAGCAGGGGGCGCAAGCAGCTTCTGTGGCTTAGGGAGCGAGAGAATAAATAGATAGGAGAGGTGGGCATGGATGGTCGAAGGTGGAGAGCAAATGGAAGAAAAGAGGAATGGCCATGGAAGAGTCAACTGGGATATACTCATGCACCAGCATTCCCTAAAACCCAGCGACAGGCCAATTGTCATGCTGCTAAGCAACCAGGGTACAAAGAACTACAGCAGCAGCAGCAGTAATCGTCATCATTGTCATTGTCACCATCATAGCAGCGAATACAGTGGTCATTATATGCCAGGCGCCTGTGTTACATTAACTCATTTAACCCCCATCGCGATCTCATGAGGTAGATATTATCCTCAATTTACAGACGATGTAATGAGGTCCCAGAAAGTTAAGTGACATGTACAGTGTCACATTGCTAAGTGGCAGGACCTGCATTCCCATCCAGGCTGTCGGATTCCAGAGTCTATGTACCTCCCGATACAAGACCCTGCCCGTGAGTAGCTCCCAGACCCCTGGGAGCTCCCACGCTGGAGTTGGGGCTTCTCTCCTTGGAGAGGCATGAGTGGGGCGGACACTGGCTCTGAAGTCAGTGTGACCTGGACCCAAGTCCTGGCTCTGCTACCCGCTACCTGTGGAAACTTCAGCAAGTTACGTTATTAACATCTCTGAGCAGCAGTTTCTTTATCCATAAATGGAGATGTGCACACCTACTTTATTGAGTTTGATTAGAATTAAATGAGATACTGGATATAAAAGGGCTAAGTCCAGTACCTGGCAAACAGTAAGCACTCAATAAATAAATCCCTCCTGTTGCTCCAACAAATAATGACTCTTCAACTCCCTAAGCCTAATGCTTCCCAGAGACATTAGAAGAAAGACTGCAAGTTACAGCTCTCGGGCATATGTATGGTTTGCCAGCCAAGTATTTTGAAAGGCACAGTAACTGGGCAGGAGCTATTGTGGCCACAGGACAAGCAGCTCAGCTCCTAGGAGCTGCGGCAATGACAGTCACCCCCCGCCCTGAAGGCACAGTCCTCAGCTCCTGCTTAGAATCAAGGTGGCCTCTAGCTGCTTCGCACCTACAGAATCACACTTCCCCGGGCCCCAGCCGTCACTCTGTTACTTGAACTCTTGTCCACCCTAAAGTTTGAGGACGACTGAATTCAAAAGGAGACACTGCGTTTTCCAACAAGATGCATGGCTCCGGGGTGAATGAGATGGCCTGCAAGGCTGCCAACTCTGGATGGTTCTTTTACACGAGATCAGAAATAAACAAAGGCCATTTTTCTACCACTGGAAAGAAGTAGCCTTATTTAACTAGGATGTCCAGGCCACAGAGCCTTCCTTGTCCAGAAGCGCTGCCCAGCAGGGAACTGAAAGAGTTAACTCTACCAGGTCTGGCCCCCGAGGGAAGAGGTGGATCTGGAGAGAGAAAATTCCTAGGGGACAGAATCCCTGACTGGAGTGTAGAGGGGTGAGGAAAACAGTCCCCATTCATCCTCTCCTCAGAGAAGCCCAGGAACGGAGCTCGGAGGGCAGCAGCGTGGCCCAAGGGTCAAGGGAGCAGAGCCCAGGGCCCCCCCAACGATCTGCTAGGGCTGATGGATCACAGGTGTGTGTGCTGTGCAGGAGCCAACCTTTGACTTACTGGCCATGGCGCGTCTCGCTGGCTGACTCAGTATGCGACCAAAAGTAACCTTAGAATAATTTTCTCATAGAAGTAATTATGCCAGAGCTAAAGGTTAAATAGTAACCAAAGACCCCCCAGGTCAGGCCCAGCATTTCCTCTCTACCCAGGGTTGGGGTCACGTGCCCAAACTCCCCCACGTGGACACTGAGTGCCTGCAGTCTCCACCTGCCCTGAGCCTGGTTGATGACAGGAGACAACGAAGGGGTGCCAGCTCATTTTAATGTTGAACCTCGAGTCTGCCTGGCAGCAGGCCCAGTCCTGGCATCATGCTCTTCTCCATCGCTCCCCCATGGACTCCAGTTCTGACCAATGAGCCCCCACCTCCCTTGTGCCCAAGTCTCTGAGCCCAGTATGCCCCCCCCCCGCCCCTTTCCTTCAATGACTTTCCCTAAACCTTGGGTGTACATCCTTTGCAAGCAAGGACCCCCGGAGTTTCCCACACTGAGTGCTCAGACTCCCAGCATTGTTCGTGTCTGGGTTCTGCTCTGTAAGGGCATGACATTCTCCCAGGAGTGCTCCCATGCTGACGACCAGAAGCTTGAGTTCCCTCCACTACTGACTGTGGCACCCGGGGTGACAGACACACCCAGCACCTGATCCAGGCCCCAGCCCCTTCCAATGGCATAGCTCTTGCTTTGTTCCAAAATGTTATTTTTCCATAGAGAAAAGGCAATTAGTACAGTTATTGTGCCTCTCTTTGTACCTCTGCCCATAGCTATGTGGGGAGCAGGAGGCTAAGGAAGAAAAAAAACACACGGTATCTTTATTTTGTCTACCAGCAAATAAAAAAGAGTTCACCATCCAGCTATCTCACCTACAGAGAACAATACTCAGCCAGAATTTATAAATATCTTTTCTGATCATAAGCCTAATTAACAAGTTGACTAGAGAATTAGAATATAAACATCAACACAATTAATGAATTTGTAAGTACTATGTATATAAAGGGAATCCCCAATTTCGTACGTTTAGCTTTTGACCAACGAATCTTTAATACTTTATACATTGAAATCCCTAAAGTCTCAACCACCACTCATATATTAAATTTGGGCTTAAACAGCTGTTGAATGAATATATTCAACCTCTCTGATAAAAATCCTTCTTTCCAGCCAGTATTCATTCATTCATTCCTTTCTTCAACAAATGTTTCTTGAGGGCCAACTATGCATCAGGTACTGTGGATAAACCGTGTCTGATCTCATGGAGCAAACAAGACAGGTGGGGAGACAAACAATAAGAAAGCAAACAAATAAATCCCATACTGTGTGATTTATGCCATGAATGAAAGAATCAGGGTACTCTAATAAAAATAAATGGGGACACTCCAGGAACAACGAGACACCCACCACCAGATTTTGGTCTCCATGTCACTCTCCAATAAGAGGAACCAGAGCTCCTTGGAGAAATGGCTGATTCTAGGTTTGGGGCAGGAACTATACAAAATGATCCTGGAGCATCACACAGCGCCAGAAAGTAAGAAGGTGCTCAAAAAGTAAGTAAATATCTACAGTGATAGGGCAAGATCAAAGAGACAGGAGCCAACTGAAAGAGCTCCCAATGGCCAAAGCTGGAACAATGGAAGCAATAATCAAAATAGTATTAGATTATAACCCAAAGTATAAAATAAATACCCGAGTCCACAGTGATAGGAGTAAATCATTGACTATATTAATAAATGGAGAAAAAGTAAGTCTCCCGTATAGAATTCCAAATAACTTATGTAGATACTCTACCCTACAGGAGGGGGAACATAGTTTCCACTCCTTTTGTGTGGGCTATGCCTACTGACTTCCTTTCAAAGAGGACAGTATGTGGGGGGTTGGGGGGAGAATAACTTTACAGTAGAGAGAGCGATCACTACTTCAGCCAGGTGACCAAGAGCAACATCAACAGTCATAAATCATGTTTGTAGGATGTACACGTAATATGATCTGATAGAAATAGCACTTTACCTACGTGATTTTCCTCCCAAACCCATCACCCCATCTAAGCATGAGGAAGAAAATCAGACAAGTTCCCACAGAGATGCATCCTACAAAATACCTGGCCAGTATTCATCAAAACTGTCCAGGTCATCAAAAACAAGGCGACCCGGAGAAACTGTCATAGCCAAGAGGAGCTAAGGAGACATGACAACTAAATGCAAGGTGGTGTCCTGAATGGGACCCTAGCACAGAAAAGGATATCAGATAAAGCTGAATAAAATTGGACTTAAGATTAATATACCAATATTGGTTCATTAATTGAAATAAATGTACCCCACTAATATGTTAATAGTAGTGAAAACTGGGCATGGGCTAAGAACTCTCCATACTCTCTAGCTCAATTTTCTTTAAATCTAAAATGATTCTAAAAAGCAACGTCTATTAATAAAAATAAATAAGTGGGGAGGAGAGTCTATTTTAAACGGGGTGGTCTGAGAAAGTTTCACTGGGGAGTTACTGTAAGCCTGGACCTAAAGGTCAAGGTCATGTGAGGAAAGGAGAAAGTGTTTAGAGCCTAGGAAACAATATGGGAAAAACCCTCCAGCAGGAAAGAACCTGGTACATCTGAGGAAGAGAGAGAGTGTTAACATGCCCAAAGCGCCATGGACAGAGAGAGAGAGACGTGGGAAGTACGGCTGAGGGGAGGGTGAGTGAAATAAGGCTGAGGGGGTAGGTAGGGGACCACTGAAGGGCTTCACTCTACATTAAGGGGAAACAGCTCCTTCTAAGCGCAGTCAAAAGCAATGTACAGCCATCATATTTAGCAGAGCAATGTTTGTACAACTGTGGAATATTTTAATATATTCACTCGTTTTGTAAAAAGTGAATGGGAAATGAAATACGGGAGATAAAAACTGGAGATCTCAAACGCATTTGAGCAAAGATGGAAGCTATTAAGGCAGACTGAAACGGTAAAACTAAACTCATGTTTGGATATTCACTGGATTTAAGCTGACTGTGGGATTAATTGTGAAAGAAAACAAAATTCAAGAACATCTGTAAAGTTTAACTTAGGCGTTCATAATTCCTCTGTCTCTGGGAGAAAGCTCTCCTTAAGACACGTAAGTCATCTTTTGTGCATGACTTCAGGAATGAAACAAAGTAGGGAACTGCTTTTATACTTTCTACACATAAGTCTTAATCTTTAACAGCTTGACTGACGTTAGACAAAATTCCGACAGAGGTCTTTTTTCCCCAATACTTACCCTACTGTATGCTGCTTCTCAAGGTCAGCATTAGCGCACATTCACACCCCAAAGCACATCCAGAGCCACTACCCTCCCCAACAAACACACCTCCACCCTCACCCTGAGGAGACCGATTCTGGGATGAGTCACCTGGACCCGCCTTCTCCCTTCCTGCATCTTGTTTCCCCAGACCGTGCAAAGAACAGGCAATGCAGTCTGTTAATCTAATTCTCTGTAAGGATGCAGATGGCTTTAAAAATTTGAATGTTAATAGAGAGCTCATGAAAGTAAGAACACCTTAAGCCAAGAAACAAATCTCTACTAATATACATTTTGGGAGATCTGCCCATTGGGTGGGAGAGACATTTTATAGAATGGAAACTTTTAGCGGGCGGCCCCCATCTATCGTACCACGTGGCCAACCAAACACTGTGCCAGCAAAAAATCCATTCCATCATTAACAACTTCACTCTATTTTCTTGTTATTCCCAAACCCTTTTCACCAAACTACACTCCACTTTGTTCTTAAAGAAAGGAAAAAAAAAAAAAAAAAAAAAACAGTATTAACTTTGGCACTATCAGAAACTCCTAATAAATAAATTGCTAAATGTTGATAAAAGTATAACATGTTTACTTCCATAGTTTTAAAATGTGTTCATTAAATGAATGTTTATTATGTGCCAGCACTGATCTGGAAGCTGGGGATATAATGATGACCAAGTCAGACAACATCCCTACTCTTGAATCTTGAATTTTCTAATTCAATGGAGATAAAGCCAAAAATTCAACAGAAAATGGCGGTCTGGCCTTAGAAACTCAGTAGGAACTCAAGACCCGGCAAACAAAGACAGGAAAGCTGGGGTGAGTTAAGAGTCTCCTTTGTTGAAGCAAGGATGCCAAATGAGCAAAAAGGGTCCCGTTAGAAAGCGCTTCCCCCTAAGAGCTAAGGAAATCCTCAGCCTCACTGATAAAAAAGAAAAAGGGGGGGAAAAAAAGAGCTATGAATAGAGGCTCAAGGTATATGTTGAGAAATAAATGGGAAATTGCATAGAAACAATGGCTGGGGAAAATCGGAGCTTGTTACAATGGAGCTCCATGACAATAGCAAACATAGGTATAGACGTGGAGCAACTGGCACGTTCATACATTGTCACTGGGAATATATAATAGTTCAATCACTTTCAAGAACTGCCAGTTTCTTTGAAAGTTAAACATACACTTACCATCTGATCCTACCCCTAAGTATTTACCCAAGAGAAATGAAAATCTATGTCCACAAAGACTTGCACAGAAATGTTCATAGCAGATGTATTCAAAATAGTCCAAAACTGTAAACTACCCAAAAGTCCATCAATGAGGAAGTAGAAAAACACATTGTAAAATATTCATACAATGGAATAATATTCAGTAATAAAAATATATAGTGAAGGTGAATCTTAAAATAGTACGATCAGCAAAAGAGACTCGTCACAAAAGAGTACACACTACATGTTTGCATTTTCGTGTGGTCCAAATCAGGAACAACGAATCTATATTGAAAAACGAATCCCGTCTGTGTTTGCCTACAGCTGGGGAAAGATGGGGAACCGAGGAGGAAATGCATGGGGTGACAGAAATATTCTGCTCGTTCGGGGTGATCTTTCCAACCAACTGTCAACACATCAAATAAAACCCTTGAGGTCTGAGCATTTTATTGCATATTAATTAAGGTCTAATTGTTTTCTAAACTTTAAGGCTGTTTAACCTCAGCTTAGCAGCAAAGGGCACAAAAACACCAGCAAACACCTTAGTTGAGAGAGAGCTGTTCTTAAACATTAAGAGTACAAGAGGTGTTGGTGGTTACCACTGGCAATGTAGTTCAGTAGTAACAGATTGGGTTAGACTGGTTAGCTTTGAGGCAAAATGCCTCTGAAATTCAAAAACGACTTGCTCACAGATAATTGAAAAAAAAAAAAAAAAAAAAAAAAAAAAAAAAAAAAAGCTGCCTTAAGTATTGGAGAGTTTACCAGGGCCAGGCACAAGAATGGGTGTTGGATATTCTGGCCCAATTCTGATGAGCGCCCATTCTCGTGAAGGATGGGGTGGCAGCTATAAAATAAACAAAAATGTTAATTAGATAATTTCTGATGCTGACTGATCACATACTCAATTTATACTTAAAAGATGGTCTTGCTTTTAAGTTTTTCTCTAATTAAGATAAGACGTTGGGAGAAAAAAATGGTATAGCGATAAAAAGCATGCATGGGCTATAGCTACAAAGCATTTGCTTAATTGCTTACTATAATTCCTGGCATATAGTAACCTTTCAATAAGTGTCGGTTATCACCATGAATATCATTTTCTTCTTCTCCCTCCCGTCTTATAAGTAAAACATGAACTTTGAGAATATATGTGCAATTAAAGACATGTACGAAAATATTCATAACCGTTTTATTCATAATGGCCAAAACTGGAAACGGCCCAAACAGTGGAATGGATAAATAAATCGGGACATATTTGTATAATGGGATACTTCCCCGCAATAAAAAGAACAAACTGCTGTTTCACGACAATTAACAACCTTGGAGGAATCTCACAGACATAACGTGGAGTGAAAGAAGCCAAACACAAAAGACCACCTCATATACAATTTCGTTTATATGAAGTTCAAGAACAGGCAAAACCAACCTATGACAACAGAAGTCAGAGGAGTGGTTCCACGTGGCAGGAGCTGTTGATGGAAGGGGCGCAAGGGCATCTCCTTGCATAAAAATGTTCTTTCCCTTGGTCTGAGGGCTGGCGACATGGGTAGACACACGTGTCAAAGTTAACGGAGCTGTTCACTCCAGATCTGAGCATTTTATGTACAACTCGATAAAAAAAAGGAAGACTCTAAGCGCAATTAAACTAAATAAAGAAGCACATTGGGGAATATGACTATTTCTTACATGGTATCGCAGGTATTTTCAGCCACTGCTGGCTTCAGTGAATGGAAATGCTGGACCTTGTCTATCATAAATAGTTCATTCATCTAATACACGTTTCCTGAACACCCCCAGATGCCAGGTACTGTGCTTGGTGCCCACAACACATGAATGAACATGACAACACACTTCCCATCCTTTACACCAGCCCTGAAATGAGTCGTCAGCCATGTAACCTACGACCCTGGGGCAGCCGGTGGCAGCTTCACTCAGTGTGGCCGTCGGGTCCTGCAGGAGTTCAATGATGTCCACACGAGAAACCTTAGACCCTAATTCTAACCCAGTAACTGAAACATCACACGTGGTCATCCATTTCTCCTGAGGGGCATCATGGGTACTACATCCCGGATCATGGTGTTTACGTGCAACTGACATTTCTAGGCCACTGACAGCGATGGCAAGTATCTTCCTAGAAGGCTCCTCATTTGTGACAACAGCAGTAAAAGAGGCTAATTTTAGAGAACATGGCCCAGCTTCTACCCTGTGGAGGAACATCCACCAGACGACCCTCTGTTCTCTCGGCAGTGGCAGCGGGGTGGGAATCATGAAACAACTTCAGCAACTGCCCCCCACCCTCATCGTGGTCTCCCGGATTCTGCCCTGTAGATGGTTCAAGAGGTAGCGGTATCAACGCAGAATTAATGTATGAAACATGAAAATCTCTTGCTCTTGCTTCTGGCATGAATTAATAATTTAACATATTTCGAGTTTTATTTTAAAAGATCCAAGTTAATGGATGGTGCATCCAGAATAGCCCTGATATTCCTGCTCACTTGTACAGAGGTATTTTTATAATGCTGAGTGGCAAAAATGGGGACACATAAGGTGTCCAGGGGGCTGTGCTGCCTCACTGAAGAGGTGTGAAGACCAAACAAATCTGATAACCCCAGAGCTAAAAATAAAATCAACCTCTGGAGAGAACAAGAGCAAAAGCGAAGGGACCAGGAAGGCTGATGATTTGTAACATGACTGTAGTTCTCACTCCTCCTGAGGCCGAGCAAGCAATTATTCTTGACTTTAACACTGAAAAGACCAGAAAGGAGGCCCAACAGGACTAGTATATTTGGGATCTAGATGTGACCAAAAAGAAAGGTGACCAGATGTCCTAGTTTGCCTGGGACAGTCCCAGTTTATACTTGTTATAAACATCAATGGAGCCCTCTTTAACTCTCAAAGGGGTTCCAGTTTGAACAATAAATCATATGGTCACCTTATCAGTAAGGGAAGCAACAGCTGGTGAACTGGAATGACACAGCCTTTGGGGAACAGGGTTTAGGGTCCTCTCATCTCCTATGGTTCACCTTGAGGCCACTCCAATGGGAGGGTACCGATCCCAGGGCCAGAAGACCCTGAGAGGAAATACAGTACAAAAGGCATTGGACCTAAAACATGAAATTCTACCTCTACACGCATGAAAAAAATCTCAGAGAATGAAATATGGAAAACCTCTGAAGAAGCAGAGAGGCTAAAAAGGCTTAGACCACAAAGATGAAACAAAGCTCTACCCTTTGGATGTTGTATGAGTTTCCCAGGGCTGCCATAGCAAATTGCCATAAATGGGGTGCCTTAAAACAACAGAAATTTACACTGTCATGGTTCTAGAGGCCAGAAGTCCAAAGCTGAGGTGTCGGCAGGGTTGGTTCCTTCTGGGAGGACCTGTCCCAGGCCTGAGTCCTACCTTCTAGTGATTTGCCAGCAATCCTTGGCATTCCAGCATTCCATTCTCTGCCTCCATCTTCACATGGCCTCTCCCTCTGTGTGTCTGGGTGTCTCTGTATCCTCCCCAATCCTGTCATTGGCTTTGGGGCCTACCCTAAATCCAGGATGATCTCATCATGAAATTTTTAATTATATCTGCAAAGACCCTTTTCCCAAATAAGGCACCTGTAAGTTCCATGGGTTAGGACTTGGACGTATCTTTCTGGGGGCTGCCATTCAACCCACTGTGGATATATACAAAATAGTGCCTACGTGCATCAAAGCTCACCAAATCATCTTTTTAAAAAAAATCAAAAGCCTTTCTAAGCTAAATCTGGAGGAAGAAGAAGGGGGCTCGACTCCCTGTAGGAGAGAGGGTATAAATGAACCAAATGCCCGAGGGATGGTGACACTCTTCTGTGCCTGCTTTTGTGGCCACTGTGTCCAAGGAGTAGAGGCTGGGAGAGGTGATGGTCATTCCCTGTATCTTGCCTACATGGCTCTCCCTGCTCATCATGTTGACGGCCTCTGAAGCTCCACCAGTGTCATGGGGCCGAAAATGGCACAGCTGAGTGCATCTGACAGAAATCTTCCGGATCTTAACGCCTCCACACTTTCACTAGTCTATACACACACACACAGAGGTGATGCGAGACAGGATATCTGGCCTCTTTCTCAGGCCACAGCCATCAGGGATGACAAGAGGCTTCAATCTCAAAACTCCCCCAGGGTATTTCTAGACCAAGATCCCACCTGACTATGTAAATTAAACATCAACCCCCAATCCAACTTAGCATGTCCACTGTCCGTCAAATGCCTGCAGCTATAAACAAGACATACAATTGACAATTAAATTAAAAAACAAATTCTTATATAATCATCTTCCAGGACATGTCACACCCCTGCTCTAAAGCATCACAGACTGTCCATTGCTACAGCAGTGTTTTCCCAAGTGGTTTCCATATACACCTAGACCAAGGTGATGGGCGGGAGGGGGCGGGGGGGACTGGAGAGGACCGGATTTAGGCGAAGACAGTCCAGATTCAAAGAGCAGCTCCAAGACGTGTCACACATCAGTCCCTGCCCAGCATTCCTGCCTCTTCCCTCATCAATCCCCTGCATGGACCACCCCATCGCCATCTATGAGGTGTGCCAGTACGCTGATCTCTTAAAGCTCTGGCTCGTGCCATTCCTCAGCTCAGCATGCGTGCCCCTGTCCTCTCCCCTCACCAGCAGACCAGGTGTCCTGCCAGGTACCCCTCCTTCCTGACATCTTCTTTCTCCTCTCCAATCCAAGATGGCCTCTCCCTTCCATGAACCCCTGGCACCATGATGACCTGATCGCTCGTTCCCCAAAATCATCTCCTAATGAGTATCCTACTCCCTCCCTTCCTATTCCCAACTAGCCCAAATCCCTTTACAGAAGGATGCTCTCTGCACCTTGCCCGGTGGCCTCCACTTAGCCATCATCAGTAATATCTACAAGGTTATTTAACGGTCATGAGATGTTCCAGAGATGTGCTTGATAGGTAAGTACAACTTCATCTTTGGTTTATTCTTATTAATTCCTTGCGCTGCCAATGCCAAGGGAAATTTTCCAACAAGCCAACTTCCTTCACCTGGAGAGCTGCAAAGGCCAACTGTAATTAAAACAGCAACTTTCTTTTCCAGTAGGTTTCAGACGGTGTGGCCCACTGGACTTCACTGCCTTCTAAGCAGTTAGGGAGCTAAGTTGGTTTGTTTAATTGTTTGCCAGATATTATAGCAGCCCTTCCTCTTGATGTACGGCATCTATGTTTTAAATGGAAGCAAACTGAGAGGAAAAAAAAACTTTTTTGCTTTGAGAACTTTTTTAAATGTCTTAAGCTAAGTGGAGACACCTGAGAATGTCACCCAAGGAAACTGAAGTGGAGACAGGAGAGGTCTTTTCTATATCACACACAGACATGCTCCCAGAAGCATTTTTCAAATTCCTTCAAAAAGAAACAAGTAATTAACATCCTGATAGGGGGCCTAAGATAGATAGATAGATAGATAGATAGATAGATAGATAGATAGATAGATAGATAGATAGATAGATATATTTATATATATATATATATATTTTTATCCTTGGTTAACTGTCACTAAAACCAAAGTACAAAAAGGACACACAAAAAGAAAGAGCGAGAGGGGCAGAAGGTAACTTAAGTAATTCTTGTAGCTTCCATTTTTTATGTCTCCCTCTTGACTCTGTTTGGTGAGATAAAAGGACTTGAAATTCTAGGGAGGAAGAAAGTGATGTGTAATGAGAAAGAGAAGCTTTGTAATCTTCTTTGAGAGGTTTTTATTTCACGCAGTACAGTTTTTCCTTAGAAAAAATAAAATACAGTACGCATATCCCTACCTTGCTTACGTTGCAATTTCCAACATTCTCAATACTTAGAATACTGCATGTTCGATTCGAGTCAACAAATACTTACGACATGCCTGGCACTGTGTTAGGTGCTGGGAAAACAGACGAATAAAATGAGATCAGCTTTCTCTTCCAGTGCTGTGGGCAGGCGGGTGCTCTGAGGGATTTCTAAAATAAGACAAACGGGAGGCCTGCCCTCATGGAGCTTCCAGTCTAGGGGACAAAGCTTGCCAATGTTTAAAAGGCATCCAGGGCAGAAAAAGAAAAGCTCATTGCTTCGTAATGTTTGATATTCACTATCAGATAGACTAAGATGGGTCCACTGAGGCGGAAGTCCATTCCTTCGAAACTTTTAAAAAACAGATGTTTAATGGCACTCTAATAAAGGAGAACTAACCAGTACACAACGCTAGCACACGTATCTATCACTACTGTCATAGAATGTTCTCGATCAAGGAATTACAGCGATCTCTAGCTCCCTCACTATACAGTCAAGGAAGCCAAAGCCCACAAGGTCAGAGTCTGCCTGAGCTCACAGTGGCCACCAGTGTAGACAAGGGGATTAGACCCCAGGCCCGGGGTCCGAGGAAGGTACACCCCCAAACAGTGGCCTCTCCTCTGCAGACGACATGGCTTCTTCCTTGGGCTCCTCCAGGAGCTCCCAGGGATGACGTGAGTGGTCTTAAAGGAGGAGGGACCGCTCCTGCTCCAGCTGTTTCCTACACCTGCTCACCTGCTGCTGCAGGACGTGCAGCGCAGTCCTTGGGGAACCTTCATTAAAACAGACAGGGATACCACCGACCCTCGCACTAGTCCTATGACAAGGAGAGAGCCTCCTGGTCACCTGGACGCCCACTGAACACCTGAACATCCGGCAAAGCTAGTGCTGCTCTCACTGCCTTATCTGATTCCAAAGACCTCTCTTCCCACAATTTGGGCATCATTTCTATTTTTCTGTGTGTCTCTGATAGAGCATCAGGAGACAGAAAAGACGGGCTGAGTCAGGTGAGGCAACACGCAGTATGCTCAGAAGAACCTTAACACAAAAGGATAATAATTGAAGGAAAAGACCCAGGGGCATCATGAGAATGTCGGGTGTAAAACAAATCCCGGAACTGGATGGAAATTCAGACACAGGTTCCTGGAGAACCCACAATGGAAGTTCCAGAGCTTAGATTTTTCTTCTTATTCTGACTAGTGCCCTTGATACACCTGCAAATGGGCAAAAGCTACTGTATTTGGCTATGGAAGCAAACAAGCTATAATGGCTATTTTTATAGCTATGTAAACACGCTATTATGGTAATCTTTCATTCCAAGACTTCAGGTGCACAAAGAAGAAAAGTGGTAAAGAAAGAAGAAATATAATGGACAAGATGAAAAAGGAAAAAGCCCTTATCCATAATTTCCTCCCCTACCATCATGATCTATTACATGCCTGTAATCACATTGAGAGTTGAGTCGCCAGTCTATACACAGTACATTCAGGGGCCGCTGGACCCTGATTTCATCTCCCAGGATGGCGGTGGAGCTCCTCTGATGGAGTGAAGCACCTTCCTACAACAGGATGGAGTTTGTTCTGCATAATCAATGTCCTTTGTTTTATAATTGTGTGTTTTTAAAACCCTCTGGGACTCACAACATAAAATTTGTCCGTGTAATGGCACTTGAAAAAGATGTTACAACAATGACCCATTGATAAATGCATTATCAATAACAATTCCCTAACCTACAGTGGATGAGCAGCCTGCATTGAACAGGACAGGCCTAGATTTCAACTTTCTTCCTTCTTGATATGCCGCTAGAAAGCCCCTCATTAAAGCAGATTTTTTCTACTAAACCCTCTTCCTTCATTCCTCTTTTTCCTTTTTTCGCTTGTCCTGTTCTGCCTCTTTCTTTTCTTGCCCAGTAAACATCTCGCTTACTTATTAATCAAAAGACCTTGAATATGTTCCAGTTTTCCAGGGGGATTTTCATACTGCTCTCAATTACTTCTTATAATAATGGATTTCTAATTGGACAGGGCAGATCAAATACAGTGGGTTTTCTCCTCTCCTCACGAACTCCACCAATGACAGGAAAAGAACTACAAAACAAACAAACAAACAAACAAAGTCACAATTCCACAAAGACAAAGAGAACAGAAAAGGAGACATTAGCACATGAACGATTACAACACTTTTTTGGAAGATAAAGAGTTTGGTGAAGGAGGGCATCTGACTGAAGAGAGCAGAAGAAGTTATAACCTGAGCAAGTCCAAAGAGGGATGCTAAAAAAAAAGAAGGGGACAATTCACCACCACAGAGCCCAGGAGAGGCTCAGGACTGAATGGGTACCAAGTACCCAGGCAGGAAAACACCTGGTCTCAAACAAAGAAACAAGCTAAGTGACAACACATCACTCACTAAAGGATTCAGTCTTTCAAATGTGAGACATACTTAATTGCAACTTAGAATTCTCTACCTGGTCGAACTACCCACCAAGAATAAGAGAATAAATGCATTTTCAAGCAAACAAGGACTAAAAGCACACACTTTTTAAAGAAGCCATGACAGGATGTGCTATAACAAAAGAAGAAATAAACTAAGGAGAAAATGAAGACATGACACATATGCAAAAGGAAGAATGGTCATAACCAGGAGAGTGGCCACTTAAACCCCAGGGTCACCTGAATTGCATCACCAGCCTAATTAGAACCAAGCAAGGAGGAGAAAGAGGGCTTTCAGAGGGAGAAAATGGAACTTAGGGATTACATTTCATGTTGCGGTGCTTGGGAAACAATATTGATAGGTATTTGACAGATCTATTAGATAGATCTATTAGAATCTATGGGGCAAATTAGCAATAGATACATAAAACGCTGAGGAAATTTTTTAAAAGGCAGTTATTACCTCTTGGAAAACAAAAGGATATATAATAACTAAGTATAATCATTGCACACAGTTTGTCTCAGAAGTAAATGATATTTACACAGTCATAATAATGTAACCACTGACAAGCGATTTAACCAAAAATTGTGATATAGTTATATTGAGAAAATAAGAGGGAAGTGGATGGAGAGTATGCATAAGAGATAAAATTAAATCAACCACATCAGAGAGTTGATATGTAATATCTAATACTGTTTAAGAAACAGCAGTATGTTATTTTTAAACCTGGTGATATATGAGGAAACGGCTAAACACACCCTAAGTGACTGCCTCTAAAATGCTGGCTTGGGAAATGGAAGGCAAGGAATGCTTTGTTTTGTTTTATGTAGGACACTTTTAGTTGTATTTTACTATCACTGTTTTACTTTGATTAAAAAGTATTAATAAAACTTAAATTTAAAAATGTGTGTCTCATTAAAATATATTCTGAATTAACATTTTTATAAAACCTGCAATTAACTTATAAATAGTATGACTTGTATTGTGTTATATTTTATTAGAAGCATTTTATTAAATGGAAACCTTTAAGACATTCATTCCATCGTTTTAAAAAAAAAAAAAAGCGAACAAGGATAGAAGTGCTTTGGAACAGAGATATCCCCGCATCTAATCTTCACAGCAACCTGGTAAATTGCATATTACCATTTCCTTCCTTTGCAGATTGAAGAATCCGAGTTTCAACGTGTCCAAGGTTACAGACTCAGAAAGAACAGAGCAGAGGCTCCACCTGGGTCTTCCGCCTCCTGGGGCACTGGAGCATAGCGCTGATGTCACCTGTCTGTGCTAAGCCATCTCCCTCAGTGCTTACAGCCCCCTACTTTGCCTACAAATATGCGAAAAGACACTGCCCCTCCCCAAGCTAGTTACAAATCCACATCCACCCCCCTTGCCTTTCCACTCCTGCCTAAAATCTGAGCACTTAGCCAAATACCATTACAACTGGACTACGGAGGAAAAGCAGACCAGCCGCTAACCCTTTCAATCACATGGTGACGGCACAGCCCTGCCCTCCTTCACCTGGAGCGAAAGAGGAGCCTCTTCCTGAGTCCCCGACAGGGGCACTGGAAGGAGGGGCGATCCCAGGCTAGGAGTCTTCCCTCCAGGTGCCTCCTCAGCTCTCTCCACCTGCATGGCTCTGGCTCTCTTCACCAGCCCTTCCTCCATCTCACCCTGCCCCTCCCCATTTCTGAGACTCAAGCAAACTAGGATTCCCCACTGAGGACACTTAGCAAATGGATCTGCAAAACGGATCAAAGCGTGTTAATAAAAATGTTTGCCGAGTGCCGACTGAAGGTGTAGGTGTCACACAGAACACAGAAGTCGGAAAGGCCTTAGCGGATATCAGGGCCCGGCCCGTATCCCCAGGACTCCTGAGCTCCTGCAGGCCGATCCTAGTCTTCCACCTGCCAGCACTTGATGGTCTACACCTGCAGGCTCTCTGGCCACGAAAGCCCCGTGGGATCACGCAGGACAAACAGGGAGTGCCAGGACGGGCAGTTAATGCCCCCCATCCCCGCAGGCCCCAACATGACCAAGGAGAACCAACAGAGAAATAGCCCAGCACCTCACAAGTCAGCTTGAGTAACGGGAAGCATTTTCTACACGTCTCCCACAGTTCTTTCATGGGATTGAGCCCCAGCTGCTGGCAGCAATAATCAGCTCCACGACCCACCCTCCCACCTCCCATCTTCCTTCCTTGCCCATCCCCCTCCTGGTGCTCCCTATGTCCTGCAAGGTCTCTGCTCCCACTCCCCACATAAGAACACAGGACATGATGAGGCCAAAAAAGGAACACCCATGAAGCCATAGACAGGGGACTCATACCACTGTATTCTCACTGGTGGCTGGGCGAGACACACGAAGCGAGAGCCACACCATCTGCAATCCGCCATCCGCTTCTCTGCCAATCAACTCCACTTGCTATCTGCAATCCACCATGCTAACTGCAATCCGCTCTTGCTAGCTCAGCCACCATCTTCTTGCTAGCCCCCATTTTCTGCTAGCGTAACCACAGCAGTTATATTAGTGGCCAACTGCTCACTGGTTACAGCTGATGGCCATCCAATCACAGTTGATGGCTATTTACTCCCCGAGTGAGCACCTTTCCATGTGAGGGCGAGAGCCTGGAAACTGCACTCCTGGCTCTGTCCCCACACCCTCCCATTCTTGTCTCAGGGTGCACTTCTGTGGGAACCCAAACTAATACTGGTTCTGACTTAGCAAAACGCCTCAAGAGAGCCAACTGTGCCAAATAATTGTCCTTGAGGACTTGCCAAAATACATAAGACTGACACATAATTAGCACATCTGTTTTTGTTGTTTTGTTTCTTTTCTTTATCATACTCTTTTTTTTCCTTTATCATACTATTTTTTATTAAAATTTATTGCAGTGACAATGGTCAACAAAATTGCGTAGGTTTCAAGTGTACAATTCTATAATACATCATCTATATATTGCATGGTGTGTTCACCACCCAGAGTCAATGTTTTAACGCAAAATAAACGTGTTAGAAGGTAAGGTTTTTCCTAAGTGCCTCGGACAAGGCCCTTTCATTTACACTATTGTTTTCTTCAACCATTCTATCATCAGCCTTTCTTCTTTGCAAAGGCAAACTTCATCTGACCACAAAGTCCAAATACACAAATTAACAAAGTCTGAAACAATGAGGGTTTGGGATCATTTTAACGTATGTTTATATGCTGGCGTTGCCTCTTTAGCAAAGGGTCTGCAAAAGTGTCAGCCATTCCTCTCTCCTGCCAAACCTGGGCAAGAAACTTCAAACAGCAGGCCCAGCGCTTCCGTCTGAGGCCAAAGGTCACAGACTTAATTCACTGTCATCAACGCCATCATCCGCTGTTATATACCACTTCTAATCCTACATGCTGGGGGTTCGAGACACTTCAGGTATATTAACTCATTCACCCTGCAAGGTACGCATTAGTATCCCCATTGTACAGATGAAGAAACTGTGTCTAACGTCACACGGGAACCAGAGAAGCTAAGATTAAAACCCAGGCCACCTTACCTCCGGGCCATGGTTCGAAGGGTGAAGGCAGAGGCCAGACTTCCAAAGAGAGCTCAGTTTCTGCCAGAGGCATCCTGAAGTCCAGGAAGAGGCCCCAGAGGAGAAGCCCTTACATGGCTGCGGCGGAAGCAGAGGCGGGCGCAGGACTGAGTCACAGATGGAAGCATTTATGGTGTTGCTCAAGCCCAACTTTGCAGCTAAGCTCCCTCCCATTAAAGACATCGCTTGCAATACAATAGTTGCACAAAACCACATGGGAGAGAGTCAATAATGCAATCTTTCACAATTATTCTACTCCATCCATGGATGCCACAGAGGGGTCCCTTGATCCATAAAAATACCTCTGCATCCCCACTTCACTGGAATTTAACAGCCAAAGAAATTGACTTCAGCTCCCCCCACAGCTGCACTAAATATTTGATCCCAGGATCTCTCCTGGTCTTGCGAGACGCTGTAGATTGGCTCCCAGCCGTCTTCCTACCGCCCACCTCCATCTCCCAGCTTCCTTCCTGCACCTGCTCTCCCACCCTCTGCCACGGGAAGGTCAGCACCCACTTTTGCTTTGGGCTGAGGGCCGTGTTGGCACAAGCGATGCCACTTCCGTTGTCTCTGGCTAATGAGAAAAGAACAGCGGTGGGCTTGAGAGGTAAAGAATGCATTCAATTCTGGCCAGCTGTTCAAACAGAGAAACACGGGCAGTGGAGATGGAGTCACAGGGCGCAGAACACACTGAACTTGGAGTCTAAGCTGAACCCGCCAGCACCACACTCATTCACCAACAGCAATTTCATTGCAGCAGAAAACATCACCCATCACATTCAATTAATGTTGCTAATTTGAATTTTATTGGTTTTCACTTTATTTGTTTTAAATGCATAAATCTCTTTTGGCTTTATGGATATAGAAGAGCTTTAAGTACTAGGAGTTTATACCTAGCTTTATTTTATATGTATTTAAATAAAATTATAATAAAAACAATTTAAGTCAACTCTTGGGGTCCATGAGCATGCTTCCTTTTAAACACTACACCTTACAGACACACCCTGTTGCTCAGACATGAATGCGCCCTGTCAAGGTCGTCCTTTGCTCTCCCTTAGGGAACTCTGCTCCTACCAGATGCTCAGTGGAGATTTCCATTGATGGGGTCATTGAACTTCACCCCTCACTCACCTGATCCCCACTTTTATGTCTCAACAGTTTCTAAATCCTCTATCTTCCTTCCCCAGCCTAGACCCCCCAAGTTTTCAAATTTCCATAAGTCAGCTCTTACTTTCCATCAGATCAAGGGACAGCTGGGAATCTGATGCCTGGTCCTGAAGGCTGCACACGATCTGATAATGCCCAATGTACTTTTCACTCTTTCCCTGTAACAACCCGAGCCCAGCTTTCCTGCTCACTCCTCCTGTTACACAGCCCATGGGCACCTCCTCCCTGCCCACTCAGACCCCCTCAGGATCTGCCGTGTGCACCATCTCCCCTCACACCAACCTTCTCTTTCCTTTCCCCAGTATCACACAGCCTGTCTGAATCACCCGTTTTGCCCTTTACCTGTACCATTACTTCTAAAGTAACCAAATGTGCCACAAGATTCCCCAATCGAAGGATCGATGAGTTCTTGGAGGACAGGGGAAATATCTTACTACATTCTTTACTTCCCTGACTTCGTCGGAATTCCCCACGAAAAGCAGACTCTATGCAATAGGTTATTTGGGATGGATCCCCGGAGCAGGAGTGAACTGGGGCAGAGAGAAGCACAGGAGATGAGAAAACCAACACGAAGGTGCATGCACGGGCTGGGCTGGTCACCGTGTGGCTCACTGGGGCTCAATGCCATCGGGCCCTTTGACGATGACTAGAAAATGGCTCAGAATCATCCACCAAAGGACAGGCGGAGGGTGCCTTTTACCGCCAGCTCCCACCCCTCACCAGTCAAGCCTTGGCCCATGGGGCGCTAATCCTTTGCATTTCCAGTTGGCATGTGCATGACTTCCAACAGGCCTCCCAAGAATGGTTTCCAGAAACCCGTAGGCAGAAAGAGAGAGACATATGATAGAACCAAAGCTAGGTGCTGTCCAGTCACAACAGTGTGAGGCGCGTTGCCCAGCAATGGCTGCAGTAAAAGATGGGCCCAGAGGACGTGAGGCGGGACACAGAGATGTCTGCGTCCCTCAGCAGCTACTGCTTACAGCAGGCGGGCTGTAATTACTAGTGGAATTAATTCAAATACTTTCTCCTTGAGGCCTCTGCATGTTATCACCTGTGGTCCTCCAGTGTCGGGCCTGGAAAACTCAAGGCTTCCTCTTTAAACCAATTACAAGCAGTCTTTGATCGCCACACGAAAATGCCCTGAACGGTGAGAATAGCAAGATAATATGATCGTGACTTTAGGTTTTTGCATAGCATTTCTGTACACTAATGACATTATCTAAATAACCTTCTCCCGCTGTCTGAGGTAACACAATTACCATATCCAGAAATCAGAGGTTATCCAGCTCAAACGGTGATTAAAGGGTGACCAAATAAAATGGTCTCTCCGACTCAATTCCACAAAGATTTGCTGAGTCCCTATTACGTGCAACATGTTGTTGTCATAGGTGCTCAAGAAGCTTACCCTCAGACTGGGGATGGCCCAACTCACCTCCAAGGTGGACAAGCCGAGTCCCAGAGAAATGTCTGCGCTGAAGGAGTTCCAAGGGAGGGGGTGCCCCTTCCAATGGGGGAATTGGGAATGCCTCCCTGAAGGAGAGGGTTCTGCCCCCTCATTCTGTCTGGAGGCACACTCCCAGAAAGAGGCCTGAGAATAGGAAGAAGAACGGTCCCCGCAGTGTCATTTGGCTGGACAACACCCTCCCACACGGTTCCAGTCCAGTGGTCTGCAAATCCAATGGTTTTCAAGCTGTGTTATGTAGAGTCCTCAAGACAGTGATGGGATAAATGGGACAGAGCACAGGGCTCTGGGGTCCCCCCTCCCACTTCAACTAGAGCCGCTGAGTTACAACAAAAGGAAACCCAGTGCTAAAGAAGCAGTTACAAAGTAGCAATCACTCTTGGAGTCCAGCACCCCTGTAGGAGTTAGAAACCTACCCTCCTCCCAGCTGGGCCCATGAGCAGGCTTTTCAGCCTCCAGGGCCTTGGTTTCCTCACCCTCACCCTTCAGCAGCTCTCGAGAGGCCTCCAACAATGCCTGCCATCTCAGAATTGTTAGACAGCTTAATATTCGGAAGACTGGTGGACAATCTGCTGATAGCCAATGGCCTGCCTCTGGCTAAAATGCAAAGCAAGTTCCCAAGTCACAATACATTTCACCTGCTTTTACTCCTCTGCCCCACATTAGGGGCGTGAGCAGGGAGATCAATGAAATGTGCTTCTTGGCTACTCACCCAGCAAAAGCCATTAATCATGCTGGCCAAGTGGGAGGCCGAGTGGCTATTTGCAGAATGGAATGCATGGTTTTGAGGAGCGTCCAGGTGAGTTCTCTCCTCTCCGATGAACAAGAGAAAGACCTCTGACGTTCCCGGCCACACTTACCTCCCTAATAAATTCCCTAGAGTCACACGCCTGGAGATGACGGAGAGATGTCCCTGCTAAATGTATAGGGAGGGCAAAGCGGGGAAAAGGAGAAATGGCTGATACTTTGGCTGCAACTATTAGATCTTTAAAATTCAAATCTAGTCATTAAACAGAGTTAGTGAGGTGATTTCTGAAAATAAACTGCTTTGAGATGAATGTATCTTCCAGAGTAGAACTGGCCCAAAAGCACGTGAAAATGTCCTGTGTGAGTTAAATTCTTCCTGGCTACCTACTACTAGGTTTATATGGGCCAATACTGAAGATAAAAAATATCAGCAAATAGCAGGAAAAAAATGATTATGGATTTTGTAGGTTGTGCACCCTTAATATTTCTAATCTAGAGATTAACGTTTCTTCTGGCTTTGTCACGAAATGCCCAAACTGTTACCTTCAACCACTTCTATAAATTAGTACACACACTTTAATTTACTGAAGGGTGTAATCAGAATGAAACTATTGATAGAAGCAGTCGTTTCTAGTGACAGAAAAGCAAATAGAAACAATTCATTACAGCACTCATGTATCCTGCTCTTTTCCCTCCCAGGATTATTATAAAGCATTCCAGCACTGTTCTGACCAAGGAAATGGTTGAAAGTCTATTCAGTCTGACCCTTTCTCCTTCTCTTTAATTTTTTTAATCCAGAATTAACATCCCCTTGACCTTTTAATGTTTGTCTTCTCTGATTCTATGCAAGTTGGCTTCTCCACAGCTGAAGCAAGAGACGTATTTAAGAAACATTCCCCGGACCTGTCAGAAAGGATCCCATTTTTGAAGCAATACTGTATAACATAAATGGAAATTTAACAGATCAGATAAATAGAGGTTAACAGATGCCATATTCTTCAAGTTGCAGGCAAAAGTTTCACGTGCCTGTTTTAGCTCAGGCTGCTCTAACAAAATACCACAGACTGGGTGGCTTCCACAACAAAGATTTATTTTCCCACGGTTCTGGAGGGTGGAAAGTTCAAGACCCAGGTTCGAGCAGGGTTCTGTTTCCAGTGGGACATTTTTTCCCGATTGCAGATGGCCACCTTCTTGCTGTGTCTTCACACAGCCTTTCCTCGGTGTGTGGGCTTGGATAGAGAGCCAGTGAGCTCTCTGATGTCTCCTTACAAGGCCACTAATCCTTTTGGATCAGGGCCCCACCCTAATGACCTCATTTAACTATCATTACTTCCTTACTCCAGATATACACACACTGGGGCTTCCATATATGAATTTGAGGGACGGAGAGTGAGAACAGCATATACATTCAGTTCATAACAGTACCTATGGAGAAATTTATTATTCTCTGGAACTTAGGCAAATTATTTACTCAGTCAATACCGTGTTTCCCGAAAATTAGACCGGGTCTTATATTAATTTTTGCTCCAAAAGACACATTAGGGCTTATGTTCAGGGGATGTCATCCTGAAAAATTATGCTAGGGTTTATTTTCTGGTTAGGTCTTATTTTCAGGGAAATGCAGTATTTATTCAGTTCCTACTATGTACCAAGCATTTTCCTGATGTGAAAGGAAATGTTTGGAAGAAGAGGAAGCATGAATAAGCACTCGTGTCATAACAATGACTGCCTCTCTTCTTCACCCTTTAATTTTGTGTATTAACCTTTAAAGCGAGTTCACTGACTCAAAATGCTGCTTCTACACATTAAGTATGATGCCTCAGGTGAAAGTAGTGCAATGGAAATCACCATCTGTGTGTTCTTCCCAAGTTTTGATGCAACTCTATATTCCAAATTATATTCTTGAACTTCCACTACTTATTTATTGAAAAAAAGTTCTTTCTTCAATCAGTTAATAATTCTGCAAGTCTTTGAGAGCCCAGGCCTCGCCTTGCTCTGTCCAAACCCACAGCTACATAGTTTTCATACATAGCGGACATTCATACAATTGTTGAATGAATCAAGAAACAACAATAACCATCCACAAGATTTAAAAATATTGTTTAAATAAAATTGTTAAAGAAATGTGCTCCGAAGATCGAATCATTCTCTTTCCTACCATGTGCCTTCTTTCTCCTATAAGTGAGCTTTGAAGATGGCACAGGAGTTTAATTTGTCTTTTAATCGACAGATCAGAAATTTTGTCAAATCCTATTTGATTTTTTGCTTACGAATCAATTTTGGATTCTTGCCTTGGCATCATCAAAAACCACAGCGCTCAGTGGACAGTGTCTTCCTCATCTCAGGTCGTATTACTACCGTCTTACGTTTCATTCAACAATTATTTATGAAGCTCCTACAACCGGCCGGGCACTCTCCTAGACGGGCGGGACGTAATGGTGAGACATAACCAGACACAGGCCCTGCTCTTATGATGTTCACAACTGAGCAAAGGAAACCACCACACTAGTAAATGCGTGACTGCCAACTAAATTAAGTGTGCCGAAG
Organism: Rhinolophus sinicus; assembly: GCF_057876585.1. NCBI lineage: Eukaryota > Metazoa > Chordata > Mammalia > Chiroptera > Rhinolophidae > Rhinolophus > Rhinolophus sinicus. The sequence continues at coordinate 8,833,860 of NC_142508.1, forward strand.
GAAGGGGACGCAGGCCTTTGAAAACTGACATCAGGTAGGGATTCACATGTCCTGTCGCTGCCAACAACTACAAATCCTCCATCATCACAATGTCAGGTGTCAGTCACACTCTTTGGCCATCATCTCCTGAGTTTCCAGCCTCCTCCCTCGAGAGACCCTTCCCCTCTCCGACAATGTTTTGATTCCACTGAGAGTTACAATCCATTGATCCCATCCCCTTTTCACTGTCACTCAATTCCCTCCTGTCCTTTCTCTCCACATATTCTGGCTTAGATGCGGTAGCCGATCATTACATCATGCCTTAGCCGATACCTTCCATCCCCGTGCCCCTCTTTCACTTGTTCGGTCTATTCCAGCAAACTCCTAGTTAACGCTAACCCTTTGCATTCTCCAAGCTTCTGCCCATGCAGCAGCAAAGCTAGAGAAAACACACGGTCGTGCCACTCTAGTCTCGTGCTAAACGTGGGACCACCACCCTCCAGTGACCCCTTCGTGCTGCCGGCAAGGATACTGTATTTCCAAGTCCTCTCACTCGCTCATGCTCTTAGACAAGTATTTCACGTCTCTTCCTTCCTCTTCACCTCTCCATCTCCTGCTTCCCCATCCTCACTCTCAGGTGACAGCCTTGCATCCTGCATCACTGAGAATGCACACAATTGATAGAATTTCCACAACTCCCACCACCGCACCTGTCTACCTACCAGCACGTGTCTAACTACCACACATGCTGCCTTACCTCCCTCCTGCTTCTATAGATGAACTGCTCACACACCTGTCTGGTGCAGACTTGTGCGTGAGGCCCCATCCCGATGTGCCTATTCAATGACATCGCTGCAAGGATTCTCCCCTTCTCCAACATCAGCAAATCTCCCTTCTCTAGTAGACCATTCCTGTTATCATTCAAACGTGCTGTTCGTTCTCCCACTGTTCAAAATCCCTCTCCTAGACCCCCTTCTCACTCCAGCTAAGTCTCCATTTCTCTACCACCTTTATGACAAATCACCTTGGAGGAGGGCTGGATACTCACTATCTCCAGTATCTCTCCTTCCATCTTCTCATGAACCTGCCCCACCCAGGCTTTTGCTTCTCTTACCACCACAACCACCAGTGACCCCCAAATTGCCAAAAACCCAACGGGCAAATCTCACGCTTCATTCCATTTGCTCAACCAACAATATTTGAGACAGACCATTTTCTCCTCCTGGAACTCTTTGTTCACTTGGGTTCTAGAACACCACAAACTCTAGGACATCACTGACCACTCCTTCGCAGTCTCCTTGCTCCTGAAACTCTTTTATGTAGTTGTGCCCAAGCCTCAGTCCTTGGGCTTTTAATCTTCCCTCACCCACTTCCTCGGGATCTCATCTAATCGCAGCTTTAAACACCATCTAGGAGTATATCTCCGGTCCAGATCGCTCTGCCCAACTCCAGATACATACATCTAAGTGCTTACTCTGTAATGCCTAACAGACATCTCCAACCTAATACGCCCAAAACCGATGCCCTCACTTCCCCCAAAGCCCATCGTGGCCCCCATCTTGGTCGCTGGCAACTCCATTCTTGGTCATGCAACAACTGTGGGGTCTTCCCTGAGTCCTCTTTCTCTTATATCCCTTCCACCCAACTCATCCATAAATCCTGTTCACCCTACCTTTAAATTATCACCAGAATACTTCTCATCACTTCCGCTGCCAACATCTGGCCCAAGCCACTGCCATCTTGTCCACACTGTGATGACAGCCTCATCACGGATCTCCCTGCTTCTGCTGTGTCCTCCTACTGTCTACTGTTAACACGGCAATGATCCCAGAAGGACCCCAATGGCTTCCCAGCTCAGCGTAAAAGCCAACGACCTTACCAGGGTCCTACATGAACCCATGCCCTGTGCTCGGCCCCTCACTCCCTCACTCCAATGCACCCCACTTGCCTCCTGACTGCTTCTCACACAGGACAGACATACTCCAGCCTTCGAGACTGTGCACTGGCTGCTTCCTCACTCTTCCCATTCGTTTCCCAGAAATCTGTATGTCTCCATCTTGTAGCTCCTTCACTGTCACCTTCTTGGTGAGTCCTTCTCTGTCCTGCCTATTTGAAACCGCAAACCAGCGCCCCCACTGCACGCTCCCTACGCCCCTTCCCCTGTTCTGTTTTTTCCAAAAATACTCATTTGCTACAAAGATGTTATGCAATTTCTGTATTCTGATTATTATCTCTCCACCAGCATGTGGGCTCGGCCAAGACAAGGATTTTGTTTATTTTTAACTTACGTATCTCAAGTGCCTAGAACAAAGCCTGGCATACGGTAAGCACTTGGTGAATATATGTTGAGTGAATACATTAAACGAGAGGCAGACATATCATCATTCAATGGCCAGACTTCAAATATGCATAGTTTATCCAAGGGGGTGAAGACAGTGATGAATAGAAAAGACCACTGTGACCCCCTCAACAGGTTAGCATTTATTAGCAGTTGACGCAAATGTTACTTTGGAAAGTGGCCTGAGGCTGAAAGAAGATTCCAGATACCTGGTATCTTGAGGAGAGTTTTTAAATAATTCTAAAACTTTCCTACAGCTCGTCAACTACTCTAAAGAGTAAATGATTCAAAAAATTATGAATAGAATTACCGTATGACCCAGCAATCCCTCTCCTGGGTATCTACCTAAAAAATCTGAAAACATTTATACATAAAGACACGTGTGCTCCAATGTTCACTGCAGCTTTATTTATGGTGGCCAAGACATGGATACAACCAAAATGTCCTTCGATAGATGAATGGATAAAGAAGTTGTGGTATATATACACAATGGAATACTATTCGGCGGTAAGAAAAGACGAAATAGGACCATTTGTGACAACATGGATGGATCTTGAGATTATAATGCTAAGTGAAATAAGTCAGACAGAAAAAGCAGAGAACCATATGATTTCACTGATATGTGATATATAAACCAAAAACAACAAAAGAACAAGACAAACAAATGAGAAACAAAAACTCATAGACACAGACAATAGTTTAATGGTTACCAGAGGGTAAGGAGGGTGGGGGGTGGGAGATGAGGGTAAAGGGGATCAAATATATGGTGATGGAAGGAGAACTGACTCTGGGTGGTGAACATACCATGTGATCTATAGATGATGTAATACAGAATTGTACCACCAACGCCCTAAATTTCTTTAAAATGTCCTATTTTCGCTGTGAAAGTCACACACATTTCTAATATCCGAGTGCACGTGAGGAGGTAGCCAGAGTTAGAATCTTGGCTCTGTTACCATGCGACCTTGAGAAAGCTGTTCTGTGCCCGTTTTCTCATCAACAACATGGCAATGCAACAGCTGCGTGCTCGCGAGGACAAAGAAATCCGCGTGGACGAAGTACACAGATCAATGTACAGTACCGAGGCAGCACTCTCCAAGTGTGAACAGTTATTATTTACAATGATAGAGGAAGACTTACAGATGTCTAAACAATAGCTGACACTCATCCTGCTAGGCACAGATATTCTGTTGTACATGGAAATACATTGGATGAAAACACACAAAAAAAGTCATACATTGCATTCCTCTCTGTAATACATCCATTTGTTTTAATACAAAAAATGTTAAGTTTTCCAATAGTGTACTTACTTGATTTCCCAAACCATCTTAACACGTTGCGTACGGATCACGAGAATCTTCACGAGGGATTTAAACCCCACCGTACGCAACGTGTTAAAGTAAATGTCACAAACCACAAATCACGTTCGCCCTGGGTATTGTATCACATATTGCTCAGCAGTAGAGGAACCCCACTTTGAGAATCACAGGACGCAGACAAAACCTAGGAGCCATGCAAAGCCAGATGGGAGCAGAAACACAAAGTGGCCTATTTCACAACTGTACCTTGGCTGACCCTAACTGATGCTTTTGAAAGGTGCCATGAAAAGCCTCCCTCAAATTGAACAGACTCTGTGTACATTTCTGGCTTTGCTTTCGCCGTCTTCTGATGACCAGACACTTTGTTCTAGAACTACTTGGAGCAGCTGTGTATCCCATTTTCTGTTTTCCCTCTCACATACTTTAGCAGCTCTGACTTGGAAGAAGTCATTACAACTGATGAGAGAAATGAAGGAAGAGAGCATGTTTAATGAAAATTATATCAATGTACATTTCCATCGGGGGCTAAATAAAGCAAAGAAATAAAATGTTCTGTCTTTTAGATAAAACCTTGGGTGGAGGAGGCTGAGCTCAGACACTACAGCTGAGCAGCTAGCCCCGCCCTCACTGTACTGATTCCTACTTGCAGCCCCTTTTGTCCCCTCCCCTCATCCTCCGTCATGCTTTAAGGTGCGGACAAAAGGCCCCATCGGGATTGGGGTAGTACTTTGCTATGCTGGGTTCAAGTCTGACTCTGACTCCCTTTCAATGTCCATAAAGCTCATGAAGAGTTCTGACTTTCATCTCACATTATGGGCTGAACTGTGTCCCCCAAAAACTCACATGTTGAAGTCCTGACCCCTGACACCTCCGAATGTGACCTTACGTGGGGACAGCACCTTTAAAGAGGTAACCAGGTTGAAACGAGGTGATTATAGTGGGCCCGAATCCAATCTGAGCGGTGTCCCTATAAGAGGGGAGTAGGACACAGATACACACAGAGGGAAGGCCGTGTGAGGACACAGGGAGAAGGCAGCCGTCCACATGCCAAGGAGAGAGGTCTCGGAAGACACCCTCCGTGTCAGCACCTTGATCTCAACTGTCCAGCCTCCAGAATTGTGAGAAAATACACTTCTGTTGTTTAAGCGCCCAGTGTGTGGTGCTACAGCAGCCCTAGCAACTCAGTAATGACGAAGGTGAGTGAGCGCAGAAGAGTGCAGGTTGTTGATGACGGTGCCCAGGCGGCAGAAATAGAGCAGCAGGTAGAGGGAGAGCAAAATTCTGCAAACCTGGCTGCGTTTTCAGACCTAGGAAGGATCCTGGCTTTGCTATACAGTCGTTCCTCCCTCACGTCTGCTAACGTAGCTGCACACCTGGACAGGAATTTCACCTCTTTTGCTGTCAGTGGAAGGCTTCCCAGAGCCCCCCTGGAGGCCTAGCTCAGCCTTCCATAGGTCAGTGTATGAAATACAGGGGTGGACCTGGAGGCCCCTTCACCCCCACAGCAGGAACCCAGACAGCCCACTTCCTGTGAGCCTTCAATGGGGCAAAGACTTTGCCAACTCCCCAAATGCACTTCCTGCATCTCAGAAGATTGGGGCAACACAAATCCTGTTTGTTTTATATTCAATACCGGTGGAATTTCTGATCTAACTCAGACTCAACTAAAACACTGGTATCAAGAGCTCGAAAATGCATGAATGTACTCTCAGTTGCATGTGGTAGGGGTGGGGAGGAGGGGGTGAAGAAAAAAAAATAGTTTCTATTTTCATACCCTGTTGCCCCAAGTGAAGACAACTCTCTTTTCTCATCAGGGGTTGTGCAGAGGAATTGATTACGTAGAGGACCCTGAAACCAATGACCCCAGTTTTCTTTGCCATTATTAAGGGTTTACCAGGGAAAACCTGTCACTCTGACATTAATACAGTCTTAGTAAAATCTGCCAATGAATCTTCAAATAAAATCTGCCAGCAATGCTGTTATTAAATAAATGGAACAACATATCGCGTGGTACAAATTCAAACACCACACCTCATAATTATACAAATTCAGGTTTCTTCCAAGTCAAATTTTTGCCCCTACAGCTGCGTGCGTGAAAGACAAACAATAGCACTAGTGCTCCATCCCTCCGAGCCTAGTGTTAAAAACTCACTCAACCTACCAGTCATTCAACCAACATTTACAGCACACCTCATATGTGCCAGGCAGGCTGATAGAAATGGAGATAAACCAACAAATGAGATACAGTCCCTGCCTTCTAAGCACTCATTATCAGGTAAGGTAGACAAAGCAATCAACAGATTATAACGTAGCAAGGTATGTGCTACACTAGAGACAAAGTGAAAGAAGAGATGGAAACCGGAAAACGTGATGCTTGCACGCAGGATTCTAGAAGACACTAGAACTTGCACTTCCCCTTGCAGAGGACGTGAGCCATGGAGCACACTGGTTTTAAGGCTCTGCAATCTCCACTCAGCCTGACAATCTATGTCTGCTACCAACGACCCCTCATTCCTGCCCCCACAATCTATGTCACAGCAGTGTCACAACAGCAGATCTAGGCTGGTCTCTGCCTCAGAAAAGATGTGTTGGCACCAATAACTATTTTTCTCGCCACACTTAAAACAGAGAAACGATTGGCTAGCTTGAGTATCTCTGGACTCCCGGATGTAACTGCACCTTGGAGGATAGGTCTTGGGCAAACAGGGAGGATGTCACCTGTGCTGGAAGAGTTCTAGAAGCTGGCTCCAGAATCCTATCCCCACCCCCACCTTAGCCACGTAACTAGACACATTTGAATTAACCCCATCAGCTTCAACTTTCTCATTTGTGAAATGGAGTCATACCGTCCACCCTCCCCACCTCACAGGGAGATGGGAAAATCAAAGGAGCTGTAATAAGAGAAAATACTCTGAAGTCTGAAAATCACTGTGCAAATATAAGAGAAGGTTATAATTAACCTAGCCACCAAGCTGCCTCGGGCCCGATTAAAATACAGTGTACCCCTCTGGATTGAAAAAGTGTGAATATGCTTAAAAAAAATAGGGACAGCTACTCCCAAACAGAGACAGTTGGTGTGTGGGCAAGCCCCAATAGGCATTTTCTATGCCAGGAAACCTGCATATGCTTAGAAACTAGCACGTTCTGTTGGTCTTATAGCAGCAGTGTGGGAGAACTCACAAAATGAAATCCGCAACAGGCAACACCACTGCCAAACACAACTGTCCCAACTCCCAGGAGATATGCCGAACACCAACCCTTCTCAATGGAATGAAATAGACCCTGCGCTGTCGGACAAAAGAACCCCAGACAAACAACAGACCTATGGTCAACACAAACAGAGCCTCTGGCAAAATGACATGCTTCAAACACTGACTGTTTGGAACTGGATGTGTGCGTCCCCCCAGAATTCACATGTCGAAATTCAATCCCCATTGAGGTGAGGTGGGGCCTCGGGAAGTAATTAAGTCATGAGAGTGGAGCCTTCATAAATGGAATTAGTGTCTTTTTGATGAGGCCAGAGAACTCTACGGCACCTTATGCCACATGAGGGCACAGTGGCAATATGGCAGTCTATGAACCAGGAAATGGGTGCCATAACCAGATATCAAATCTGCTGGCACCTTGATGTTGGGCTTTCCAGCCTCCTGAACAGTGAGCTATTTCTTGGGTAAGCCACCCAGGACACAGTCTTGTCCTTCCAGCAACCTGAGCGGACTAAGACTGACCTATACACTTCAGAGCCTGTGAGCAAAACCCCTTTTAAGAAGAGTTCCCAATAGAGAAACCATTTCCACAACCTGACAAATGATTCACAAAAAATAGTACTTTTTCTATCTGATTACAGTAAATTTTCCAATACAATGAATGCTTTGTTTGGCTGAACGATTTAATAGTCATTCACACTCTCTAATGAAACTACTAATTACAAAATCTCTGCATTGCAGACAATAAAAAGGAGTTGCTCACCTCTTCGCAGTGCCTTCGTTCTGCCTTCAAGTAGCAATTACTCTTCAATGGCCCTCCCTCTTTTTCACGGAGTCTCACCTCAAACATCCCAACCAAACCCACTAAAAACTGAAACTCACTCAAACATATAGGTAAGCATACAGCAGAAAGAGAGAGAGAGAAAGAGAGAGAGAAAGAGAGACGCAAACTATCCAGGAACTAGAAGAAGAAAAATAGAGGTCATAAGAAGGACCATATCAGATTCTTCCTTTGCAGTGGCCAATTCAGGAAGAACAGGACTTCAGCTCTCTGCACACTGGAAATGTAATTTTTAGTTAAATGGTCATTAAAACTAAACTCCGTCACAACAAAAATATTTGATACCTACCAGAGTCAGTTGTACCACAATATGCCACATATATTTTTACTTCTAGCTAGCTATCTGTCATTTACCAGTCTCTCCAGCAGCTGTCGACAAACAAAACAGAAAAAAACACTAAGACATCATGGAATATGTTTGTTTCAGGCTTGTTACCAGCAAAGCAACTGCCAAGCCATGAGGACCATCTCGGGGAAGCCATGTCTCCTATGCCCCAAGCTCCAAGGCATCTATCTCCACCTGCACCAGACGAAACACAAGTTAATCACTTCAACCCTTTCCACTACGGCTCGCTAAACAGCAGTGAGGTCTGTAGCTGAAGAAATCAGTGTGTACCACGTGAACACAGGCAAAAAAAGACAGAAGGGTGTCGAAATCTATTATCACAGAAAGATTGCATAAAACATTGTATTGCAGCTCATTAATTAATTAATCAAGAGTTAGACAACAGGCGACAGATTGGGGGTAACTTTTGCCAAACCCAAATTAGGTTCAAAAGAGCCAAAATGGTTTTTTCCCAGATTTGCAGGTTATGGACTTAAAATTTGATGACTTACCTAACATTCCAAAGAAGCTATCGCAAAGAATTATTTCAATAACTTAGAAAAGGACTCGAATCAAGCCTGTGGAAATTAATTTTTCCTCCTTTCAAAAGATCCATGGAAGGAAGGAAGAGCTTTGAGGGCACTTAAGTCAGAATCTGTCTACTTATAAAGTAGCCAGACTATTTAAAGGTATCTGTTTGTTTAAACAAACACTAAAATGTGCGCATTCAGTTGATTGTCCCTTAAAGCCCTTTAATGCTTTCCCTCTGAGGCCTATATAATTATTCTACTGCTCAAAAACACTGTTGAAATGCTTCTTTGAAACAACGTTTAGAATAAGTTCATGAGCCACACAAGAAAATCAGCTTATTATCATGTACTATACAAATATATGCATGCATGCAAACAGAGTCCACCCTAATTATACCGTGTTTCCCCAAAAATAAGACCGGGTCTTACGTTAATTAAGGTTTGCTCCAAAAGACGCATTAGGACTTATGTTCAGGGGACGTCATCCTGAAAAAATCATGCTAGGGCTTATTTTCCGGTTGGGTCTTATTTTTGGGGAAACACGGTTTCTACAGAAAAACTTCAGAGTGAACAGTTTAAAACGTATTTCTATTTGGTCGAGCATGCTTTTGTGTATTTATGAGAATACAGGTGTTTGGGAACTTCTGGAAATGTATGTCAACTGAAATAACACAACTATGTGATGGTTGGGAGCCAGACGGAACTGGGAATATTAGGAAGGCTGATCAGTTCTGCACAGCCCACAAAATCCAGCCTGCTCTCTCCTCCAAGCCAGTTATAGAAAATGCTAGCATCTCTCACACTTTACAAGAAGAAGGAATGTGTACAAGTGTTTGCACTTAGAGAGAATGCAGAATGAGACCTTTCCAAGAGAAAACGGCCATTCTATCAAAAGATCCAAAAGACCTTAAAAACGGATCCATCCAGTAATTTCCAATCCAATCTTCTTACAGAACACCACCTGGCCACCCAAACACACTAAATTAGAAGTTATAGAGTTGGGGTCTGAGAATCTGCATATTTTTAAGATTCCCAGGTGAATTCCCAGGTGAATAGTGCTGCCTGAATTAAGACATGACTTTCATTTAACAGACAAAAGCTGGAAAACAAAAGGTCAGTGACCCCAGGTCAGTGGTAAAGCTGGAAGTAGGAGCCAATATTTTGACGCAAGTTAGCACAATGCTCTTTCAATTACATGTCACCGATAGTCACCAATAGCTGTGATTAAGGACAACAACACACTTATACAGTTGACACATATAAAACTGTGATTTGCTACAGCTCTACAGTAGTGCAAATCAAGCTTCTGTGCCCAATTAAGGAAATACGACATAACCGGGTGTGCGCCATATTTCAGTCCATTCAGCAAGCTGACATTCAATTCAGACCGACATGTAAACTCTTAATCAGAGCCAGACATGTAAGGAAGTAAAAAAGGTAAATATTCATCATGATGAATGTGACCACAAAATACTCATTCCACCTAATAGCTAAATTTTCACATTAAAAATGTTTTCCTTTAGCTTGAAGTTTAGTCTCTATATTTGTAGCAAGTTCCCCTGGGAAGGGCCAGGCATTGAGCTTTATTGGTCATTTACAACTGATAGTAAAAGACTCTTGCCTAAGATGAAGAGGCATGATTGGAAGGAAGGTAGAGAAATTATTTCACTGATAGAAATGGATTCTATCAAGAGAGGAAATGATTCTGAAAGGGAAGACAGGCCTTTAAAGGCAAACTTCACAGCTCTCCCTAGACCCAGTTCTTCAACTGTGGATCGTGCTTTTTGGTCAAGCTGGTTTCAACAAAGTTGAAGAATTTTGTTTTGGGTTCCTTTTCTAACACCCTTTTTATTTATTTCTGTTTTAGTTTAGCTTAGTTGGTTTTTTTAAAAAAATAAAGATAACCAAGATGGGGCCAAAGACAGATTATTAAAAAAGCAAATTTAAAAAAAAAAAAAAAAAAAGCATGATGGAAGGAGAACTGACGCTGGGTGGTGAACACACAATGGGATTTATAGATGATGTAATACAGAATTGTACACCTGAAATCTATGTAATTTTACTAACAATTGTCACCCCAATAAATTAAAAAAAAATAACCAGAAATAAAATTCCTCAAAATACCAAAAGAAAAAAAAGCAGACTTTATCTGAAAGGTGAAGACAATGCCCAAAAGAAATTACAAACTGGAGACATTCAGATATGTGCTTTTCCGTAAGGCACTGGCAACAGAGATCATTTTGGCAATTATGTAACACAGAGACCTACATATAAATGATCCTGTTTAATCCATTCTATTTCCTCGTGAGTTTTAAATATGATTAGTCAACACTATATTCCAGTAACCGTTCTCAGGTCTTTACTTGCATAAACTCACTCAACCCCTACAATAACTCTATGGGGTAAATTAAAAATAAAATATTCACTTTACAGATAAGGAAGCTGAGTTCGAAAACAACTTAAATCACTTGCAGAAGGTCACACAGGAAATAGTGAAACTGAAATTTGGAAGTTGTCTAAACTGTTAACTACCTACATTCCAATGAAAATACTTAAAACAGAAGCCTAGACAAAAGCACTTGGCACATAAGTGTTTTAAAATTTGGTTAACATCAAAAGTATTTTTCAAATCGTGTTACGATAAACCTAATAAGCCTTGGACTTCAAACGTAAACGTCTTTAAAGGAGAAGTTTTGTGTTTAATCTGGTGTGAGTGACGAGGGTTAGAACATTCTCCCGTTGGCACTGTGGAAATTTTTCAATACCAAAATTTTAAACACTATCGACTCTAACTTCAAGTGAGTGAGTAAAAGAGGCAATATATTGGAGAGATGCCTCCTGCCTGGGAAGAAGTCATAGGGATTCATATTGGTGGAAAGAGAACTTGCAGCATGGAGCTCTTTTGATAATGTCATGAAACAGAATAGGAAATCATGAGTAGAAAACTTTGGTAAGATGAGATAAAAGAGAAGTCTGCTTGTTTAAAGAGAAAAATAACTGTCTGATGGATATGCTCTACAAGAAATACTGTACCCGCTAAAGGTGATGAGATTTGAAGTAGAAAGGTTGAAAATACTAAAATATTCAGGACCACGGACAGACTCCCATGGAGTTCCATCGGCCGAATAGGCTCCGGGTGGATTGTTTCTCTTCGATTTTGAAATAATAACCAGGACTAAGTGATTTTCACCCATACTTTAAAATTTGGAGTGAAAAGTACTGAACTAATCCTTTATTTCTTCAAATCTTGTTACAAATGCATATAAATGAATGAAACACCATTGCGATGTTGGTACTAGTGGAAGGATCTAGTATTTATTGTACTGACCTGAATGTAGACAGTTTATATGTTGCCATAATGGCAGCTCCAGTATAGGTTTTCCTATGAGGGTTGAAAAGGGATGCAGTAAATTATTATATATATGAGTAAATAATGAAATACTAGTTACTTTAACAAATCAACTCTAAAATCTCAGTGGCTTAAGTAAGAAGTTCATTTTTTGCTCCATTGCCCAACAAGACAGGGGAAACCACTGTTTCCTGTCACTCAGGGACACAGATGTCCCGAGCCTTTGCTATCTTCAATCCTGGCTTCCAACATCACCCAGACTGACGGTATCCAAACAGAAGACAGAAGAAGAACAAAAGTGGGGGATCACACAGGAGGCTAATCATGATGAACAAAATGTAGTTCTGAGTTTCTTCTCCTCCAGATACCATGTCTGAGGCTATCGATGCCCGTGGAAAGATACGGCTTGGTTGCCTGGGACCGTCAGCACTGCACTTCCCTTCACCCGTCTGGTCAGTCCTATGGATGCGACGATGAAGTCAAGGGGGAAATACCAAACAGGGAAAATACGCAGACAGGCACATCCCCAATGCAACCTATGAGGAAACATCAAGAGTGGCAGGAGTGAAAGAGCACAGAAAAAGGCAATCATCCAGGTATGGTCCCACTCTTAGGCAACAGATGATAAACTTTCAGCATCTCAGGTGTCTCATGTGTAAGAATGGGAATAATCATATCTGTTCTATATGCCCACAAAGTGGCGACGTGGTGTAGGGTTTGATTGGTGAAAAAAAGTACTGATGAAAGGATATTATTGAGAGAATAGCTACCGAAAGAGATAGAGCAAGCAGATGATAGAAAGTTGGGGAGGAGAGCAACCTACTGAACAAGGCTATTACTGTCACAGCTGTGGGAGAAAGTGGCGATAACCTAACAAGGAAAAACCATAAGCTATAAATTTTCCAAGAGCTTGAAAAACAGTTAGGTATGACACACCTCCTGAAAGACATTTTCTGGAACTGCAGAACCTACTTGAATAGAGGTGGAACAAGATAGACTCCCAGCCAGAAACCCAAAAGATGAAGGAGAAAGTCAAAAGTTAGGTGTCATTATAGGTAGCAATGAATGACATTTCTCACATGGTTTCCAAATTGGGAGGCACTTGCCCCCCTATTTCTGAGTAGGAGGCAAAGGTAAAATTATACACCGCCTGCTCCACCAACTTGCACCTGTTATTTTATCTCTAGAACTTACAGTTTTTCTTAGAATTTTGAGTCCTTACAATCCCAAAGGAAGAAATACAGGAGGCTATTAATATCCACACCTTCTCAAAAAACACAGACAAGTAATTGCCTATAAATGCGGCTCATAATTTTTGCACAACATCCAGACTCTTTTTTGCTTCCGAGAAAGGAAGATTTCGTGACTTTAATTCCTACATGTAGAAAACATTTGTTGCTGAGAGGTTACCAGAAATTCTTGGGCTTTGTCTTCCAGAGAACCGTACAGTATAAGAAACAAAGAAGACTAATTCTACACCACCACAGATCTGGTCATTTAATCAGTGGCCCTGAAATGCAGGCACAGTGCAGCAAGAATGTGGCTATTCAGCCGGAACATGAAGCAGCTTTATCTCAAAAATGACCTCAATGTCATCACAGCCAAGCACCCTAAGGTTCTGATTAGAGTGATGCCATTAAGTGAAAAACTTCAGACACCATTGGTTAAAGGATCCCCACGGCAGCTAGTCAGAGAGGTTTGACGATGGGCGTTCCCATCTTTAACAAATGAAATCTTTTTAAACTTTTCAGAGCACCATACCTCAAGATATAACATATCACATTCCAACTAACACGTGGGGGCCAAATGTCTCAGAATGTCCAGCCAATCACCAGCTCCTGGTGCACAGAACAGGTAGGCCACTCTGGCCAGTTCCATTTTATAAAGCAGAGAGCACAGCGAACATGCATATCCAGACTGTCGTTCACTCTCCAATGCTGTTTTCTTCAGAGAAACTCCCATTAAATGCTCAATGGCAATAAGATGCTGACGTGCTATAGACACTCTCCCCTAAGAAACTTAAAGCTCTTGGCTCAAATTATCCCACAAGCCTGTAGTGTGAGCAAAATGACTGACATCTCGCATCAAGAAAGTCTTGGATTTTCACTTCCTCGCTCACCTAAAACATACGTTTCTTCCTGGGCCCCATGCCTTCCCTTCCCACCCTTTCGTCTGTCTTCCTTCCCGCCTCAATCCTTTCCAGCAATTGCTCCAGCAAGTCTTCCCTCTCGCTTTCTCTCCACCAGTAGTTCTGACCCCGTCTACCAGACCATTCCCAGCAGCATACAATTATGCTACTATTTCTCTCATTTAAAAAAAAAAGGTTTACGTTCCTCTTAATCTAATCTTCTCAGGTCAGCTACCATGTCTCTCCTCACTTTTGCACCAAAAATCCTTTAAAAAGTTGTCCAAACTCACTGTCTCCAATTCCTCCCCGTCTCCCATTCCACTCTTGAACCCACCACTGAAATCGGTGACCTCCACGTTATGAAATCCAAAGTTCAAGTCTGAGCTCATCTTACTTGACCCATTGGCAGCCTTACACATGCTTGATCACATCCTCCTCCTCTTTAAAACACTTTCCTTACTTGGCTTCCGGGACACCACACGTCCTAGTTTTTCTCTCACTACACTCCTAGCTGTTCCATCTCGGTCTGATTCCTCCTCATCTCCATGAGCTCTGCAACGTCCGTGTGTCCCAGGACTTAACCCTTGGCTCCCTCTTCTTCTCTATTTACACTCACTCTCTACGTGACCTCATTTAATCCCATGACTTTAAATACTATAATCTGATGCCTCTTAAATTCACATCCCAAGTGAAACTGCTCCCCTGAACCCGGACCAATATATCCCGCTAACCACTGACATCTCACTTGAGCATTTAAAGGGCATCACAAAGGTTATCAGATCCAAAATAATAAATCCCCAAATCAACATCCTCCTACAGCCGTACGCTCCATAGTAGGTGGCAACGCAACCGGCTCCTCAGGCTAAGGACCTTGGTGCAATCTTTGACGTCTCTTTTTCTCACCCAGCCTGCACTGATCCATCAGCCAATCCTGATAGTTTTCCATTCAAAATATATTCAGCATCCCATCAGCTCTCCTGGCATCGTCTGGTTCCAGCCACCATCTATGTCGCTGGTCCTCCTGCCTCTATACGTGTCCCCACTGTAATCTATTATTAAACTCAGCAACCCGAGGGATCCTTTCAAACCATGAATCGAAGCACATCACTCCTCTTCCCAGAACCCTACGGTTACTTCCCATCTCACTCCTCCTGCCACTTCCTAGTGCGTGTGCTGCCGAAGCAAGCACTTGCTCCTTCCTCTGTCCTCCGAACCCCGTGTGAGGACGCTCTTTACTTCTCTGACATGATAACCTACTACAAGCTCCCTCGCTTGCTGCCCCAGCCATTCTGCCATCCTCAGTCTCTCTCCCACATGCTAGAGGCTCTCCCACGTCGGGGCCCCTGCCCTTGTTCCACCTCTGCCTGAAATCCCTTCTCCCGGATATACCCACAGCATGTTCCTCCACGTCCATTGGGTCTTTCCTTAAAAGTCATCTTCACAGTGACGTCCTTCATCTATGATGTCAACCCTTCCTTCACATTTCCTACCCCTTTCCATGCTTTGGGGTTTTTTTACCCTTAGCACTAATCAATGTCTAATGTATTACATATTTTACTTATTTACCTTTTTATTGTCTCACCAGAATATCACCTCTGTGTAGGTGGGGAGGGGGTGCCTATCTGGAGCCCTGCTGTACCCTAAGTGCCTACTAGAAATCCTGACCTACAAGTATTCACCAAAGATTTGTTGAATAAATGAATATATAATCTCTGCACTTTACTCATGCGTCATGAAGGAGACGCCCAGCGTAGAAATTGTTACCCCACTGGAAAAACTCTGCTATCCCTAGGAATTCACCTGTACATACATACCCTCAGCTCAGGTATAACTGTCACTCCCCATGTCCACAGCTGTGGGTCAAGAACCTTACAAGGAGCTCTGTGTTGTCTTCTGTAAGTTTCCCCCACCCTCCAAGCCCACCTATATTGCTTGGAGGACGTCCACCTCTCCCAGATCCTCACTGATGCTATATGCAGGCTGACTCAAGTCTCTTTAAAAACCAGTGTTCAGACGACAGGAAGATTTTTTTAAATTAATAGGACAACCAAGGACAACTACAATCCGGTCACATGTGAGGCCAAAGAAATTAATTCTGTATTTCTCCATCTGGGAATTCTTCCATTAAAACAAACTGAATTTGTTTTCAATTCAGCTCTCACAGTGGACACAAAACCTCCTGGAATGTATGTTTAGCCGGTTAGAGTCTTTATTGTAGGACTCGCCACCTTCAGAGAGGCCATTTCTTTCTTCTAAATAATAAGGATCTCAATACAGGGATATCATCGTCGTCCTTCCTCAGTGCACTCCACTGCCTGGAGACGATCTATCTTGTGTGAAGAAGCCATTATGGCTTCTGACGCATCTCCCTTTTTAGCAGTTTATTGATCTACAAGTGCCGAGCCAGCCACCACACCACTACGATATGTGTAATAAAAGCTGACACCGGCGTGCTGGGCCTGGCAGCAGAAAAGTCCTCCTTTGAAATGTTCACAATTCTGCTGACCCAAAGAGATGACATGCCACCTTCCAGTTGGAAATAAACCTCTGGGTTCCTACAGATGGTTAAATAAACACACGTGACAAGAGACAGTTTTCTAGGGTAAGAGTTACGTACCACGTTAGGAGATTCACATGACTGTATAACTCATCATCGTTTTTATCATTATTTCTGACAACGGAAGCCAGCTCTTTAAAACACCAGTTCAGTTGGGATTCCTAGCCAGTGGTTACTACGGAACGTACAGTCTGAATTTCGATCTGTAGCACTTTATGGAATTTGGGCAGGAGGTGCTAGAAACCAGTTTTCTAGCTTACACCCAGCAGAGCCTTAACTAATATAAATCCAGGTGTTACAGTGGTCAT
Organism: Rhinolophus sinicus; assembly: GCF_057876585.1. Taxonomy (NCBI): domain Eukaryota; kingdom Metazoa; phylum Chordata; class Mammalia; order Chiroptera; family Rhinolophidae; genus Rhinolophus; species Rhinolophus sinicus. The sequence goes on from NC_142508.1 coordinate 8,850,740, forward strand.
AGAAAATGTTTCCTTGGTATGAATCATTTATGCAACCTAGTTTAGAGAGCCAAGCCATGCGGCTGCACCTATATTTATCGGCTGAAAAAAGAAGTCACTCTACTTATCAAATGAGATGGCAACGGGCTCTGCCCTTAGCAGACCACGTGGCTAAAGGAGGCGTCCTTAAAACCTTCCCTGTGAGATGACCCAGCCTGAACAACGCACTGTCATTTGGGAAGAGAATCCACTTCTCTGTGAGACCTGGAGGCGTGACCATCTCTCTCACCCGCTGTTGAAGTGGGACTCGGGGGTCCTCATAAGCAAAGATGTATTATTGGATCCTGACGCTGTTCTGTCCCCAAGTCCCCCTGTAGAGGATGGATGCTTTCTGTGAGCAATGCTGCTCACCAACCACAGTGGGGACAGATGTGCCAGACAACTGGAGACCAATACTTGCTATGTTTACCCAGCACCACTGACCCACTCTTGTTGAAAGTCACAAGTGAACTGAGGTATAGACCAAAGAGGAGGCAGCTACAGAAGGCACAGCCTCTGATTTGTAGTCAGTACCTGACCAAAATCGCTATCAGAGGAGCTCTGAGGAAGCTGCCTTGGATAACTAGATGAGAGAGAGGCTTCACTGAGATAGCCTGAAGACATTCCCGATGATAAATACTGAGAAACTTGGAAACAGATTCTAAAGGAATAGTCAGATGTGCCAGACCCTGCAGTAAATTTGGAAATGCTTACATCCATGATAGGAAGAAGAAATGAAGGTAGCCTTCTCTTTATCCAATCTAGTATGGGTGGGAAGATCAGACTAGGAAAGGCATGAAGAGGAAAGAAAGTGGGCAAGATCATAACGAAGAGGCCTAAGCCAGGAAAAAGGGAATAGTCCCCACTTGAATGTCTCCTCTTGTGAATCAGAAATACGGGTGAAATACAAACCTTAACAAAGGAAATAAACTGAAGTTTATCACATGCATTAAAGAACAATTCACAGCAGGTTTCCTGTTAATAGTGAGTCTCCCTAGTCCAATGAAATTATGGTTCTTTGTTAAATAACATTTCCAGATCGACTGCATTAGCTGAGATAAACCTTCATTCATTCAACAAATATGTATTAAACACCAATTATGGCCCATGCATTATGCAAAACACTGCGGATAAAATGATGAATAAGAAATAGTTCAAAAATAGTCTCAAAAAGAAGGGAAACATATGGAGAAACAAAATGTCACTGGTGCTAGGAAGGGAGTATGTTTGGTGTGTGACAGAAGGCAGTTCTACCTGGGTGATGGGGGTGAGAGAACACCAAGCAAAAGCTGGAGGAGGGGCCTGAAGCTGATTCCTGAAGGGTAAGCAGGTGTTTGCCAGGCAGATTTGGGGCAGTGGGGGGGGGGGGGCAAAGAGGGACAGGGACATCCAGGTAAAGAAGCTTCACACACAAAGGCTCCCAAGGCATAAAACAGCTTACCCTATTTGGGGGCCCAGAAGTCCTCCTCGGGTGCTGGTCCCGAGAAAAGTATCTGAAAGGATGGAGGGTGGGGGGTGGGATGCTGCCAGATCCATAGGGCGTTAGGTACCAAGGTGACAGTAATAGCCCTTATCCTGACGGATGGGCCAGGGAAGCCACCGATGGATTTCCACCCAAGCAGTAACATGATTACATTTACATTTAGGAAAAACCGCTCTGAATAAGAAAGCATTGATGAGAGGTGAGATTAGAGACCAGGGAAACCAAACAGAGAGTTATGCAGGAGTACAGGTGATGAGGACCTGAAAGCAATATTTCAGTAGGATGGGGAGATGAGCATAAAAGTACCAGGAGTCAAAGTGACTTGTTCTGTACTTGGAAGATTAGGGCAGGAGGGAAGAGAGCCCGAAGGATGACATTCAAGTTTCTGGTTTGGGCAAGTAGAGAGGCAGTGATGTCATTCCCCAAGATGGAGGAACACGAAGGAGAAATGACTCTGGGGGGAGGCGGGGAGAGAAAATAGGGTCCTTTTAGACCCATGGAACATCCATGTGGAGACAACCAGTAGGCAACAGGTTTGAGTGGAAAGTCTGAGCAAGAGATTCCAGCGCAACAAGCTGAGTGTCAAGGGGCAAACGTAGCCATGGACACGTATGAGATTGATCAAGAAGGTGGAAGGTGAGATAAAGAAGTGGGATCCTGAAGAACACCGCACGGGCTGAGAAAGCAGAGCCCACGAAGGAGAAAGGAGGAAGGACAGAGACAGAAGCAGATCCATGAGAGAACAGAGCCTCCAAGGCAGATTTCCAAGGAGAAGGGCAGTCCCAGCATGGAGACGGGAGGAAACCGAATGTCAGGGGCCTGAAAGTGCACTGAAGGTGAAAGAGCAGAAGAGAAGAAAGCCAGGCCAGGGGAGAGGCCACACCGGAGAAGAACCAGGGCCAAGCAAGACTACTTCTGTTTCCTTTGTGTGAACACGTCCAGGGAGGAGGAAGAGAGAGGCAAAGGCTGGGGACACAGAGACCAGCGTTTTCCAAAGTGGAAGGTCACCCACCTAAGAAAGAGCAGAGGTGCACTGTGGGTCCAGCTCCCTGCAGAGCCTGACAAAGGAAGCAGCCCATCCACCTGGGTCCTTTCAATGCAGACCTGCCTGGATCTGCCTCGGAGCATCTCACCAGCCCTGTGGGTCCTGAAACATGAGCTTGGAAGTTATTCTGCCTGAACACCCATGAAGTCCCTGGGGACTTTCATGATCACTATAACTTCAGGCCCAGCTTTGGTGGTGTTTTAAAGCATCCTTAGGTGAAAAGGGAACCCTTGCTCTCATTCTGATGGGACTTTTCTGATCCAGCTATTGTTGGTATAAATAGAGTGGGAATATATCGTTATCATAAGACTGGGGCTCTTGGCTGAAGTCAGTCTCATAATTTTAAGAATAAAGAATCCATACCTTATTCATCAATCATAAAACCACTTCAAGTTTCACCAACATAACATTCTCTACTCTGTTTCAGAAAGTGCTATGAAAACTGCTGGAGAAGAATTCTGATTCCTTCTTAGTGAGCGGTTCTTGGCTTAGCCTTTCCTAGCTCACACTGCGTTCTTCCCTTGGGTTCAAAGGTCTTCCCACAGGTTTGTGCTCAGTCTCTGCTTCATCCCACACTCGCTCAGTCTCCATGCCACATCTAGTTCAAGTTCAATGTCTGATCAAGTTCATTGGAGCGGTGGCTTTAGTCGAATTTTCTGGCCCTGGAAACCCTTGGTTTTTCCATAAGCTGCAGGAAATTTACCAAGGGGGGGGGGGGGTGACTTGTACATTAGTCTCTATCTCAGAACTAAATCATGTGAAAGCCCTCACTTCCTCCTCTCACACACATCAGAAGGGAATAAAACATAATTTCATTCTTTCTTAACCCTTCCCCCCATGAGCTACTGTCAGGGAAAACTGCTGGTTACCTGATTCTCCGCTTGTCTAAATGCCTCTTGCTACTACTAACAAAAGTCATTCACGGATTGTTCAAAGACAAAGTTTTCCAAGAATTTTCCTTAAAGAACCTACCTCCTGCACACTGAACAGGGTAAAATGTTAACTCTTTTGTAAGGATTGTAACAACCTCCCACACAGCTGGAGTGTGCCTGCATGAATGTGCCCCATTTGCATCAGATCTTTTTTGTTTTTTAAGAAATAAAATATTACAAATGGTTTTCAAGTACTTTCTCAGTTCCATTTCTTTTCCTGTCTTGAGAAAGGTAAACATTATCCTTCATTTTGTGTTCATCAGTCCCGTGCGTATTTTTATAAATACAACGCAAATATGTTTCCATAAACAATACCTAACGTTATTTGATCTGTTTTCGAGCTTCATATAAATGCCATCATACTCTACATCTCATTCTGCACCCTGCTTTTTTTTTACTCAAACTTTATGTTTATCCACTTGGAAACATGCAGCTCTAGCACATTTATTTTAAATATATGGTGATAGCTTCCATTGTATGACTATACCATACTTCATCATTGATTTTCCTTTTAATGGACACTTAAGCTTTTCCTTTTTGTATATTTACTTATTTTGCTGTTACAAACAGTGGTGCCATGGACATTCTTGGATGTGTCTCACGTACCCCTGTGGATACAGCCAGGAGGAGAAGCGCCAGGCTGCAAGGAACCCATGTTTTCAGCCTCATGAGACAGCATCCGGCTGCATCCCAGTGTGGTATCAGTTGACATACAGATGCACGTGAGCCCCGAGCTTTGGAATAAAAACAACTATTTCATCCAGGTCTGCAACATACGCCAGGGCCTTGGGGAATCGGAGTTGTGTTTGCCTAAACAGAATTGCCATTACAAAGATGAAGAGAAATTCAGGGCAAAACTGAATGAGAGAGGACCTGGAGCAAACAAAGTGTCTAACAGGGCAAAGTTCAGCATATAGAAGAGCAGGAAATGATACAAATTTATGAAAATGATCTAATATAAAGTAAATTGCTTTTCTTGGCAAAATACTTTGACCCAAAAAAAAAAAAAAAAAAATCAATTGAAATAATTCAGACCCTACAGTCTCTCGTAAAAGCAGCAAGCAAATCTGTGGAAACTTCTTTGAAAGCCAACAGCAGCTTCCAATCAGAATAAACATTACCTGATAAAAGATTCCTGGTGACTCCTGGAATGGGCCTTCAAACATCGCCTCTGTGTATACAAATATACAAAAAATAAACTTTTCCATCCTTGAATCACCTGTTCACTACCTGATGTATTTCTCCTTGCTATTATGTTTAAATAATTGCTGAAGAGGATCTCTCGGGTTTGGTTTATAAAACCCTGGGAACGATCGCTGCCTCCGGGGGACAGGGTTGGGGGAAGGCAGACTAGACAAGCATTACCTCATCCAAATTCATGAATAAGTTTTAAATGAGGCTGAGAGTTCACCTCATCAATCCACACACAGATAACCTCCCTAAGAACACCCCTTGTTTCGGCAAAGACTCCCCGAACTACTCCAAAACTCAAGAATCACCCAGCCCCCACCCAGCACATAAATCTCTCAGAGAAGCAACCGGCGGCGTCTATGTTAGTCTTCTTGGACACTCCACCCTTCTTTTTTCTCTTTGAGAACAGGAACTATGGATTTTACCCAGGGTCCTCTGCCCCAGGTAATACGCCTGACACAGCTGGCACTCAAAAGACATGCTTAGAATAAATACCGTGAAGTGTTCTTCCTCATAATTTTTTTAATTAAAATTTACTGGGTGACAATGGAGAGCAAGATTACATAGATTTCAGGTGTACAATTCTGTAACACATCATCTATGTATCACACTGTGTGTTCACCACGCTTAGTCAGTCCTCCTTCTGTCACCATGTATTTGATCCCCTTTCCCCTCTTCTACTTTCCCCCCTCCCGTAATATAATTTTTAAATGGCCAAATGAATGTATTTGTTACTTTTACCTGTTTTATATATTGGTGTTCTTTAAAAATTTTGTTTGGAAAAACAAAGTAAAAAGATACAATACTCAAAACTGTTTAAATGTAAGCCCTACGAAGGCAGGAATTTTGTCGGTCCTCACTTCTGTATCCCAAACATACCTGGGCTAGTACCTCGCACATAGTAGGTGCTCAATAAATGTGTTGACTACATGAAGATCCTTGGCAATATTCTTTTTTTGTGCCCCCTTGACTATATTCTGCACACTTACCAGTATCCAGTTCCTTTTCCTATTAAGTTTTTAAATATCTTTTTATTTATTTTAAATATGGTAAAATATACACACATAAAATTGTAACCATTTCTAAATGCACGGTTCAGCGGCACTAAGTTCAATCACCCTGTGGTGCCGCCACTACCACCTTTCTCCATTCAGTATTTAAATTTTTAACCCCAATCTGCAACACGGCATTGCAAATCATTACAAAAAGGTGAATTTTTGTTACGTGACTGTATATCAGTATGTACGGAATTAGCTGCTTTGTGTTCCACCTCTTCCGATTACCAACTAGCAGAGCGCCGGGGAGGGAGCTCCCTTTGTAAATGTGTCCTTCTCTGTCTCTCCGTCTTGCTCTCTTTCTCTCCTCCCCCCCTCCCTCCCTTCCCTTCCCTCTCTTTTCACCTTCTCTCCACCGTTTACCTATTATTTACTCTCTATTGCCTAAATTTAACTTTCTCATCAAGTGTTCGAGTGTGAAAGGGCTTAAAGTTTACATAACCCAAATCCCATTATTTTACAGATGAAAAAACAAAGTCCTTTAAAAGAATGTATGCATGCTCTCAAAAACAGCAGCTCTCCCACCAAGATGTTAGAATAAATTTTCTGTCCACTTATCCACCAGGTCCTGCAGTCTCCTCTCTCTGCACACTGCTTGGGGTTAAGTAGTTATAAAACTATCTGCCTCTGAATATTTATCACCACTGCCTAATGTTAGATGTATTATAGTATATAGGTGTGTGTGTGTGTGAGAGAGAGAGAGAGAGAGAGAGAGAGAGAGAGAGAGAGAGGTCAAACTCACCCAGGGTGTGTTTCAGATTCTGCCTGAAGGCCTAGGGTTACCTACTAACCTACTAACAGCAGAGAGAGAGAAAATATTTTTAACGGACAATCCAAAGTGGAATATACAGAATCGATCCTCTAATTGATCCTTACCAACCCTACAGTAAAAGAATAAACTGACCTTCTCAAATAGAAATAAGGCTCTTGCCTTTGTTGACTCAATAAGACGCGCTCACCCGAGTTCCCTGACCAGTTGATCCCTGATCCAGTTGATACAGATGTGACCTCCCGAGGAAGAGCCTGTTCCAACCGCATGTGACAATGAACTTGGGAACCATGAGCGAGAGTGCAGCTCCCTCAGGACAGGAACCACATTATGCCTTTCTTGTCCCCCCAACATCCAGCAGAGGGCTCAGCACACAGCAGTGCTCCAAACCCATCTCTGTACCCCATCTTCTCTCTTCCCACACACGCATTTGCCCATGGAGTCACAGGGCTCCTTCCGTACATGCCCCCTCTCACTGCTGAGTTGTACTCCAGCGTGGCTGGAGAGGAGGGGTGTGAAGAGGGCATGGACTTGTACACCTGGGCATACACACACCGCGAATGCACGGGGATGCACGCGATATACGTAGAGACTGTGGGTACCTGTATGAGAAGGTGAAGCCTCCCCAGGTTACAAAACCAAAACTAACGGAACTATTTAATTTTGGCTTATTGTCCAGCTTCCCCTTTACGCTTCCTACGGGCAAAGACACTCCATGGCACTCACTACCTCCCCTTACATTATACATTGATTAGTTCATTCGATATCATTTTTAGTCCATATGTACTTATTGATTCATTGTCTGTCTCTCCCCCGCGGAAGGTAAGCTTCTCCACGATGTCCAGCCGCCTAGGCCCTCAATAAATATTTGTGGAATGAATGAGAACGCCTTCATGTCTATAACCTTTGCATCTGCCACAACGAACAAAGTAAATACTCACAAATCTTATGAAAAAACTGTATGAGCTTCGGTCAGCAGGTCTCAAAGCAAGATGTGTGACCCACTTTAAAAGACCTTCCTCCTCGATGCTCAGGGGAGTTCTCGAGCACGGCTCACCTAGGGGAGATTCTAAAACTACTGCCTGTTTCTGTTTTGGTTTGGGGGATCCATATACCAGCCTCCACTCCACCCCACCCCTGTCCCAACACAGTCTGTGCTGACAGCTGAGAACAGTGGTGAGTTCCCTGACCGGAAGCCAGAATTCGCATCCTGGCACCTTCATTTCCTTATTATATGATGTGGCAGGTTAATTGATATTTCTGTGCCTCCGTTTCCTCAACTGGAGAATAGGAATAAAAATAGTAATACCCACCTCAGAGTACGATTACGAAGAATAAATTAGCTAACATATGTAAAACTCTTAGAAGAGCACCTAGCATCGCGTTTGGCAATTATTGTTATTAATCTTTCCCACCCACTCAACTTTGCGAGTTACTTTTAATGGAGTTGAGAGAGGGAAAGGAGAGACGAAGAGAGAGAAGAATGTGAGAATTCTGTGAGTCAAAAATGGAAAAGTAATAAAATACAGATTTAACATAATTGACCACGAACGGAAACCTTCTGCCTAAAACATGCAAGTAGCAAAGTTGCTTCAAAGGTACAATAATATATTTAAATGGAAGCCCAAATTATCATGTTTAATCACCCTCAACTGAAACAAAGTATGTGCTTGTTCTTTTCAGAGGCTACAGGACCCATGTAGCCCTGTCCAAACCATTGGAACTTTCTGTGATGATGGACAAGTCCTCTAATCTGCACGTCCAATACGATAGCCGTGAACCACACGTGGCTATTGAGCATTTACAAGGTGGCCAGTGTGACTAAGGAAATACATTTTTAATTGTATTTGACTTTGGTTCTTTTAACTGTAATGGCCACACGTGGCTAGCGGCTGCCCTACGGGGCAGTACAGATGGCTACAGGGACTCGAGTACACACCTCCTTGACTCTGTTCCTCCCTCCTCTCCTGCTCCTGCTCTGCTCCTTCGCCCTCACCCCAGATATCAACACTCAGAAGTGTTGTGAACTGCTGTGTCCACCGCCATGGCGGTGCGTACATACTGGCCTCTTTGCCTGAAATGCCCTTCCTTCCCAGTCACCTCCAAACTTCAAGAAAATCTTGTTCAGATTTCATTTCCTCGAGGCAACTTTGCCTCACTCTCCGTCCCCGCCTTACCTCACCCCAGTGTGGACACAATTTATCACTGCCTCGTCTGTGCATCTCCGTGTCTTTTTCTGTTGTGCTCATCATCCCGTAGTTGTCATTTATTCTCTGTGTTGCTAACAGACTATGGGGATTTTAAGGACCGGGTCTTACTCATCCCTCCGATCTAGTGATACGTGCCCATCACATCACACAAGTGCAGTAAAGATTTGCAGAATACAGGATAAATGTGTGAATATGTACAATGTTTTATTAAAATAAGTCTCAGACTATTGACAACCACTCCATGAATATGGGAACTGTGTAAGTCAAATTCTATTATAAGGTCTATTATCAAATAATAAAGAAGTTTTTAGAATCTCAGTTGAAGGTCTACTTATTTCAAGCCATATCAATAGAACATTTCAGTACAACTCAAAGAACATAAATGTTCCCTGGAACAAAATCCTACCTGTAGCTGCTTCTCCTAAGGGTCTGGAAGTCCCCTGGATGTCAGAAACTGATCCTGTCATTGATCTGTCCCCAATGCTTGCAGTGACTTACTAAGGAGACATGGGTGAGGTTGAAAAGCAAGAAGACGGAAGACCTGATTACGGGAACAGTCATACGGGAATTCCAGGGTCCTCTATTCTTACCACACCCTCTCCCCAATCCTACCTCCAAGAAGAAAATAATTAAAATCTAAGCTAATGCGAAAAATAATGATTGTGGGTGGTACGTGTCTGTTTAGTGACATGTGTTATCCCAAAAAGTATTGTGTTTCCCTTATTCTTTAACAAAGCTTTTGCTCATAAAATCTTTCTTGTTAAATTATTATGTAGCATCTGTTGCAATATTAACCTTCCCTGAAAGCCACACCAGTTCTTCAGGGTATTTTTAATCACAAATTTTCTGACTAATCCTTTATTTGGATTTCCACACACACAAGTGTTCCTACAATTAGAATAAGTGTTTGATGGATACATTTCTGTGAACCCAATTTGTATGTGATATTTCCCAAGTAGCACGCATCTGGTGGCTTTATATTACAAATGATTATCTTTCCTGTCCTCCAATAACTTACTTTTGAATAAGACAAATAAATACAAAGTGACCAGAAATGCATGTTTGTGGGTACAGTCATGGCAGCCGGGCATTGAAGGAATGGATTTCAAAAAGAATATGAGTCCAAAGGACGTCATCTTCAAATCAAATATAGATTTGACTTGTTTTCTTATTAATTGTGTGGTTTTGTGTTATTTAAAATGCGCAAACAGTACGTTCTAATGTAGTGAACACTGATTTAACAAATGATTGAGTTCTTTGGGGCTGTGTGATCATTTAGATAAAGCTCTAATTTTCCCATCATACTGACAGGTTTTTCACAGTCTTTTCTCTGGTTGCCTTTTCCCCTTGCCCAACACATATCTCCCAGAATGTTAATCTAAGATGTTTCAAAGAAAGACAAAGGCCTAAGATATCTTTTAAGGCTTATAGTGAACACTGTGAGATAAGTACCTTTCCCTAAGACGCCCTAAATTTAAATATATGAATATTAACTTCTTTTTTTTTTTTTTAACTTCCTTCAGAAATCTGCCCATCTGGGAAGAACACTGATTATTAAGTCTAGAAATCACGCTCTGTACGTTACCGGAATGGCTTGTGAACTCTCCTGACATAAGATAAGACTTATTTCCAAAACATGGCTATCACTACTTAGAAAAGGAAGATTGGCTTTCAAAGATCCTGTTTTGGGGTTAAAAAGGAAGCGAGTGACCTTAAGTCTCTGATGATTTGTAAGGCCGGCATGCCATCTATCTCTATAACACCTAACAAGAATGTCAAAGGGACAGAAACGGCCGTGGTACAAGCGGGCGCTCGCAGCTGACAGTGATTGCTGCATTTGGGGTGATGGGGAACAGGATTTCCATTAGTTGAAGTGAAATACAATGCCCTGCCAACTCTAGGTATCAGTGCATTCAATCCCCCTGCTGCGCCATGTCCATTTTCTGTTGCTGCAATTAAAAATCAGTCAATACAAAGTCAAAGTGTTGTACATTCTTCCCCTATCCCTTTCCCTGTCACTGTGCTTCCAGCTTCACCGGAAGAACATGTCACTATGGTAACGAGTCCCTCTGATGCACAGACCAAGTCGACCTTTCTAGCCAAGCAGAGCAACACGGAACCAAAACCCTCACTGAAACCATCAGAAGCCATGCATTCTGTCCCCCTTTATCGAAGTGGAGTTAACCAATACTACACACAGAGATACCTATCTTGTTCCAGGAAGGAAATTCAAGAAATGTCCTTCAGCAAGGCCTACCAGTGTTTATCAGCCATCATTCACATAAATTCTTCCTCACGTTTCGGCTCACTTCCCATTGTTGCAATTGTAATGGAAGCAGAAAACAATGGATAAAATAACACTTTATGAGTCTGAGAATCTAGAAACTGCTATTAAGTCACCCATGGTCAGAAAAGATTCTGCTTGCTCTTGTTTTCCTACTTCTAAATCCTAACCCAAGTTGCTCTCTCTGGAATTCTCTAATATCCCGTACATCTTTACGAAGTTGTAGAGCTCCAAATGGGTCACTCTGCTCTAATAAGAGACTAACCATAAAGCAGATATGCTGTTTGTCATACGAACACATTCCTAAGTAAAGCAGGTGAAACCCTAGTCCTTCTACAAAACAACATTAAAGATGGGTTCTCTTTCTGCACCTATCTCACCTAAATCTGAATGACCACCTAGACCATAGGTGGTCTTGTCAAGACCATAGGTGGACTTGTCATTCTTAAACAATTGACATTTGTTTATTAACATTTTTTTCTGACCTATTTCAACATTTTCATAAATCAAAATCAAAGAACATTTGTTCTCACAAATTATATTTTAAAACAGCACCCAACCTGCATTGTAATATTACAAGACATTAAGACCTGTTTTATATCGTGGCCTCAAAGATTGCAGAGAAACAATATTGTCTCCACCTTGCCATCACCACTTATTAGTGGAAGAGAATGAAACATGGGGGGAGAAAAACAAGACTCGTAAAATCGCACCCCATCTTGCAGGATGTAGCTACCAGAGAAGACGACACATTCCCTCTTCAGAGCAATACTAATAAACACCCAAACAGGATTTCAGTGGGTTAATGGAGCAGGACGGTCCCTACAATGTATATCATTCAGATTTACAAACTGCATCAGATGAGCAGACTTTTAAAAATGTATGTGATCATACTGAATTAGCCAATAAAATTTTAGTGTTAGCCAATGCAGTTTCTTTTCTGTTTTAGTACACTTTGGGTATTTTGTATATATGTCTTCTGAAAACAGTCTTTGTGTGCAGAAGACATATATACAAGTGCCCACTTCAATGTTACCTGAGGAACCGCTTTTTTTGTGCTTGTTAGACCCTGCTGATATTCAATGCACACAAGTCAGTTTTGTCAACCACTTTCTCAAAAGGAGAAATCAAGAATTGTGGTATGATGCTACAGGCTTTGAGCTGCAGCAGGGCAGGTGCTGCTGTGATTTACCAATGTTTATATGACCAACGCCTGCACCATGCCTGGTAGAGTGCAGCACTCAGCAAAGGTTTCTGGTATGAATCAGGCCTTCCGTGTGAGATGTTTCCCCCAATTTCCCTTGTTGAATCAGTTCAACATCTAAAACAAAGATTAAAACCAGGAGTCTGTCTACTCTGACACATTACTCTTAACGGGCTTCCTCCACTGACAGCACCTTATAGATGCCCTTGCTTTTCGGAGACTGATGAAGCATTAGCCTGGATAAAATCCCCGGACCATGCGATTCCACTGAAATCTCATCAGACAAACGCAAGACAAGAGGCCGGGTAGAGAGAGGTGAGCATTTGTCAGCAGCTATTGGGAGGCAAGTTGTGACCGCTCCCAGGCTCGCCGGGCCTGGATAGCCTGACCTCCTGGAAGCCGGAGGCCTGATGGGCTGTGACCGGGCGAAGGCAGGAGAGGGCGCGGGGCCTAGAGGCGCCTCCACAGCGCCACGCCTCGAGCCACGCGCTTACCTTTCCGAATGAGGGCCTCGATCTCGGGGTCGAAGCCCTGCCGGTGGCACTTCCGCCAGAGGCCCATGTTGGTGGAGTTGTACTGCCGGCTGCACTCGTCCGCGGGGCTCATGGCGAACAGCTGCCGGCGATTGCGGGCCCGGAGGAGTTTGCCCTCCCAGCGGTCCAGGCGCGAGCGGCTCGCCCGCAGCGGCAAGTTGTTGTTGTTGTTGTAAATGAAGCCAGGGTCGACCCGGCGCGTGTTGAAGGCCTTGCACCTGTCCCTGTGCTTCCTGGCGTCCGTCTCGTACCAGTGGTCCGAGCAGATGGCCACGGCCAGCATGCCGAGGGCGCAGAGCGCTAGCGAGAGGCCCGTGTAGAGCAGTAACCTTCCGGCAGCCATGCCTCCGCTTCGCGGCTACACCAGGGGCATGATCCGCCGCAGCCGCGCCTTCCCTTCTCGCGCCCGGAACAAAGCGGCGGGCGGCGGAGCCAAGGGGGGAGGAGGACAGAAGGGGGGCTCGCGGCGGCGCCCCCTTGGCCCCCACCTGCCGGTACGCGGCCCAGGGACTGGGGATGGGGGCGAACAGCCTACAAAGTTCTGACCCGGGGAGGCTCCGGCAAGCTCCTGGGCATCCTCCGGGTCAGGTGCAGCCTCCGGCGGCGGCGGCGACACTGGTGCGGCCACCTCCTGCCCCCTCCTTGCCCCGCAGGAAGCGACTGCTCCCAACCGGCCGCGTCTGCACGCAGCCCGGCTTCGGGCGCAGCTGCCCTCCGGCCGGAAACTAAAGGGCTGGTGCCCTCGGCTGCGGTGGGGCTGCTGGGCTTTCTCTGTGCAGGGTGGCGACAGGATCCACTCGCCCAGCCTTCTCGGGGTAGGGTGGGGGTTGTCAGGAGAAGCTGCTCGGCGACAGGATGGACTGAAACACGCGCGATGAGCCGGGCCAGCGAAGGAAACCTCCAGATGCCAGGGCCGGCGGCCCGGAGTCCCACCCAGGTCTCCCTCTCAGCGACTCTCCTCCTTCCGGTCTGCAAGCTGAAAAAAACGTTCTTCCTCTCGGGGTCGGGTCTTTTCAAAAGCTCCGTCCTCTAGTCACCAGCAGGTCCCTTGCTCCGTTTGGCCAGCGTGCTGCGCTCAGAGGCGGGCTCCCCGTGGGCGCACGGTCTCGACCGACCTTTCGCAGCGAGCTCCTGGGTCGTCTGCCTCTCGCCTTGCCATTCAGGCGGCCCCTCGGGTCGACGGCGCGGTCTCCCAGATGGCGTTACTGGACGAGCCTTGGCTCGGGGTATTGGGAGACTGGGCCGCGGCGGGCGGGCACGGGGAACCGGCAGCGCGGAGGAGGGCGCACCCGGCAGGGCGCACCGCGCGGAGCGCGAAGCTGGGCGCACAGCGCCTTCAACACCATGGACAGGTCTCACGACCACAGCGCGCCGCCCGCCAGGCAGCCAGCCGCTGGGGCGTCATGCTGGTCTTCCCAGCGCTGTCTTCTTCCTGGAGTGTCCACCCGGCCACCTCCAGACCTCTCCCGCGACGACGACGCCTCACTTCATCTGGCTCTCGGGTAACCCCCGGAACGTGCTGACCAGGTAGGTGCAAAGAAAATGCTGCAAGCGCCGAGGAGAACAGCGGCCCCGGCCCCTCCAAACAACCCGCCCCCTTCTCCCGCCACCTGAGCCCCGGCGCTCGAGCAGCGCGTCTGCTCTGCCCAACCGGGGTCAGCCGCTTTCAGACTGCACCATTTTCTTCGCTGCCCACCCAGGCCCAAGATGCCGGCTCACTCGGCAGCGTGCAGAGAATCGCGTCCCGGCCTTGGAGTCCCACGACCAGGCTGCCAGCGCGCGGTGGTCGCCGACGTGATGGGGCGAGGGTGGGGGAGGGAGGCTGGGTCGCTCGCTTCCCCTCCTCGCCTCCTCCTCTCGCCGTGGCGGCTACGAGGTCTCGCGGCCGGTGCTGTGTGTGGAGCGAGAGCCCAGGCTGCGCCCGGGTGGGGGGGTTCGGGAAATCGCCTGGCCCGGGTGCGGGCGCCCGAGGAAGCCGCTGCCGCGCTCGCTCGCTCGCTCGCTCGGCGCCTGGCGCTGCAGCCTTGGCTAAAACCCACAGACGAGAACACGGAGCGCGCAGCCAAAAGCTAGTGATGTCATCCGTGCAACGTGAGCCTCATCCCTTATTTTTCTAGCCTCCTTAAAGATAAACTGCACCATTTCCCAGGCACGAAATGTCTGAGCCTCATGCTTTGACCAGGCAAGTCAATGGTGTCTAGGTAGGTATGTGCCCGACCACATCCATATTAATGCACACATACATATATGTGGTATGTAGCATGTTTACATGCATTATTATAAATTTAGGGATGTTGTCTCCATCTCCTGTGTGTCTCTTTCCAGGGGTGGAAAATTCCCTCAAATCGGCACAGTTCTTTTAAGAAAAGACCGCTTATTGCGGAGCAGGCATTCAGAAGGGCTGAGGAAGTTCTCTGCGTCCCCGGTTTGGGTCGCTGGTGTCTTGCATTGTGTTTGATCTTTGTTTTCCCCGGAACTGCACAGGCGCTGCCTTGCTACTCGCTACAGGCGATTGCACTCGGGGCTGAGCCAGTCCAGCCTCGTGCCAGCGCCAGACACCCACACACACACTCGCCCTCACCTCCCTCCTCAGCAGGAAAAGAAAAAAAAATCCTTTCAAGACAAGAGGAAGAAAATTTTAATGGGGGGGGGGCGTCGTCGGGGGCGGGGTGCTTAACAGATTTTGAAAACGCTGGGGGAGCTCAAGCTTTCAGGAGGGGCGGTGGGGTTCAATGAAACCCGGGATTTGTCCTTATCTGGTGGTGGCTGGATTTAAGCTCTGAGGGGGCTCTGGGAGGTAGTGCGGGACCTCAGACCTTGAGCGGGTGGGCTGCAGGCGAGCCGCTTCACCCCACCGCCCAGCTCACGTGAGACAGTGCCGCAAAGGCCAGGAGCTTCCCTCCCAGGTTAAAACCCCAGGTTTTTCACTCCAGTGCTCACCCCTCATTTTCACCCTCACTCCAAAGTCCAGGTCCCTCACTGCCGCGTAAAGCGCTGCCCCGGGGGGTAAAAAAAAAAAAAAAAAAAGACTGTCCCCCAACCTGCTTTACACAACGAGGCCTGCAGGCCAAAATGAGCGCACCTCCACCATATTCTTTTTGTCTTTTTTCTTCCTTCCTGCATTTTGAAAATCGCTTACGAGGCGTTTCAGTGCCATCTAGTGGGGGAGGGGCGTGCCTCGCTTTTCGTCTCTGGATGCTGCAATGGGATTTGCTGAAGGGACAACAGCGCGGGAGCAGACTGCTCTATTCTTTGATGCCCGGCTGGTCGAGGGGCTGGCTGGCATGTGCACTCTGCCAGATTCCCGTTCCCTAGGTTCTTTAAGATGATGAGGTGGATGGAGCCAAGAGACTTTGGCCCCAATGTCTTCTGACCCTTCTCTCTACCCTCCTCTTACCAGTTCTCCCTCCCCAAACCCTGAAAATATGCGAACAAGCACAAACACGTCCAACACATGCAAACAGTCTTAAATTTCTAGTGCTATTTTGTTCCGGACAGCCCAGAGCACTTTTACGCTCACAGGATGCCAGTATTGACAATACGGAGGAGGCAAAAGGGTGAAATGACATCTACAAGGTCACTCAGGAAATTCAGGCACAGCCAGCCTGAGAGCCTCAATCTCCTGATTCCCGACTCTCTTCTCCCCTGAGAACCAACTGAAGGAGGTGCTCCTGAGACCCCTGGAAGCAACTGCCCATTCACAATAAATGCACCTGTTCTCTTTGCCCTTACCTTTCCTCCTTCTTCCATTATTCCTCCCCTTTCTTTCTTCTCCTTGCTGTTAAAACTTGTTCTCTGGGCCTGTGCCTCAGGCCTGCTTCCAAGGATGCACCTTGCCCTGCTCCCATGGTCCCCTTCAGCAGTCCTGACAGCCCTGCCAGGGGAAGGACCCAATGGCACACTGGCCTCCTCTTTTCTGACCATCATTAAATTCTATTTTGAAATCTGTCCTTGATGACCTCCCAAAAAGCCTGTGAAAGACATTGATTCAAAGCCTACTTTGAAGTGCAATTTTCTTGGACAGCCCTACACCATTTGGGGATGATCCTGGTCTTTGGGACTAAAAAGATAATGGATTCTTCTTCTAGACTGCATGACTTCATGACTTTCTTTTCTTAATTGAGTGATCTATGTTTCCTCTCTCTGTCTTCTTCCAATTCCTTCCACCCATCATAGTTACCCAATCTCTGCATTTCCCACCTATTCCTTCCCATTCACACCTACATGATCCTAGAATCATAGAATCTCAAAACTCAGAAGGAACTTCAGAATCAATTATACAATAATGCATGGATCTCTCCTAAAACAGTCCCCAAAAAGTGACTGACCAGCTTCTGCTTGCATACTTGCAGGGATAGGGAAATCACTCTCTGGACAAGCACCCTGTTCCACTGTTGGATGGTGTCAGTGGTGAGACAGTTCTTCCTTAGATGAGTCTTATCCTCGGTCTCTGTAATCCTGTCATTAGAGAAGCCCAAGGATACCTGATTTCTCTTCCACACAATGGTCCTTTTCATACTTGACATCAGCCATCATGTTCCCCCTCAGCCTTCTCCCCTCCAGGCTAAGTATCCCTTGTTCACTTCCTCCTGGTGCTTGCTCCTCCTGGGTTTCTGACACCTCCAGTCTGTTAGTACTTCTTACATTCAACAGTGCTTGTTGGTCTAACAGTCATGTCAACTGATAAAGAAGAAAACGTAGTCAGTCGTGTTTTTATATGAGCCACGTAAAGTTCTAATGATCCTCACTTCCTCTTCTAGAAGTCTAGAAGTCATCCCTTTTGACACCCTAATTGGAAAGGAAGAAGCAAAACTCTCATTACTTGCAGATGACATCATATTATATGTATAAAATCCTAAAGACTCCACCAAAAAAATATATTAGTTTGACTTCAGTAAAGTTGCAGGACAATCAATATACAGAAATCTTTTGTGTTTCTATATACCAATAACAAATGATCAGAAGCAGAAATTAAGAAAACAATCCCATGTACAATTGCATCAAAAAGTATAAAATACCTAAGAATAAATTTAACCAAAGAGATGATAGACCTGTACTCTGAAAACTATAAGACACTGAAGAAAGAAACTGAACAAGATAAAAATAAATGGAAGGCTATACCTTGCTTATGGATTGGAAGGATTAATATTGTTAAAATGTCCTTACTACCTAAAATAATTGCAGATTCAATGCAATCCTTATTAAAATCCCAATGGCATTCTTCTCAGAATTAGAACAACTAATCCTAAAATTTATATGGAACCACAAGAGACCTCAAATCGCCAAAGAAATTTGAGAAAGAACAAAGTGGGAGGTATCATGATCCCTGATATCCAACTATACTACGAAGCTACAATAACCAAAACAGTATGGTACTGGCATAAAAACAGATATATAGATCAATGGAATAGAATAGCGAGCCCAGAAAAAAAAATCCTCACATATATTGTCAATTAAGCTACAACAAAGGAGTCAAGGATATACAGTGGGGTCAAGACAGTCTCTTCAATTAGTGGTGTTGGCAAAACTAGACAGATACATACCAAAAAAAATGAAATTAGACCACATTCTTACACCATACGCATATGCAAAACTACACTTAAAATTGATTCAAGACTTAAATGTTAGACCTAAAACTAATAGGCAGTAAACTCTGTGGCATCACTTTCAGCAATATCTTTTTGGATATAGATCCTCAAGGGAAATAAAAGAAAGAAAAATGGGACTACATCAAACTAAAAAGCTTTTACACAGTGAAGGAAACCATCAACAAAATGAAAAGATGACCTACTGAATGGGAGAAGGTATTCAAAATGATATATCCAATAAGGGATTAATACCCAACAACATATAAAGAACTCACACAACGCTTTGCAAAAACAAACCATCCAATTAAAACATTTCTCCCAAGAAGACATACAAATGGCCAACAGACATATAAAAAGATGCTCAACATCACTAATCATCAGGGAAAAGCAAATCAAAACCACAACGAGATAGCACCTCACACCTGTCAGAAGGGCTGTCATCAATAAATCAACAAATAACAAGTTTTGGCAACGATGAGGAAAAAGGGAACCCTCATAAATTAGTGGTGAGGTGGTAAATTAGTGCAGCCACTATGAATAACAGTATGAAGGTTCCTCAAAAAATTAAAAATAGAGCTGCCATATGATCTAGCAATTCCACTTTTGCATATTTATCCAAAGAAAACAAAAACACTAATTTGAAAAGACACCAGGTGTGATCACAAAATATAGTGAATGTTTATGTTAAAAAAAATTCATTACAGTAAAAGACACATTGCCATTAATCCCCTTTACAATACTCCCCCTCACTTCGAACACACTTATCCCATCATGCTAGCCACTTTCTGAAACAGTTCTGGAAGTCCTCTTTCATGAGTGCCTTTAGTTGCGCTGTCATGGCAACCTTGATGCCCTGAATAGTTTTGACTTTGGGAAAGAGTCAGAAATCGCAAGATGCCAGATCTGGTGAATAAGGTGGATGAGGACACACCATATTTTTATTTGACAGAAATTGCCATATACCAGAAGCTGTTTGTGACATGGAGTGTTGTCATGATGGAGGATGACTTACGGCACACTTTAAAACACACCTTCTCTCAACCGTAGCTCACTCCCAACTGACAGCACCAAACAAGTTGAAACTTGTCACACACTGTTACTAAGGTTCCACACGCCACTTCCCATATTGAAGATCCCTGCCTTTCTGCTGGATGGCACTCAGCAGCAGCATTCACAATAGTTTGTGATCACAATGGAAGGGTTGTGTCACACATCGCTTCTGGTATATGGCAATTTCTGTCAAATAAAAATATTACGGTGTGTCCTCATCCCACTTATGCACAAGACCTGGCATTATGCGACTTCTGGCTCTTGCCAAAATCAAAATGACCATGAAAGGAAAACATTTTGAATTAATTCATGCCATCAAGGCAGCCAGGACAGCGCAACTAAAGACACTCACGAAAAAGGACTTCCAGAACTGCTTCATAAAGTGGCAAGAATGATGGGACATGTGTGTTCGAAGCGAGGGGAAGTATCTTGAAGGGGATTAATGGCAATGTACCTTTTACTGTAATAACTTTTTAAAATTTAAACATTCACTGTATTTTCTGATCATACCTCATATAAACAATGGAATATTATGCAGCTATAAAAAATTAAATCTTGCCTTTTGCAATAACATGGATGGACCTAAAGGGAATTATGCCAAGTGAAATAAGTCAGAAAGAGAAAGACAAATCCCATATGATTTCATTCATATGTGGAGCTACAAAAACAAAATAAACAAATAAAACAAACTCATAGATACAGAGAACATCTGATGGTTGACAGATGGAAGGGGGGTTCGGGGTAAAAAGGGGAAGGGATTAAGGTGTACAAACTGCCAGTTATAAAAACAGTCAAGAGGATATAAAGTACAGCTTCAGGAATATAGTCAATAATATTGTAATAACTATATATGGTGTCACATGGGTATTACACTTATGAGGTGATCACTCATAAGTTATATCACTGTCTAATCACTGTACCATACATCTGAAACTAATATAATATTGTATGTCAACTGTAATTGAAATTTCTGTAATTATTAAAAATAAATAAAAATTAATAAAATAAAAAAATGATGAGTTGGAATGGAAAAACATTAAGTTTAGCAGGTTTCCTTCTTTTTCACATAGCATGGTCTAATCCTATCAATTGTCAGGATATTGGTATTTCTGATCAACAAGTCATCTGGGATATTTTTCTGGAAGACAAAAGGAACATCCAGAGTTATTCAGAATGTGAGTCCAAGATCTGTTTGTATATAGTATATACCACATTAAAAAAAAAATCGATCGATCAATATTCCAATGCTACAATAAAGAAAAACAAAAATTACACTGCATTGCTTAATTTGCTCAAATCTCTCTACAATCAAGACCATATATAGATCTATAATAAATGGAAAATAGTTACACAGACATTACTTTGGGATTATCTGTACATAAATCTTCTTTAAGAAAGTCATAAAACATTCACCTTTCCTTGTTCTAATTTCCTTATATTTTATTGGAATGTCACTTTTTGTTTCATATGAAGTTAATTTCTATTTAGAGAAACATTTTCTTTGAAATTTAAAAATATTTTTTATCCCTTTAAGTGAGAAAGTACCAAACTTAGATCTGCTTTTGTTTATATTATCAACGACAAGCAATGGTTTGTATCAAAAAATTGTACATACAAATCCAAAATTAATTTCATTTTCCACCAAAGACCACATTTTGCTCTGTCGTTAATGATCTTCTATTGTTTCATTTAGCTATTCTAGGGTATCCGACAACCTTTCTAAATTAAATTTAATGCTTTTAACAGCATTTAGTCCATCGTGTCTCTTAAGTGGCTAAAAGGTCAAATTTAAATGTATTTCATCTGCTAATAGATTCAAGACATGGCATAAATAATATTTTGCTTTCTCCAAAGTCATGACTCTTGGTTCAGCGGGGGCCACATGTCTAGCAACAAATCAATCCAGGTTCTATACATGTTATAAAGAATATTTCTGGATTTCAGTCCAGAATTCAGGTTAGGTCTAGAAATACACTTATAGTTCAAGGGCAATATGAATTGCAAGAGCATAACATTGCGAAACATTCCTCAGTTATAGGGTCAACTGTTCAATATGCCACCCTAAGTCATGTATAATTCCAGAACCATGAATTGGAACACAAAAGCGAGCAAGAAAATGGATGTTCATCGCCGATGGGAAATGGTACTTCCTTATTCAAAAATCTCGTGCGTGCAGGTTAACCGGGAGGACAGACTGGACAAGTTAATCAATTCATCATTTTATCAAAGAGCTTCCACCCTCAGATCCTCTCAGCCCTCCAAAGCAACATCCATCCCCAACACCAGCAGCAACGCGACCCACTTAACTTAAAGGCATTCACACGCAGTTGCCTTTTGTTTCGAGGACACAGGGCAAGAGGTGTAGAGAAGCTGTAGTGTGTTAACCAGAAGAGCAGCTGTGGAGGGTGACAAGCTCAGCTGTGCCAGTACTGAAGCAGGATGCCAAGACACAGAGGCAACTATGAGCTCTTCAATACGGCTTGCGTGCGCACGTGTGTGTGTGTGTGTGTGTGTGTGTGAGAGAGAGAGAGAGAGAGAGAGAGAGAGAGAGAGAGAGAGAGAGAGAGAGAGAGACCGACCCTCTAAAACATGGGGTCTAAGGCAGGGGCTCTCGCTGGGGACTGAGGAGAGCCAAGCTGGAGGAACGAAAAGAGGAATGGGTATTTCCTGAGCCTGGGGACCAGGTTCATCCAGCAGAAGCTGGAAGTGTGGAGACACCTGTCTGGCCAGAGCTGCAGCCACGAAATGCAAGTAGCTGCTGCTAGAATCACTGCCTGTGGCAGAAAACAGGAAAACGCCCTGGCTTCTCCCTTTCCTCCGCTCAGCAGTCTCATGGCAGGACCCTCCCTGGCTGATCCCAGATGGACATCTGCTGAGGTGGAAGCCCTGAGATATGCAGCCTGCAAACCCCCTGTGGCAGAGCAGAGCAAGGAAAATCAAGGAACAAATCTGAGAGCAAACAGGCCAGGATGGACTGACTGGCACACAGTGGAACTAGAGCTATTCCCATAAAATCAGATCAAGACAAATATGCTCTCTCTGCCATCGCTACTTAATATTTTGGGGGTCAAGAATAGAGCAGGCAACAAAAAGAGTTACAATAATCAGAAAGGAGAATGCAAAACTATTATTATATGTGAATATTATGATTTTGAAAACTCAAAAGAATAAACTAAAAACTACTAATATTAATAAGAGAGTTCAATAAGATGGCCTAATATTTAAAAAAAAAAACACCACAGGAATCAACACATTCCAATATAATAGTAATTGTTAGAAAATATACTAGAAAAGTATCTCATGTACAATAACACATAAAAAAAAACTATAATATACTAAGAATAACAGTTACAAAAAAAAGTGAAAGCTTTATATGAAGAAAAAGTACAAAATTTATCAAGAGACATAAATGACCAGAAATGGTACAAAAGCTTACCATGTTCCTGAATGGAACACCTCAATACTGTAAAAATGTCAATGGTTTACAAAATCATTTATAGATTTAACAGTTTCAATCAAAATCACAATAGGTTTCATTGGAACTTGGGAAATAATTCTAAAGCTCAACTGAAAAATTATCTATCAGTGAGAACAGCTAAAATAATTTTATGCAATCATTTCTCTCATAAGTATTAAAATATTTTTTAAAGTCACAATATTTTAAACAGTGTGATATCCACTTCTCAGACCCTGCACTTCCTCCTCAAAAGCCCCAGGATTTTTTTTTTATATAAATAAAAAGAATAAGGAACCTAATCTAATCATTCATCAAAAATCAAAGGAGCACACAATTTAATAAGAAATTAGACCTCCTGGGGACTACAGTTCCTCAAGGTCTGGAAACATAATGAGTGGACAGCATCTCCCCAGGCAGGCTTGGACAAATGAGGGTGCACGGTGAGGCCCCTTGGCCAATGTGATGCCTTCATGTTTGCTAGCATTGACCTCCTGGACTGAGGAGTCATGGTCTGGACAATGTCCTATTCCACTCCCTGACCCGACAGTCCCCGAATCTGGATCCTGTGAGTCCTTTGTTACTTGCTACGTCACCTGCTATGGACTGCAGTCTGTGTCCGCCCATAATGCATATGTTGAAGCCCTAACTCCGAATGTCATGATATTTGGAGATGGGGCTTTGGGGCGGTAATTAGGTTTAGATGAGGTCATAAGGAGAAGGTGCCCAGGATGCAATTAGACATCGGAGATCTCTCTCTCTCTCTCTCTCTCTCTCTCTCTCTCTCTCTCTCTCCCTCTCGCTCTCTCTCTCGCTCTCTCTCTGACACAGAGAGAAGGTAGCCATCTGTAAGCCAAGAAGCGAGTCCTCACCACAACCCAACCACGCTGGCTGCCACTCTGATTGTGGACTGTCAGCCTTCAGAATGATCACAAAATAAATGCCTGTTGTTGAACCAGCCAGTCTATGGTATTTTGCTGGCAGTCTGAGCAGACACAGTCCCCAGAGCAACTCAAAGGGACACCAGTTTGAACCATAATGTGAGTGTTTCCACCACATCACGTCTGATCAAGTGAAGTGATCCACACGCTGCTGGTCAAGGTATTAGCAGCGCTGGGAAAGGAGAGGCTCCAATTTCCTTTCTAGAATTCAGTATTTCCTGGGATTTTCGTGTATTACCAGCCTCTCAGTCTCTCTCTCTATTCTCTCTCTCTCTTTCTCTCTCTCACCTTGATAGTTGTGATTGCTGACCTTACTCTTTGGTTCTACAAGTGCTATGTGCAAGCCCTTTTCTAGGTTCTTGAAGAGACACCAGCGAAATACAAAGAAAGATCCCTGACCTCACGGAGCTTATTGTCTAGTAGTGGGAGACAAGGAATAACCAACTTAATAGGTAAGCAAATAATCTAGTATTTTAAAAGATGACAAATGCTGGGTGGAAGGTGTTATGAAAACTGAATGTTCGTTCCATTCAAAAATTCAGATGTTGAAGCCCTCACCCTCAATGGGACTGTATTTAGAGACAGGGTCTTTAGGAGGTAACTAAGTTTAAGTGAGGTCATAAGGATGGAGCCCTAATCCAATAGACCTGGTAGCCTTATAAGAACAGGAAGAGATCAAGGGCCGTCTATCATCTAGCTATCTCCTGTCCTCTTTCTCTCATCCCTCAAATGCAAAGGAAAGGTCATTTGAGGACATAAGGACGGACACCCACAAGCCAGAAAAAGTCTTCCTTGGGAAACCTAATTGACCAACATCTTGATCTGGGACTTTCAGACTCTGGAACTGTGAGGAAAGAAATTCCTGTTGTTTAAACCACCCAGTCTATGGGGGTTTAAACCACAGCTGCCTGAGCAGACTAACACAAAAAGGAATCACCACATAAAAGAGAAAAATCTGTATAATCCTTGGAGGGTACCAGAGAATTTCGGTGGCTGAAGACCATATTTACCTACCTCTCACACATACACACATTTGCACACCCCAAACACACCAACCACAGCGTGGCCAGAGCTTACACAGCCAGCCCGACTGCAGCTGGGCAACGGGGGCCAGTCTTGCCAAGGGGAACCTTGGGTGTGCGAATTTCCATCACCCCTCCACTTCCCACAGATGCTCGCCTTCCTAGCAAGCATCCCACTCAGGAAAAGGAATTACTTGCCAATAAAAGCCCGTGCATGCCTGGAAGGCACCGCCACGGGCTCTGCCTTTCAGGGGGCTCACACAACCACAGCCGGCAGTAGCTGAAACAGCACATAGAGCAACTCATGCCTACCAAGCGGCGAGCTGCTTTTGGCCGGGTTTACCAGTTCATGTGCGCCAAGCAGCTCAACTCACTGGAACAGACCTCTCCTAGAAGGTCATAAAAACTGTCCTGCCAGGGAGACACCTCCTCCCAAAGCATCTTTGGTTATTTGGCTCCACTGCAGCTGGCCCCAGGGGCGCACCATGGACAGCAGCCAGGGGACCTTGGAAAGGTAAAGTGCCAAAATGAATCTATTTGTAAGGACCCTGCTGGGTAAGGACTCAAAAAGGATGATTTGAATACTTACATTGAAGTATTATTTGTAATACGATTCACAAATGTGCAACAACAAGAGTTAGATAAATAAATCATAAGACAGTCATTCCATCCATGGGTGATCAGTTAAAAAACAATGTTTTGGAGGAGTATTTAAGAAGGTAGAAAAACACTCAAGAGACACTGGTAAATGTAATAAGTAAGACGTAAAACTGGGGATGAAATATGATCCAAATTTACAAAGAAAATAAATGACAAGGAGATACACCAAAATGTTAGGCTTATTTCTGGAATATTTTCTCTTCAAAGGTTTTTGTGTTTTCTAGATTTTATATAGTGAGCATGTATTACTTAATTGACTAAAAACAATAATCATATTAACATAATAAAGACACATTCAAACTGTTATACATCTAATCAACTCCCCATGTAGCCAGGCTTCCCTGGGTTCCAAATGAACAAATTCATCCAAATACACAAAATCTGTAAGAGTCCCTGACATTCAAAATTAAAAGTATTCTACTTGGAGATAATTCTGCTTCCAAGTGCTCCGGAATGTATATTTTTGCCTCACTCTTTTTTACCATGAAGATTCTTTTCAGGAGAAAAAAAATAAGCCATGGTTTCTCCAGGATTCTCTGCTCGTGGCTTACAAATTTCCATCCTTTTGTGACGTTTGTGAGACAAAATTCATCTCCTCTCTCAGTATGCTACATGACTGCAAGTGATTTTAAGGTTACAGGCTGGCGCTTGGGGGGTCTGGGGGGGCTGGCACAGGACCCTGCACAGGCGCGAGAGCCTGCCACCCAGAACCAGTCACCGGAACGGAATCCAGGAGCTTGGTAATGGGCCCCAAAACATCCAGATTCAGGGAGAGCGCAGAGCCAGAAAGGAAGCGAAAGCTGCGGACTGATCACAAGAGTCTGGACCAGCACAAGGACAGCCCTGAAAGGACAACCCGATGAACTCAGATAAGGGGAAGGGAAGGCAGGTCAGAAGAGCAGCTATGGACGCCCCGCCCCCATCTGCTGGGGGCCTACTTTGTGTCAGCATTGTGCAGACGACTTTTCATTTAATTGTCACAATTCTTTTTTCTTCGTAGAGGATTTTTATAAGAGTTTATTTGAGCCAAACTGGTTAGATGCCAGGAAGTAAAATTTCAAATGTTCCCAACTGTCACAATTCTACAAACCGGTATTATCCACATTTACCAGGTGAGGGGAGCCACTCGGTGACTTGCCCAAACTCATCCAGCTGGTAGCTAGTGGGGCAGGGGTTTAAATCTAGTCATAGCTGACGCCAAATGCCTCTCTCTGAACTGCAAATCTGTTACAGAGCATAAGACGAGGAGAGAGTAAAAGGGAGGTGGAGACACGTGGGAAGCGTGGCTAC
This sequence comes from Rhinolophus sinicus, assembly GCF_057876585.1. Classification (NCBI taxonomy): domain Eukaryota; kingdom Metazoa; phylum Chordata; class Mammalia; order Chiroptera; family Rhinolophidae; genus Rhinolophus; species Rhinolophus sinicus. The sequence continues at coordinate 8,877,469 of NC_142508.1, forward strand.
AATGGTCATCAATCTACCTCAAGAGGAAAAACCTGAGGTGACGTGCAGTGACTGTGTATAGAACATGACGACGACGAGGCTATCGGAAGCCAAGTCATCAATTGAGAACACAACTTGGAAAATACTCGTTCCAGACCAGACACGGAGCTGACAGTTCAAGGACAATGAAGCTGATTTAGGCCGCAACAAAACCATGTAGCGCTGTTTATAAATCTGAAAAAAAAACAAAAAACTAGGTTGATCGGAGTCAATTTTATGGACACCTATACGCTGACCCTTCAGCATGAAGTGTGTGTGTGTGTGATTGTGTGTGTTTGTGTGTGTAACTGACCTGTATGAATTCACTTGCTTACGCTGATGGTAAAGATCGATCTCAAAAGAGAAACGGCTCTCTCTCCATCGACGACAGCAATCATAGGGTTTTATCCAAAGTGAGACTATGAGGACGTGGGGACAGGACTCTGTGTTGCTCTGTCGTGTGTATTTTGTCTGCACACAGATGAGTCAACATGGAAATACCAAGCCAGGCCACCTGAACATTGCAAGGAAAGGCTCTTTCCAGTTTGCAATTCCATTCCCATCCACAAGGCACTAGAAGATTTGTTGCCTTATTCCCTTTAGCTGTGATGTTTTAACAAGTGTTTCTGTTAGTAGATCCTTGCCAAACCAATAAAAGTTTTTTGTGTTTTTTTTAAATCATGGTTAGTGCTTTTTTTCTAGAAAATTTTACAGAAAACTTAGAAAATTCAGAGAAGCAGTAAGGAGAAAATAAAACTTATCTGTCAGCATTTGCTGCACAGACTTTGTCAAGGGAGGAAAGAGAGGAAGGGAGGGAGAGAGAAAGGGGATAGATTTACAAAAACAGATACAACTAGATATACACAAAAATCATTCTCAACGTGCTGTTTTGTCAAATGCTTTCTCTGCATCTACTGATAAGATCATGTGATTTTTCTTCTTTAGCCTGTTACTGTGAAGGATTTCATTAATGGATTTTTAGAATATTGAACCAGTCATGCATACCTGGAATAAATCCCCTTTGATCATGGTGTTTAACGCATTTTACACATTGTCAGAATTCGATTTGTTAATATGTTGTTGAGGGTTTTTGCATCAACGTTCATGAGAAATACTGGCCTGTAGTTTTCCTTTCTTATTAAGTCTTTGGTCTCATTATTAGGGTGATCCTGGCCTTATAGAATGAGTTAGGAAGTGTTCCCTCTGCCTCTATCTTCTGAAAGAGGTTGTAGAGAATTGGTGCAATTTCTTCCTTAAATGTTTCATAGAATTCCCCACTGAACACATTTGGTGCTTTCTGTTTGGGCAGGTTATTAATTGTTGATTCAACTTTTTTAATAGATGTAAGCAAAATCAGATTCTCTCTCCTAGTGCGAGTTTTGGTAGATTGCATCTTTCAAGGAATTGGTCCATTGCATCTAGATTATCAAGTTTATGGACACACAAGTGTTCATGGTATTCCTTTATTCTCCTTTTAATTAGATATAGGATCAATAGTGATGGCCCCTCTTTATTTCTGTCTTCTCATTTCAAAGAACCATCTTTTGATTTTATTAATTTCCTGTTTTCAATTTCATCGATTTCTACTCTAATTTTTATTATTTGTTTTCTTCCGTTACTTTAGATTTAATTTGTTCTTTTTCATGTTCCCTAAAATGGAAGTTTGGATTATTGATTTTAGATTATTTTTATTTTATAATAAGTGCATTCAATGCTGTAAATATCCCTCTAAGCACTGCTTCCACTGCATACCACAAATTTTGAAAAGTTGTATTTTCAATTTTGTTTAGTTTATGTTTTAATGTAAGACTTCTTCTTTGACCGATGTGCTATTGAGAAGTGTGGTGTGTAATCTCTGAGCATTTCAGGATTTTTCCAGCTATCTCTCTGTTACTGATTTCTAGTTAACTCCACTGTGGACTGAGAGCAGACATTATATAATGTCTATTCTTTTAAACTTGTGTTTTGGGGCACAGAATGTGTTCTCTTAGTGAATGACCTGTGAGCTTGAGAAAAAGAAGTGTAATCTGCTATGGTTAAGTGAAGTATCCTGGAAATGTCAATGATACCCACTTTATTGATGGACCTGTTGAGAATCAGCTGATTTTCTGCCAATTACTAATAGAGAGGTGTCGAAGCCTCCAATGATAATAGTGGATTCATCTGTTTCTCTTTGCAACTCTATCGATTTTTGCCTCACATATTTTGATGCATACTCACTAAAAATTATGTCTTCTGAGAGAACTGACTCTTTTGTCAGTACGCAATGCCTCTCCTTATCCCTACTAACTTTCCTTGCTCTGAAGTCTGCCTTGTCTGAAATTAAGGTTACGATTCCAGCCTTCTTTTGACTGGTGTTAGTCTGATATACCTTTCTCCATCCCTCTGCTTTTCATCCGGCCACTTTATACTTAAAGTGGGTTTCTTGTGGACAACATGTAGTTGGGTCTTGTCTTTTTATATACAATCTGTTGTTAACTGGTGCAGTTAGACCACTGATGTTTACAGTGACTATTGAGATAATCAGATTAATATTTACCACATTTGTTACTGTTTTCTACTTATCGCCATTGTTTTATTTCCTTTTTTTGTCTTCCACTCTTTTTCTGCCTTTTGTGGTTTTAATTGAGCGTTTTATATGATCCTATTTTCTCCATCCTCTTAGTGTATCAATTTTTTAAACTTTTTCAGTGGTTACCCTTTTATAGACTTTTTTAGTGGTTACCCTACAGTTTACCGTACACATTTAAAACTAATCCAAGTTCACTTTCAAATGACACCATACCACTGCATGGGTAATGGAAGTACCTATTCCCAACCCCTCCCTCCCATTCCTTGCAATATTATGGTCATTCATTTCACTTATCCATGAACTATAATCACCAAATATATTGTTTGTATTATTATTTTAAGCAAACTATTATCTACTGGATAAAGAATAAGAAAAATAAAAGATTACCTTTACCTAATCTTCCTCCAGTGCTCTGCCTTTCTTGACGTAGAACTGAGTTTCTGATCCATACAACTTTCATTTTCTCCAGAGAACTTTTCTTGGAGGGTGGTTCTGAAGAACTTCTTTTAAGAAGGCGGGTCTACTGGCAACAAATTCCCAACTACCACTAACCAACCAACCAACCATCGACTGAGAAAATTATTTAACTTACCTCTTTCCTTCGCTTCTTCAAATGTGAAATTATCTTCAAGCAGTCTTCCTGCGCTGAAATTCTAAGGAAAATTTTACGTATTAGTCAAATAGCTTACTTGCTAGAGTGAATATTAATAGGAAACATAGAGGAAGCTTTGTTTAAAGTGAAAAAACGTTTTTAAATACAAATAATCACTCCCTCAAATAGTCATTCCTTAAATCTTGCTTCTCAAATACCAGAGTCTCTTAAAGTGAAACTCATTTAAATGTCGCTTCTTTTCCTATATCAGTAAGTACAGAAAATCTAAAATGTAAAGGTCAATAAACAGCGGACTTTAAGGGAAGATTAAATGTTTGCTTTAAAATAAACAAGGAGTTGAAACATTTCCAATATTCTCATCTTGTTTCAGAGACTACCAAATATATTTATTTGGACCCACAATTCACTCAGGAACACAGATACTAGATATGAAGGCTTTTGAAGGGAACATCTGACTTGATGAAATGGAAGGGAAAGGAAATAAATTGCAGCTGGACCAATTAACACAGTAAGGCAATGCAGTTAATCTCTGGCTTTGGGGATTTAGCATTCAAGGCTTCGTTTCCTCCTTAATAACCCTAAAGTACACATCATGTAGTCATAGATAATTTTGCTAAAACATTAATTTTCAGAATCCTAGGCCCCAAGCGGCTGGTGCATGATCCCAGCATCCAAATTCATGGCAACTTCTTCCGTCCTTGGCCGGTTGCTACAGACGTGTGCACTCTCGTTTACATACTAGGCTGCATTGCAGAACTGTATGCTACAATGGTAATTAGGAATTCGCGAAGCTCTCTAGAAGGTCTCAAACATCATAAAGGTTTACTATATTTATAACAATAAAAAAGGAAGTATTTTTTTAAAAGATAAATAAAATTTTAAAACCAGTGGCACAAGCTACCACGGATAACACAAAACTCCATAGTCTGTTAGAGGCAATGTCAGGTAAGACTCTTCCCAGGGCAAGTGACAGAAACTCAGCTCAAACTGGCATCAGGAAAGGGTTGTGGTGTGTTGTTGAAAAGTCTCAGGATGGTGTTCAGGTATGACTTGCTCCAGGAGCCCGAATGACGTCATCAGGATGCAGTTTCTTTCCTTCTCTCGGCTCTGCGTTGGCTTTGTTCTCATTCTCCATTCGACAGCTCTCTAGGCTTTCATCCTCCGGGCTGCATTCTGCAGAGGCGAGAGCACCTCTTCTAATACCTCCTGTATGAGTCCCTGGATGCAGGCAGTCGGTCTGGGTCACTGCCCTCTCCTGATGAGGCAGGCCTATATCACGTGGTCCCCCTCTGAAGAAAGAAAGGTGCCTACCCAAGCCGCAGTCCCAGTAGACTGAGTCCTGGAGAAACGGTTCACCAAAGGAAATCCAGGGTGCTCTGACCCCAAGGCAGAGCAAATGCATGATGGGTGGTCGACCAGAACAGTAAACGCTGCCCACGGACGTTTAAGATACAACTGAAGTAACCTGTGGCTGCCGTGTATGAGAGAGAGTTTCGATCCTCAACTGCAGTTTCAGTATCAAACTCTCCCTGTTTTGAAAGGGCTCCTAGGGCTCTGGCCAGGGTGAGTGTTCCAGGAACCGCGGCAAAGTGGGGCTGCTCCATGGTTTCCCCAAGAAAAACAAACTAACACTCCTTCAGGACCCGTTGCCACTCTCTGTTCAGACATTTCAACTATTAATGTAATTGTCAGCCCTGCATTCTGTGTCTGAATGAAGACCACGTTTCACTGAGCCAGCCCGTAGTACTTCCAAATCTGTTCATTAATGTGTTTATTTTTTTATGACCAGCAAGACCCAGGAGTGTCTACATGTATTACATGTTTATTACATGTTCTGAGCTTTCTAAACACATCTTAGAATAAACAGTCAGATAAATTTTAGGGGACAGAACTTATTTTATGTTATTTGATCTTTTGAACTAGCATTAGACTATGTAGCAGACCCGACACTATACGTGAAACCTTCCTGCCTCCCCCAGGAAACCTTAACCCGGGGCCGGGAATTTTTTCTGAGAGTCCACTTGTATCTCAAAGGGGTCAATGACTCAGTGTGAAGAACCACGGGCCCGAGCCCAGGACCCACAGAGCACCCAAGGGACCTGACAGTGACGTGCAAGGGCTATGGAGACAGACTTGGAGGTGAGCTGGCTCTATTCTGTGACCCTAGGCAAGTGACACGGTTTCTCTGGGCCTCATCTCTCTCCTCTGTGACATGGGATAAAATAGCTCCTACCTCAAAGGACTGTGGTACGAATTACACAAGATAATTCATGTCAAGTACTTAAATAAGTAACATGTTTATTAAGTGTTGGAAACTTATTAGAACTATATAACTTGGTTTTCCTGTTTGTCTTCCCTGAGTTTTCAAACTCTATTTGTTACAATATAACTAATCTACAATTCATCCAGCCTCAATATGTCAATCACCCACCCCATATATTTACATAAGGAGGATTTATGCACCTGGAATTTGAGATTAACAAAATATCTTTTATTTAATCACATGTATATAGCCCTACGTGTTGAAGTTGTTATTAAATACTTTGCTAATATCAATCCATTTCATCCTTATAGTAATTCTGAGATCGTCTCCATTATTATCCGAATTTTATTGATGAAGAAACTGAGGCACAGAGAAATTAAGTCACTTGGGTAAACATTAGATTTAGGATTTGAACCCTAAGAGTTTGATTCCAGAGTACGGGCCCTGAACCACTTTGCCATTTGCTTTTCACCTTTGCTGTTCCGTTGATAGAGAGGGACACACTGAAAGAGAGAAAAATAATTACCAACTTCTCACATTTATTAAGCGTGTACTGTGCTCAGACTTTCTCACCTACTTATTTTAATACTTTATTCACCAGCAGTCTTTTTTTTTTTTTTTTTTTTAAGGAGGGCACAGCTCACAGTGGCCCATGCAGGGACCCAACCAGTAACCGTGGTGTTATCACCACCATGCTCTAACCATCTGAGCTAACCGGCCACCCACCATTAGTACTTTTAACAACAATAATAAAGACTTTTATAGAGCACTTAAATACCATAAAAATTATTTTATTTAATCCACTGACAGCCCTGTAAAGTACAAATGAAGAAAGCAAAGCTTTCGGAGGTTAAGTAACTTGCCCAAAGTCACGTGGGTAGTAAGTTGTGAAGCTGGGCTTCAAACCCAGGCTGCCTGGCTCTATAAAACCTTGTGTTGAATGATGGTATTCTCCCATCTCCCTAATGCTGTGAGGTAGGTATTAGGATGCTATTATTATTAATAAATCCCATGAATATTTATTCAGAATCCATTCAGAGGCTACTGACCACCGACACTATTATCTACTACTTTGCAGATGGGAAAACAAAGCCACAGAGACTCAGCAGACACGAGGCTGCCCCAATGAAGCCTCTTTCCAGTCACTGGGAAAGCGAACTGCAGGCTGATTTGTGGAGCAAAGGAGTGTTTCCTTCGGAGTTTCCAAACTCTGTTTTCTCAGCTGATTCCCTCTGGTGCTATTAGAAAATAATATACTATCTCCAAATTATTATGGTTCAATTAAGAACTCAAAATGGGTTAGAGAGTATATGATGAAATATGAATGTGGAGTTCTGAGAATGCTAGCGCTGGCGGTAGACAGTTCAAAGGCAGCACATTTCAGTTAAATACGAATTTCTGACATTCTGAGCTATAGCCGAGGACAAAAGCTCCTGACACCCAGGGCAGCACAGTGATGAAACAGAGAGAACTTGCAGATTCAGAAATTAGGAAACGTGGAAAACATTTTAAGAGCAGACAACTCAAGGAGTCTGATCTAATCGTAATCAATGCCCAAACAGTTTAATTTCTAGAATTTCCATTGACCAAGTCCAGAGATTGTTAACATGCAGGTAACTCCTAGGCAGACAGGTTCAACCTAAAACTGAAAGGAATGGCTGATAGCAAATACCACGTCGTTCACATGGCATATTAATTCTCACAACTGCCTTGCTAAGTAGCCATTACCAGTCTGTTTTACCAATGAGGAGAGAGGCTAAAGGAGTATCTGAGTCTCTTCGGTAGGAGACAGAAATCATACCTAGTTATCTGTGATTCCAAATACCATTTTTTTAAACCACGCCGTACCCGTTGGGCAGAAAAAGAGCAGGCCTCTCCCAGAATCACAAAATGCACCCGAATTGTGGGATCCATAGGTGAAGGACCACATGCCAGAGGGAGAGAAGGATGCACACAGTCAGCGCACAGGACCCTGGCCAAGCTAACACAGGAGTGCGTGCCTGTAATTTATACAAGGCGCCATGCCCCTTACACAAGGGCCCTTCTAAATGGCCCGTTGGCTATGCCAGGCCGTGTTGATTTCTGGAGTACTGCCTCCTATCCAAGCGATCTAAGTGATAAAATTCCTGGACATGGATGGGAGCACGCTTTCCAATGACCTCTATGACACCCACATCTTTGGGTCTTTTTTCTCTGGTATGGATAGTGTGACATTTTGTTCTCTCGGAGCTGTAAGTTCCAAGATTTGCATGTGGGTCTGGGAGGAAGAAGATCACGTTGCCCATCTTTGGATTTTCATGGGTCCTCAGGCCACAGGCCCTCAGGCCAAAGCACCTCATTACAAGGCTCCACCAGGCTGCTTTTATTCTGAACTGACAAAAGAGTTGTAATCTTTTACACACGTATGCTGAAATAGTTGCAGATGAAATCATACGATGCCCACGATTTGCTTCAAAATAATACTGGAGGAGGGGAAGATGGGCCATGAGTTGATATTAGTTGGAACTGGGTGATGCGTTCTTGGGGTTCACTGTACCACTCTTTCTACTTGTGTGTAAGTTTGAAATTTCCTGTAATAAAAACATTTTAAATGCATTCTTGACACTTTGTTTTTCTTTATCATGTTCTGTCAGTCTGCTGTGCACTTCCTTTCCTCTTTCTAAAAACTCAACTCCCATTTTCTCTGATTTTTTCCTCTAACTACTCTAGCCTATAGGGTTCTCACCCTCTTCAAAAGTCGTCATTTCTTTAGCGCACATATTAGAAAAGAAGAAAGATTGAAATGAGTATGCTAAGCATCCACATTAATAAGTTAGAAATGAAATCCCAGCAAATTCAACCCACATAGAATAGAAAGATGATAATAAAGAGATGAAAACAATAAAGTAGAAAATAAACATACATTAGAGAAGATTATCTAAGTCAAAACTTGGTGCTTTGAATTGATAAACCATGGCCCTCTGTGACAATAACCATTAAAATTTAGGTTATATAGACGACGTTCTAGAAAATATACAACTTACCAAAATTGATACAAGAATAAAGAATGATCCACAGTCTTGTCTCATATGGGCAAGGGGGATGGAATTTCAAAAAATAATTTAAGATAATGATAATAAGAAAAAAATTATAATTTAAAACTTTTCCACAAAGTGAGCCCAAGGCCTAGATTACTTCACCAGCAAATTCTACCAAACATCTGTGGAAAAAAATAATGTCAACCTCAAAACTCTTCTAGGGCATAGAAAAAGAGGAAACATACCCTGCATTGTTTTATGAGCTAGCATAACATTGATACCAAAACCTGATAAACACATTAAGAAAGTAAAATTATAGACTAATCATATTCATCATATAAATGCAAAATTCCTAAACAAAATATTTGTAAACGGAATACAGAAATATATAAAAAGAACAGTAAATCACAACCAAGTTGGGTTTATTCCACAAAGGAAAAGTAAATCAATTACTGTAATTTACCACATAGACAGAAAAAAAGGATCGAAAAAAATAATATGGTCAATAGAAGAATAAAGTCATCTGCTAGATTTTAACACAGATTAAAGATTTTTTTTAACTCTGAACAAAGTAGAAATAAAAACCAAAAAAAATATTTAGTCTTATAAATGATGTCTATAGTAAACCTCAGCAAGCATTATACCTAATGTAAAAACAGAAACTTCCTTTTTGAGCTCAGGTACAAAACAGGATTCCCATTACTACCCCATGCATTCAACATTTTACTAGAGTTCTTAGTGAAGTAAGGCAAGAAAAAATAATAATAATCTAAGGATTTAAAAAAAGGAACTAAAGATATGTGAGTTCAAAATGATTTCTAAATATGTAATTACACATAAAAAAAATCCAAAAGAATCTATAAATCAATTATCAAAATTATTGAGTTTAGAAGGATTACTAGGAAAAGGTTCTATTGTCAAATTCAATTCTATACCAGCCTTCGAGATAGATGGTTCGGTGAAATAGAAGGGACAGGACAGGACATTCCAGGAAAGGGGAACAACAACAAACTGACAATAATAATCAGCATTTACTAAATGCTAATTCTGTGTTAGGCACTGTTCTAAGTGTTTCACATGTAATACTACATCTAATCTTCAGAACAAACCTATGAGACGGCTTCTAGCATCAGTCCCATTTGACAGATGAGGAAAAGAAGGCACAGAGAGGTTAAATAACTTTCCCAAGATTTAGGCACAGAGAGGTTAAGTAACTTGCCTAAGGTCACACAGCTAGTAAATGGCAGAGGCAAAATTTAAATCCAAGGAATCGAGCTTCAAAGTCTACGCTCTTGACTACTCTGCTATCCTACCTCACACCATGAGAAATACTGTAACATAAGAAAAGGTGCAAGCTCGGGAATGAGATTATTTGGGGACAGTAAAATAGGTCTGCTACAGCTAAGCTATGTGCCATCCGCCCTGTTACAGATGGGCAGTGAGTGGGATTGCAAAAATAGACTAAGGGTGATGATGACGACGACGACGAGGGGCTTCCTGAATTCCTGTGAGCAGACAGAAGACAGGATTCACTGTGCTCAGTGCGAAGCGCGGAGGTAATTACCTCATTAGTAAAGTTGTCAGAAAAAGACACAGGGGCTTGAAAAGTCCTGAGCAAGCAAATACCGGGCAGAAGCTATGACAGTGCTGATCACGTGGGGCTTGATTAAGAGAAACTGGCCACGGATCCAGAAACAAGAGCACTTGGCTTGATAAAATGGAACTAGCTAGAGAAGTACACCTTTTCAATCAGATTGGCTTCAAGAATACCTTCTTCATTGTTTCACGCATTCCTTCAATCAAGCTGTAAATTCTTACTGAATTTTACTATGGATCAGGCTCTATCCTAACCTCAAAGACACAATGACAAACAAGGCACTCGATCTCTACCCTACAGGAACTTAAGTGCAGAACACAAACAAGTAAACAAATAGCTGTAATAGGAAGAATGCTATTTCTTATACAGCTAGCTTTCATTGAGGGCTTGCTCTGTGAGAGGCACTATTCTAAGCATATTATGTATATTACTTATTCAATTCTCATGTGCTTTTTTTGTAAGGTGAGTACTATTCATACTGCCATTTTCCAGGTAATAAAACTGATATATATTCCGAGCACAGCCCATTACATTTTGCAGAACTTTTCTCCCACTTACGGCTTGCCTGTTCACTTTCTTAACAGTGTAGAAGTTTTTAAATTTTGATGAAGTAAAAGTTATCAACTTTTTCTTCTATGGTGTGTGTTTCTCGTGTTGTAGCCAATAAGATTTTTGTCTAAGCCAATGTCACAGTGATGTTCTTATATGCTTTCTTAAAGAAGTTATATAGTTTGGGCTCTTACATTGAGAGCTATGATACCTTTTGAGTTGGTTTTTGTATAAGGAAACACAGGGTCTCTGGATTAGAAAACAGACCTTTTGTTTCTCAGAGAGCATCTTGTTACCAGTGCTCACGCCCAGCTCCCCACAGGGCAACACAATGAGGGTCCGAGGCTGCCCTGCAGTTGCAACAGGGTTAAAACCACAGTGAGGACCCCCCAAATTGGGAGACTCAGAATTTATAAAGGGACTGAGGACAATCTGCCCATTCTCTTCTCCAGCGAATGAGAGAGGATTTTACTCTGCACTGTAAACAAATCATCTCTGGGGGAGAGGTGATGAGTTTCCTTTTGTTTTTCCTCTTTTCTTCCCACCTTCCACCCAGGGTGGCCCAAGTGAGGCACAGGCGGCAAAAAATTCCAAGAGAAACACTGTCAGGAAAAGGGGCATCTGAGATGCCCAGAAAGTGTGGGGGAAATCTTTTTTTCTTCCTGTTTTCTTTTCCAACCTTGTCCCAAGGTTAGCCGCAGTCATGGTGCTGCACCACAGTGGTGGTGATGGAACAGGCATCAGAAACCTCACAAGATAACCTATCATTCTAAACAGAGGAATTGGGGAAAGAGGTCTTGTCACCTATGGACTGCAGGGGAACCCCCTTCATTTTTTTCTCTCTCTTTTTCCTCATTGCTTGGTCCCATGGGTGGCCCCAGTCATGCAGAACTGTATGGCAGTACAAGTGGCTAAAATTCCCAGAGAAACCTGTCTTTAGAGCCAGAGGACCAGGAAAGGAGGCCTGGGGGTACCAGAGAGTGTGAGGGAAATCCTAGAGAGCAGAAAGACAGACAAAGGGATCCCTAATTGTCTGTATGAACTGACCCATTCCTGGGCTCACCCCCTGATCTGCACATGCTTGGAACTGCCCCAGTGCAGCATTGCCAAGGCTTTGCAAACTGAAGTGACGTAGCCGGCAACACAGAACTTGCAGTCTGAATATAGCCCAGTTGACTTCCCACTAAAAGAAACAACTAACAAAAATCAACATTCTCAGAGAACTTGAACAGGACTGAGAGACTCACAATATAATATGCAAAATGTCCAGGACACCAACCAACCTTATTTAACATAAAAAGAACCGGGAAACTGCGACCAATACTCAAGGGAAAAGAATATCAAGAGATGCCAAGCCCAAGATGACCTAGATGTTGGAAATACCAAAGACTTTAAAGTAGCCATTATACCCAAGTTTCATGAAGGTAAACAGCCGGGAAGTGAATAGAAATACGTAAGTTCTCACAAAATAATAGAAATCACGGCAAAGACTCAAATGGCAACTTTAAAACTGAAAAACATAATATCTGAAATTAAAAGGTCACTGGATGGCTTGATAGCAGAATGGAGCTGGTGGAATTGAAGATTAGATTGAAAATAGATTATAGAGGTTATCCAATCCAACCTTATGCATGGAAAGGGGGGAATGGGAAATACTTGGTGAGTTGTACCCGTGATTTTTCACAATGTGTTTTATCCTCTATTGAATAACACATACCAAATCTGAAATAAAAGTCTATATAAATTTTTTGTAGATTAGTGTAACGTGAAAAATATGACAGTCTCTTAAATAATTCATTTTACATTTAAAATAATCAGTGTCACTAACCTCTGCTGCTTCGGCTCTTCAAAGATGCTTTCTTTTCCAGATAACGATACATCTTATGGATAAGTATTGAGAATAGCTGAAAAAAAAAATGCTTATGTTTAAAAATGTGGGAAAAAATTAAGGGCTCAATATTTTCTTCAATGCTGGCTTTGCTTTGTTCACAGAGCATGAAAGGGACATGAGGATTAAAGGAAATCTACTATTACTCCCACATTCACACTCACACATCTGATTTCAAAAAAATCCCAGTATCCAATTACCATATGTCTTATAGTCATACGTCACCTTACCTGGAATATGTGTAAGAGGGGAAAAGACAGGAATCCTAAGAAGGGTTTATAGTGGATTGATTGGTCATTAAAGGAAGCTTCCCCAAAAATATGTTGAATTGCCCCTTTGTTTGTCATCCTAGAGAGTTTTATACCCTGGGTGAGGGATATACCTTTCTTTTGTAAAGTGAGAAAAGAACTACTGTAAATTCAGATGTACAGAAAACCTACATGATGCCAGGAAAAAGTATTTATTGGGGACCTATAAATTAATCTACTTAAAGGACTAAGTACCCACCTGCCCCTTGGACTATGCCACATAATAAGAACTTGAAGTTGATGTGAGCTTTAATTCCTGCTCTGTCTAATGGCAAGGAATATTTGCCATAGAGTATGATGAATAATGAAATTGCTCACTGCAGAGGCTTTCTCTTTTGCCACACCTAGAGTACGAAGTGTATTTTACATTACGATCCAATACACACATACTGTTTCATGAAACAGTAATTACCCTCACTACATGCGATGCATTCTGATACTCCCTATTCTAATGTCTTTCAATGCTGCTCTCAACCTACTAAATTGATTTCATGACTAACTAATGATTCATGGCCCATGATTTTAAAGCTCTGAGCTATAAAAAATAGAAATATGTAAGGCAATCTCTGACATAAAAAGTGTCCTTAAAGAAGCCTTGGCTTGGAGGTACAAACAGGTAAGCCGAGATCTACAAATCAATGTCCATAGGAGGTTAAACTTTATTCTGTTATGTTGGTTTGCCTACCCTAATATTCAAATATTTTCCCAAATATTCTATGGGCCAATATCATAGGCTTGCTGTTTCCAACACTTTGGCAGATTGAAAAATGTCCTCCAAAGATATCAAGTCCTAATCCCTGAAATTTGTAAGTGCTACTATATATAGAAATGGGCCTTTAAATATATGAATAAATTAAGGATCTTGAGATGGGAAGATTATCATGGATTACTATATCTATCTATCTATCTGTCTATCTGTCTCTGTAAGAGGGAGGCATTAGGAGATACGAGGAGAAGGTGATGTGAAGAGGAAGCAGAGAAATTGGAAAACACTAGCCTTGAAGATTGGAGTGATGTGGCCACAAGTCAATGAATGCTGGCAACAACCAGAAGCTGGAAGCGTCAAAGGACTGATTTTACCCTAGAGCCTCTGCAGGGAGCATGACCCTGTCAACACCTTCATTTTGGCCCAGTGATGCTGATTGTGGACTCCTGGCCTCCAGAACTGTGAGAGAATAAAGTTCTTATATTTGTAACCACCAAGTTTGTGGTATTTCTGTCACAGCAGGCTCAGGGAACTAATATAAACCCCATGAACTTGACTTACTGAGGTTCACAGTACAAACGGCCCAGAGTACGTAGCCACCTGTAATTCTTTATTCCTTGCTATGTTTCAAGAAAGAGTTATGGTAGTACAGAGAGTCACAAAACACACTGGTAACACAAATAATAACTAGGAGAAAAAGGAAAAACCAACAACAGATATACAAAATAGAGCCAACGTTTACGCAAATATACATGTAACAGTTCTAGCCATGAGTCCACTGCAAATTTGGCTCTAGACTTTCTAACAGCCAGCATGAAAAGGAAGCCTCCTGGTTTACATGATTCAGCGGCCATTACATAAAAACAAGCCAACACCCCTGAAACACAAAAAACAAGGTGCAATTTGTTTTTTGGACTGAGCTCTGCAAAAAAGGTGAGGGATACTCACTACGCCATGTGTAAATTTAAGTGTAGTGAACCTCTTACCCCAGCCCAAGTTTACATGGCTACTTACTATATAATAGATTGATAACATCAAAACTTAAGTTGATAAAAGCAAATTCTATAGCATAGATTGATCACGTATCAAAACATAATGAAATTCTGCAGGAGCAAAGAGGGTGTCAATAGAATACCTTCTGGGTATATGGTTCGGGCTGATTTGCTTATCTCTAGGGTGCATTTTAGATTATTTCATACAATGCCGATGGGATGTGGAGGTGATACTATCGGGGGATGAGTACAGACGCAGAAGGAAAGGAGTGTGGCACCCCAGGTGGGTCAGAAGCCTCTTCAGCCTCGACAGTCAAGCAAGTCCCTTGAACATGTCAAGGTCTAAGCTAGACGCAAAAACAACGAAAACTCCCAGAAAGTGTGAAGAGGAAAACGAAAAAAGAAAGTGCATTTCATCCTCCATCACGTGGCACACAATTGCCCGGGGCTTCAGAAACGTTTGGGGCAGCTGTGTAGCCATTTCTAACAAAATACAGTTAGCGAACCGCGCAGCACCCTCCAGGAAAGCCAGACCTTTCCGTCACCGGAACCACCAGCCCCTGAGTCCCTGGCACACACGGAGACGCTAGCCTTACTGCGCAGGCGCCAGCCTTACTGCGCCGGCGCCAGATCTGGCGCTAGTAGTTCCGGTCTTCCACTAGGGTTCCCCTCTAGCCGCCATGCTGTCGTTTCTCTACTGCTCTCCGCCGCAGTTACTGGCAAGACTTGGAGCCGGCGTGGGGGCGGGCCTTCCGGCCAAGAGGGCACGCGAGAGAGGAAGGTCACGACGAGGTAAGGATGCCCGTGACTTTTGGGGGGTCTGTAGCGAGATGTGGGCGATGGCTGTAGAGGTCCTGCGGAGGGCTGCAACCTTGCAGAGTCGCCAAGAACAGAACGAGTCCATGTAAATATTAACCCGCCAGCTCGGAGGTTTCGCAGGCATCATGCAAACCTCTCGGCCTCTTGCTGCGTAAATGGGGGGATGAAGCAAATGAAGGATTCTAGCGTAGTTTCCTCTCTTCCCGCTTAGCTAGATTTCAAGGCCCCGTTTCTCTGCTCGTCAGACGGCCTTCTGCAGCTTAGCTGCGTGTGGGCCATGCGGGTTAACGTTGTTACCAATGTCAGTGATATTTAAGAAAAATATTCGCGAAATACCCCGCCGATTCAAACGACTTGACACTAGTGCTTCATCACAGTCGGTTGGAAGGATGTGGGCATGTTCTTGTTGCACTGAATAAAGCTGATACATAGTCGGAGCCGTTCATGCCTCTACGAACCAGTAAAATAATCAGTGCCGGCCTTTAAACATAGTAAAGCCTGGTGTTTTTTTAAAGATCGTCTTTCTGTGAAACACGTGTGTGTAGTGTGTGAGTTCCTTGAGGCCTGGTTATTTAGGGCAGGCACTGTGCCTGGAGGTTTGCACGTCAGCCTCACAAGGCAGGAGGTATAACTGTCCTCATGTAGTAGATGACAAAATGGAGGCAAGAAATCCCTACAGCTACAAACACCTTGCAGCCGTTGAAGCGCAGAGGCAACATTCCAGCCGACTTTCTCTTCCAAAGCTGGCATTCTCCACTAACCAGTGGTTTTTGAGAAAATAGAGATCGCTCTCTCCCCGGCGGGATTTACACACACACACACACACACATTTCAGTATACACTTAAAAGTTCCATTGGATTCACCACAGTGACAGATATCCAGGCTAAGAACTCCTGCATGTCATCTGCACTTTTCAAAGAAAAAAGGCAAACCTAATCCAAAGCCAATCTTGAAATAAATCTGACCCCTTTAATGCATCAGACCTATTAGAAAATCAAAGAAACTTGCCCTTTGATGCCAAAGTAAAAGTATGGGAATTTTCTTATGCAGGCTTAACATGTTGTGTTTCAACACATTTGAGTAGTTTGTTTTTGCGTGGCATTTTCAACTCCTGTTACTTTTTCTTCATGATACAGTTTTCTTTAGTTCACATCTAAAGAAAAGTGATATAGTCATGGACGGTGTAGGTGGCTGAGCACTGCAGTATATACCTGAAGCTGAAGCTGAATAACAATGTCAACTATAATTTTATATATATAGTCACAGGACGTGGAGGACAGCATAAGGAATAGAGTCAGTGGAACTGTAACAGCCATATACGACTCAGAGCGATAGTAGATTGGGGGAGGGGGGGTTATCACTTTGTGAGGGATATAAATGTCTATTACATTGGTTTTTACACCTGAAACTAATAAAAAAGAAAAGTGATATAATTGTACCCCTTAGAATGGTTTCATGTGAATAAAAATCTAATTGACATGTAAATTATTTACCTTTGACTTGAGTGCCTTTAACAGGGTCCATATTTTTTTTTAAAGATAAAATTGAAAGAATCTGTAAAAAGGCATACCAGGGTCCTGAAAAGTCCTAAATAAATCTTTCGAATTTTTCAAAAATTTAAAGCTAGTAAAAACTGGCAATTTGCCAGTTGTAGGACCAATATTTATGGTCAGAACTTTTTAGCTGCATTAGCCTATGGTAAAAACAAAAAAAGAAAAGAAAAGTATACCAAGCTCCTATATCAATCTTTATTAGAACATATGTATATGTTGCTCTTTGGAAGGAGACTACAAAGCAGTAATTGGTAATTATAACCATTTTCAGTTTCCTTCTATTTAGCAAATGGTTCTTTGTTTCTAGTAAGGGATCCAGGTTTGAAGAGGCTTTTTCCCTTTCTCCAACATAAAATATAGGACTTGGATTTTGTGATATAACCAGTAGATTCTAATGAGACCTTATGATTTATGAGCTACATGTCCCAGTAACTTGGTACATTCCCAGGTGGGCATGGAGGTAACTTAGCATCCTGTGATGGCTTCAGTGACCACTGTCCCAATGAGGCACTTCTTCCTTGCTACCTGTCAATTACCAAGCTGCTGGTCCCCTCTGCTATTACAAACAGATTTAGGGTTTTGGGGTTTTTTTTAGGTGTCATTTACTGAGTGCCACTGTCTTACTTATTTCTCACAATAGTCCTGCAAGGTTGGTTTCCTAACAGGAAACTCAGATTTGGAGACAACAGGCCCAGAATAACCCAGATAATAGTTCCTAGGCCACCTTACAAATAACTGATTGTGAAAATACTATGCAATTTCAACAGAAATCTGTTCTGATGCCCTAATAGCAATTAAGCAAAACAAACTAAAGCTGATTAAGAAACAATTTTGTTGTTGTTGTTTTATCTGATGTTTGGAAAACATAACTTTAAAGGGAGGCAGAGAAAAGATAAAGCATGCAGAGAAACATTTTGTAGCTTCTGACATTTGCAAGGCCCTTAAAGCACTGATTTGTTACTATTTTCTATTATACATTAAACTGTGGTTGAGTTTTTTTCTCACTGATGCAAATATAACCCCAGCCCACCCCCATCCACATAATGGAGCAAGAATTCGGAGGGACGTGAATCTAGGAACTGAGCACCCTAAAAGGAAAAGGAAAAGAGCAAGGCTTGCACAGATCCCAGGTGGGGTGGGGAAAGGGGGGACCAAGAGACCTGGGATCTGACAGTTCTCCCATTGCTGGCCTTCAGGTGGCACTATTGGCCCAAGATTGCTTGGTTTCAGAATGGTAAATGGTTTGAAATTAGCCTCTGCTTTTCAATGGGTCTTGAAGTGGATGAGAAACATTCCTTAATTTAAACACTGGTTTGGTTTGGTTTTTTTTCTCTTGCAAGAACTATTTTGAAATTTACTCGGCACCACTGGTCTTTTGTATATTTCTTCCATTGTTTTGTAAAAATAGGTTTATACCTTTTTTCTGTTTGGAAATCAACTTTTCATCCCAGCTGAACTATCCCCCAGGATGGTCTTTTAGTCAGCAAAGATTATCATCTCACTACAAAAATTTCACATAAATGATCAGAGTCTGCCAACAGGTACCCCTACATCTGAACTGGAGTGGTATGAGGTAGTGTTATTCCACCAGCAACATTCTTGACTTTTATGTATCACCTATATAATTTTTGATATATATTAGCTGTAATTTTTGCATATTACAGATATCATTCTTATACCAATTTCAACATTCTATGCCTTTGAAGAAAAAAGTTACTGTTTTCAGCTCATAGGAACTTAACCAGTTTGCATTAAAGCACAACATATAACATGGAAGATAAGACAAGTAACATCACAATTGCTAAGTGCCTTCTATTCAGGAATCAAATTAATCTTTTGAGCTGTTGCGCTTATTTCTATACGACTACTATCTCTGTTTGTTTTTCCCAAATGGCTCTCAGTCTCTAGGCAGAATTTAATCCAGCAACCTAGAGGCTAAATGACCTCATAACTCATTAGTAGTTCTCAGCCATCTGGAGCCCTTGAGGAGAACAGTATTCAAAGAGCTGATAATAAAGACAACAGCAAAATTATTTCTCTGCCATGATTAAACCTTTAGATGGCAAGCAGTCAGCATGTTTATTCTGCAGGTTGCTTAGGTGGGTGTTTTCTGTTGGTGTAATAACAATGCAGTGGTAGGAAAACGTGTTTCTCGGTCCCCCTCTAGCCCACAAACAGGTAAGCTGACTATCAGTAAATAACCTAGTGAATCACAAAACAGTTCATTGTGAAAAGGGCAAGACAGCGAGGGGGTAATAGTCTGCAGAAGGAACTAGCCCCTTGGACTGTGGGTATTTCTCAGTTCCAAGGCATGTCCTGCCCACAACATGCGACAGGTGTGACAGGTGTTTCCATCTTCCAAAGTGTTCATTAGATAATCCAGGAATTTCTTACACTAATCTGTTGATTTTCTTCTCATTTTCTGTAGGGCCTCTTGCCCCTTGCTGCCGCAGAAATGTCCTCACTTTCAGAATATGCCTTGCGCATGACTCGTCTGAGTGCCCGGCTGTTTGGTGAGGTTGCCAGGCCTACTGATTCCAAATCCATGAAAGTGGTGAAACTGTTTAGTGAGCAGCCTTTGGCCAAGCGGAAGGAGACTTATGACTGGTATCCAAATCACAACACTTACTTTGCCCTCATGGGGACACTGCGTTTTCTTGGCCTCTACAGGTAATAACCAAAAAAAAAAAGTAACCTGTAAGAGATTTTTTTTTTTTCAGTTAGTAGATAAGAAAAGGAAAAAAATTAGCCTTTCTATCTTTATGGGTTTGTAGCTCTCATAATAGTGCCCAGCTAGTTCAAAAGGTACAATTTGGGGGGTGGAGAGGCAGGCTTTCAAAACATCCATAATGAGCTACCAAAAATAAAAGGAAACATGCATTTGTTGGAAGACAAAATTTAATTATGTCTGAATCGTGACTTAACACTGACTAGATACTAAGCTAGAGAGAGCTGCTTAAGTAGCCATTCATCTAAGAATTCTAAGGACGCAGAGGAAAACTGGTAGAAACCGGAGCAGGTTGGTGTTGGTCAGATAAGAGTCCTGCCCCAGGGCTGGTGTGGGGGAGCCTCCTTTCTTTTCTGGTGGCAGTTTTGTTGTAGTTCTTATTTCCTTCCACCCTCTCCTGGCATTTTTGATGCACTAATTTGGTCCAAATAGATACTAGTTCACGTTTAAGAGTAACATGTAAAGCGAACAGAATAAAATAATAACATGTCATAGTAAGAGTAGTGGGCTGTTTCCAGCGCGCATTTGTGTGTTTGTGTATGTATAGGAAGTGGAGCCTAGGGCTGTATACTGCTCTAGAAAGAAAATAAGTCAAGTACCTAAGTGATCATTTTCTTAAAAAAAAAAAAAAAAAAGACTTAATTACCAAATAATACATGCTCATTATAAAAGAATTCAAATGTAGTGCCTAATTGTATAAAGTTAAAATGTCTTTTTTTTAATTTAACATGTTTTAATTGGACTTGTCTTAGAGCATTAATACAAAAATTAATTTGGGACTGTTCACTCCAAAATAGTAAAATTAATACTTCTTTCCAGATAGCTAAAGATTGTACATTTATTTACACAACAGGTATTTTTTCAAGTACCTTCTGTGTGTCGGCACTTAAGATGGGCACAAGCAGGGAGTAGCAGTGAACAAAATAGATTTTCTTAGTATATTATTAGAGGTTATAATCCATGACACATTTTGAATTTCTGGAAATGCTTTTGGGGCAATTTCCCTTGCCACTAGTCCAGGCTAAGAAAATAAAAATTAATTTTTATTATGACACAAAATAAAATTCCACTGAGAGGCAGATCTCCTGAGTAGAAAATTATAACCCATAACAAAGTCACATTCAGCTATTTTAATGTACCTGTTTGCTGCCACTCTCCATTTGTTTGAAAAATAAAGCCTTGACTATCTTTGGAGACAGGAAAGAATACTTAGCATTTAGTTATCTGTGGAAAAACCCAGTTATTTTCATAGTAAATGGTGCCTCGAACGCAAGGCCTCCTGTGGGATCAGGCAGGATGAAACTAGACAATCTTTAATAAAGAAAACATTACTCAGAGACCTGCAAAGGCGGGGAAAGCACAAGTTCTCGTTCGGTCTAGCAGGTGCTTGGGCTGTTTCGCATCAGAGACAAAGACCCCAGCCTTTGGAGCTTTCCTTCTGGCTGGTGGACAGGAATGGAGGAGGGCGGGTAGAGGAGGGGGAAAAACATAGTCAACAGGTAAAGTATGTGGTATGTTACCAAGTTGAACGTGCTATGGGAAGAAAAATAGTAGAGCCGGCTGAGCAGGATCAAGGGATGCTGATGGCGCTCGGTGGGCGGGGAGAGGACAGGTCCCAGTATTAAACAGGACAATCAGGGTCAGCCTGATGGGGAAGATGAGGGTTAAACTGAGACTTAAAGGTGCTGAGTGAGCCCAGCAGAAGAGCTTTCAAGGCAGAGACAAGAGCAGAGCAAAGGCCCTGAGGCCAGCGAGCGCCTGGTGTGTTCAGGAGCTTCTGGGCCAAGGGCTGAGCTGTAGGAATGCAGGCAGCTCATGAAAGGCCCACGGGCTGTGGTAATGACTGGCTTTGCTCTGGGTGAAATGGGGAGCCATTCGCAGGGTCGTGAACAGAGGAGTAACAAGATGTGACTTATATTTTAGAAGAATTACTCTGGTTGCTCAGTTGAGAATAGATTATTTGGGGCGATCATAACTAATCCCAAACAGGTCTTTTGTATCCGTCCTGTTCATGGACTAAAGCAGCATACTCCATCAAACCAATCTATTTTAAAACAGCCAAGGGAGTTAAAAAAATTGGGCCCAGCAAACCCCTCTCTTACACTGAATTCATATACCATTGTTGTCCACACTTTACAGATGAGGAGACTAAGATGCAGAAAGGGAAGGTCACACAGCTACTAAACGGTGGAGCTGTGATTTGAACCCAGGTTCCGATGGGTTCCAGAGCTTACATGTGTAAACACCATACTGCTCTTTAGGTATCTCATCCTAGAATGCAGACATTTTTACATACTGTAGGCTGCCTGCACCTTGTAACCCATCCACACGTACGTATACTCCTGGCTGCCTTGACCCCTAGAGCGTCTGTCTGGATTTGGCTTCCATCTGCCTGAGCCATTCCCCTGCAGCCTTTTTGTGTCCATCCTCCACTGCCATTAAGGCAGCTTCCTCCACACCTCTCCCCCTTGTAGTAGGTGCTAGTTCTTGGGGCTTTTGGGGTCTCAGTGCAGCTATTGAAGCTTATACCCACATTCTGCTCCTCTCAGTGTTTTGTGTTATAGGGAAATTCGGGGTAATTATTAGTGTTGTATCATAGATAGGTTTACATGGCTGGCCTTGGAACCGCTATTGGTGACACTGTTTCTGTGAGGGGAAACTGTGACTTCAACGTGAACTTTTGGAACACGGCGCATCCGTCTGTTGGGGACTCCCTGTCCTTTCTGTTCACCAAGCCGGGCACGTGCCCTGTAGATGGCAAGGACTGATGAGCAGAGCCACCTGAGGGGACAGTGCCAGGTGGGCGTACCTTTCCAGGCTGGTAAAATACTGGCTGTCTTTCTCTCTCCATCCAGAGACGAGCATCAGGACTTCAAGGATGAGCAGATGCGTCTAAAGAAGCTTCGTGGGAAGGGCAAACCAAGGAAAGGAGAAGGGAAAAGAGC
The DNA here is from genome assembly GCF_057876585.1 of Rhinolophus sinicus. Taxonomy (NCBI): domain Eukaryota; kingdom Metazoa; phylum Chordata; class Mammalia; order Chiroptera; family Rhinolophidae; genus Rhinolophus; species Rhinolophus sinicus. The sequence continues at coordinate 8,900,038 of NC_142508.1, forward strand.
AACGAAAAAGAAGTAGTGTTGGCCATCGGGAGAGAAACCTTCCTCCTCAGCGACAGAGAGCAGAAGATGTATTTATGCCTTTTCTGTATGAGGGGCGGACGCTTCCTAAGCGGAAGAGTTTCTGCTGGAACACTCATCTCGGGGGTGAAGTCTGATCCAGTTTAGTTGTGACTGGTGTTTTAAACACATTCTAATTCTGCGCAATTGTTTTGGCCTTGGTTTACCTCATTCTCTAAAGAAATGAATACATAAATTATTGTTGAATGGCTTGTTTGGGGTGAGTGGGCTGTTGGGGAAGTGAAGGGGAAAACCCTGCAGCCCCCTCACTGCTCGCTCTTGCGTCCCCATGTAACCAGCCCTACGTCTTTCATCTCTCTGGCTGTTCAGCCGCCGTCTCCACCACCAGGCTCACAAACTTGATGTGCCTCTCCACTTGCTCCTCTGAGGACAGCCAGTAAGCTAGGTTTGTGGAATAAAAGGCTGTACCTGGTGAGAAAGTATTAAGACTCTGCTGCATAAAAGGTAGTGAGCCCTAGTGATACTGTGATGAGTAAGAGAAATAGTCTCTACCTGGTACAACTTTCAGTCCCGTGGGAGAGACTCATGTAATTACATAAATACAATTGTTTTAAATGCTACAGAGGAAAGAGCCAGACTTCTAGAGAGGTGCATGGATTGATGGATTGATCCAGAAAGGTAGCAAGAGTCTTAAACCTCAGTAGGGAGTTTAAAGAAGGCCTCCCTAGAGAGGTGATATGTAAGCTGGCTCTAAAGGATGAATAACACTGAGGCAGAACAAAATGATGGGGAAGGTGTTTGAGGCACAGAGAACACCTAAAGTAAGAGAAAGCTGTCCTGTTCAAGGAATTGAAAAAAGACCACTAACTAGTACTGGCTGGTCCCAAGGAAACAGGCCACACCATGAAGGGCTTTGGAAATTCTGTGAAAAACTTGGACTTAACCAACTGAACCAGAAATCACAGTGTGTAAAATGTTATTTCTATGAGAGAGGACTGTTAGATACATTTGAGTAGCTAGCTGCTCATTTTATTGTATTCTCTCAGTGAGCTTCCGGGAAAATGAGGGCTTGTCTAATTTTTTTTTTTTTTTTTTTTGCAAGAGTTGCTCTGACGATCTCTAACACTATCTAATAAAATTTTTAAGGACTTTTTATTGTGGTAAAAAACATAATTTATCATAATCATTTTTAAGGTGGCAAAGTCACTAGGCATGTGAAAATCACAAGCGGATATAACACGTTGGGGTTTAAGTAAAGGAAAAGAAAAGATTAACTCACACAAATTTGATTTATATACAATCTTTTAGAAATACATTTATTATGTAAAACTTGGGGTAACTCAATTCTCTTTTTTCTTTGGCCCTCTTCCCTTCCTTTAGTCTCCGTTAGCTCTTGGTGGGAGACCAGTGGGAGTAAAAACATGAATTTCTTTCCCAGTGGCACAAGACTTACACATGTCAACCAATGTGACTCCATTAGGGCTCTACCACTCGGACGAAGTGCTCAGCCCCCCACATCAGGCTGGGATGCGGCCCGGGCATCAGCATTTCCAACAAGCGCTCCCAGATGATTGATGGGCCCTCCTACGCAAGAGAGTCACTGTCTTAGGAATTCTCATGGAACCAAAATTGAAAGAGAGAAACCCTGGTTCCAAGATACTTAGCGAGCCACCAAATGCAAGCATCGAAACAACCTTGTGCCTGGGAATGTATCAAAGATGTTTTGAATCAATTGTAAATTGTGACGTCCTCATCACTAAGTTTCAGCTTCTGATTTTATAATCCTCGCCAATAAGCTCACACATCTCATTTTATTCTGAGTCTTTGGCGTTAATAATTGCTAGTACGACCTCATAAGATCTTGTCTCTGCAGTGGTCTCGGGGGGGGGATGTTCACAGAGGTGGTAAGGATACCCCATTCCCTGGGTGCTCAATTCCAGCCACGTGGTCTGCTCCAAACCATCTGTGCGGGTTGGTTTGAAGGCATCACAGAAACGAAGGCATGACTAGAATTATTAAGGTGAAAAATAATCACTTGATCTTTCCTCCTCCTTCATTAGTCTTATGAAGTCTCCCCACTGCATTTCACAACCAGCATTAATAGCAGGGAAGATGAAAGTGAAAACAAGCTCAGTGATCTCATTTAAAGACGGTATGTCTTTCGCACAACAGGTGGGTCCCTCCAGGATTCTTTTTGCCACATGGCCAAACCACTCACCAGTGCCAGCTCCCCAAAGAGGGCAGGGCAACTGGGTGATGTGTGGAAAATAGGAATAAAAATCAGTCTAGATCATCTACCCAACTATGACTGCCCAAAAACATGATTCCAATGTTCTGCAAGAACAACTTCTATGATAAAAAAGATTATTTTTTATCAAGAACATTGTCATGAATTCAAAACAGAGTATCTCAACTGATACAGCTATTTCTCACTAAAAATTAAACACCTGAGAAAGCATCAGAGTAACTCAAAATGGTAATTTGGGTTATGTTTTTCTAATTGTTATTATTCTGCAGGAAGCCCAATTTTAAATTTCTGCGAGTTCTGTGTTCCCTGCTTTCCTTTCTACCTCCCCTCACAGACCCTCAGACTAAGGAGCTCACTGCTGTCCTGCTGCCTTCATCCACCAGAACTGACCGGGCCTGCCTGAACCTTTTCCTTAATCTTTCCTGCTGTGCTAGCTCCCATGTCACCTGAACAGGTGACCTGGATGAGTCACCCCTGATCGAGGCTTGGTCAGATACAATGCAGAACCTTTCTGAAAGACAGTCTCCAAAGGAGAGGCTTGTAATACTTTTTATTAACTTGCTCCTGGCATAAGACAAATCTGTTCTCCATCTTGCTCCTAAGTTGCACCAACCAACCAGCCCAGCTTAAGTAGGCAATAATTTACAGTGTTAGAGCCTTTTACTCAAAGCATGGCGCATGGACCCCCCGGGAGCTTGTTAGAAATACAGAATTGCAGGACCACCCCAGATCTGCACGTTAACAAGATCCCCAGATGTTTTGTATGCACAGGAAAGAGGGGAAAGCAGGGGCTTAGATTTGTATTAACCTTCAGAGTCCTCACAGATCAGAGTTGTACCATGGACCCAAAGGCAGCCTTTCTGCCTTTACTCATGCAATCCACTATTCTATCTGGAAATGCCTTCCAAACTAGCTCATCAACTTGGCAAACTCCTATTCATCCTTCAATGCCCAGCCCAAAGATCACATCATTGAAAGCTTCCTGATGCCCTGAATCAAAACTAATCATTCCCTCCTCTGCGTTCTCTTGATACTTTACACCTAGATCCAGTATGTACCATTATTGGAGAGTCTTCATACCATGTTGTATGCTCATGGCTGTGTCCCCGACAAGAACGTGAATTATTGAAAGGCCCAGCCCAGGACTAAGAACAGGCTCAATAAATGTCACATGAAAACTACCTTTTGATCTTTCCTTCCATTGTTTCAGAGTCATGTAACATTATGCCACCTGAAAATTTTCACGTTGCACCCTTTAAACACTAGTAAACTAGTCTTAACATCTTTGATATGCTGATTTATAGTAATGATTCAAAAAACATTTCCGTTGGCCTGGAAAGCATCTCAGAGCCTACATTTCGTTGGGATAAGTATTTCTGACCCCTTTCCCTCACACATACCCCTCTCCCACATTGTAACATATCTATTGCTGGTGAAAAGCCAGCTTGTACAGCAGATACTTTTAGGGGAGGTAATAAGTAGTATAATAAAAGGAATTATTACATGTACTCATTTCTACTGAGCCTGTCTTGGTACCTCTGATATTTTCTTACACATAGATAACTGATACTGCTGAGTCAGTTGTGAGTAAAAGGCAAGAAAACAGTAAAGAAAGTAGAGCAGAAGGTAAGTAGTGATCCAAGAGTCACAATAATTAATAGCTGTATTCTTAAGACAAACAGCAGAAAACATGCAGGTAATTATGAGGCACTTAGAGAGTTGGCATAAATCCTCAGGTTAACAATGAACTCTTGAAAGACTGTATGTGGTCATGTACCAGCCTGCATGAGATAACACAGTCCGAGACTCACTGGCAGTGCACAGAGGCAGTTATCATTGCTCTGTGCTGGTCAGCGATGCACAGCTACAAGCAGCTCATGGTCCTTAGGACTCATCCAAATGGCCCACAGGCTGGTCTTAGCCATTGTTCACATTTATTGTGATCGGATGTTTCTGGCAGTGGTCATTGAAAGACACTATATGTAGGTGAACTTTTGCTTTCTAAAGTGGCCCTTGCAATATTTATCAAGAGGTTAAATATGAATATCCTTTGACTCAAGAATTCCATGTGTCTGCAGCATAGAAATACAGATACAAATGGACAAAAATGTTCATTGTTTTTACAATGGAAGAATGGAATATGTAGGAAGCAATCTACATATTCATCAATAGGAAAGTTATTAAATAAGTTGTACTACATTCATACCTTGAATATTATACAACTAGTTTTTAAAAAGAGCCATATACGTATAAGTACTGACATGGAAAGTTGTCAATGATATAGCATTAAGAAGATCAAGTAGCAGAAATTCTATTATAATATGAAACCCCTTAAAAATTATGTGTAGAATTATATATACAACCACATACATATACATATATTTGTATGTGCATAGCAAACGTTTGGAAGGCTACCCACCAAACTGTTGCTGTAATTATGCCTGAGGAGAGGATTGAAAGAAGAATAAGAAATCATTTTCTCTTTTACAGCATACACATTTTTGCATTGTTTGAAATTTTTAACCTAATTTTGACAAAATTTCATTCATTCACTCATTCATTCATATCCGTATGAACTCATGGATTCTGTACTATCATTATTTATTTTGATGCTCAAATTGTCCCATATTTGGCCAGTGGGAGCCCCTTTGAGCTGACACCTACATCCTTTTGACATGTCCCCTTTTTCTTTAGCTACAAGGATGACCACCACATGATTGTTTATAATAACAATAACTTCGAAGCTACCTAAATGTCTAAACAGGGGTAATGTATTAAATGAAATATAGTCATGTAACAGAATATACAGAGGTACTATAGTGGTTAAGAACAGATTCTAAATCCAAGCTGACTCAGTTTGAATTACAGCTCTTTGAATTACCAGTCATTACAGATGTGGCGCTGGGTAAGGGACTTGCCTTCTATGTAACGTGCACAGCAGCACCTTCCTCACTGGGCAGACATGAGGAATAAATGTAATACATGTGAAGCACTTGGAACAGTGCCTGACATATAATAAGCACAATATAAGCTTTAGCTGTTACTATTCATGGTATTAGCCCATCAAGAAAAATGATGTGGAAAAAAGTAAGATCTTGGTAATATGCCAAAATGCTAACAGTGTTTACACTAGGTGATGTGTGTGACTTCTTATAATTTTCTTGCCTCTTTCAGTTTTTTTAATTTTTCTACAATCAACATCCATGACATGCTTAATTTAAAATGTTTTAAAGAATAATAAATAAATGCTACTGGAGCAACTGAAGAAAAGTAGATTTTTCCTTCTCCAGGGCACAGACACAGAATAGTCAATGTTGTATGACTTTAGGCAATGTTGTATGACTTTAGATTATAATATATTTATCTATGTAGTGACTGCCTTATTAAATATAAGTTTCAGGGGCTTGTTTAAAACTGTAACAGTTGTCACTTTTTAGATTCAGAAAGCTAACTCTTTAGATACTTTTCCTGTAATTAGACAATGTGCCAACAGGTGGCGGTAGTGCCTCATTTTTGGCTGAGTCATTTGACCAGAAAGGATTTTGCTATACGAATGTGTTCTGTTATGTTGAGATATGTATGGTTTTATTCTTTGCAATGTTTTAGTTCTTTATTAAAATCTTTCGACTTAATTGAGTATGGTAGATATGACATGTACCAAGATTAATTTTTTAAAAAAGAAAACAGAAAAAATAAAGTTTTTCAAAAGAAACTCAGATAAGTCAGAGATAGCCGAGTCCATACTGCTTAGGCAATTTGTATTAGCTTGTCTTTCTAGTAATTCTAATCAGCCTGAAAGCTCCAGACTCCTTCCTGTGCCTCTCCTGAAATGCGTTTTTCATGTGGTAAAGAAGAAAAGCTGTCCTTGTTAGACTTCTCCTAATTGCAGGATTTTTAAAATATCCAAATTTTAGAGCTACAAGTAACCTGAGAGGTTTAGTCAAAGCCCTCATGTAACAGCTGAAGAAACTGACATGTCAAGAGCTAGGTGTTTCACAATGGGATTTATAGATGATGCAATACAGAATTGTACACCTGAAATCTATGTAATTTTACTAACAATTGTCACCCCAATAAATTTTAAAAATAAATTGAAAAAAAAAAAAAAAGAGCTAGGTGTTTTACCCAAGATTCCTTGGGGACAGAACTAGAGCCCAGGTTACATAGGGACTCTTTACAAACGTGCTCAAACAAGGCACAAATGTTGATTTGTGAAATTTACAGTCACTTTATAAGGCTGGATTTACAAAGCCAGTTCTTTACAAACCAAGTAATTCCTCTTAGTCATTATGCTTGCAGTTCTGACAGGTTAAAAAATAAACTCTAGGTAATAGCAGTTAGACCAGTCACTTGGGCTTTTCTCCAAGGGGGAATGATTATGAGGACATACATTATCATTTCAACTAAAAAATAAATGTGCTTGCTGAATTGCTAACCAATACAATATTTAAATAATCCTCAACGGTAAAATAAAAATAAGCAGGGCCGCGGTATAGATAAAACGTTATCAAGTGCAAACGTCAGCCTTCCTCACACTGTGTTTCAAGTAGTCCGAATGCTTAATCTAACTCTGATATTCCTCTTTTCATTTCAGAAGAGGAACTCCCACCTTCCTCTAAGTTAGACCTCACCCCCCCACCCCCACCCCCAGAGCTCACCTTCAGGGCCCGAGGTTGCGTTTCACACTGGCCTGCTTCTGTGTGCGACAGAGAGACATGGAGCGACTCCTGGGCACTCGCGCCAGCTTTCCTCCAGTTCTCTAACTCATGTGTTTCTCTCGGTTCCATTCTGCAACCCACAGCTGTCTACTGAACTTAGGGAAAGTCTTACGTCATCAACCCCTGAACCCACGATTGCTACAAACGTCTTCGAGAAACTCAGAAAAAGAAGAGAATGGAGAACATGAGCAGACCTCAAGATCAGTGTGAAAGTCCACCTTTCCGCTCAGGAGATGGACTGAGCGGAGGAGATGGACTTTCTAATACCTCCGCCTCGCCACCCCACCGTTCATGACGGGCCGGTCACAGGTGCTTCTTTCACATACTCTCATGGAAGTTCGCAATCCAACTGGTTCCTAATAAAAGCCAGCTGTGACTTCTTCGGAATATTAACTTTTGCATTCTCTGAGCTGATGGGTATATCCTCAGACTGTGGGAGGGGATGCATTTAGAATAATTTATGTATATTCAATAAAAGAAAAGAGGAGGGAAAAGATACTAAATTCTGGACTGGAAATAACTTCCTACATTAAAGAAAAAAATTAAAAGATGCAAGAGTTGAACTGTACCAAATATTTACCCTTGTATACATCAAAAAGATATATGTAGGTTTGAAATACAATCACATGAGGGAAATACTAAAACAAACATGGACTAAGGATTAAATGAGCTCATACAAATGAATTTTTAAAAAACCTGTAAAATAGACAATGGGTAATGAATAAATAATGCACATGCAATTGGATAATAAACATTTGGTAAAATGATCAACTTCCCTGAAATCAAATAATTGAGAAATAAAATGTCAAATATATGATATTTTGCCTTCTTACCAATTTAGCAAAGATATGTATTAAAATGTGAATGCCTCAAATTATGAAAGTGTGGTGAAATGGGTCCTTTAATATACTACTGGTGGTAGAAATAAAAATTAACACAACTTTTCTGAATAGCAGTTTTCACAATGTGCTTAAAGAGGCTTTCAAATGTTCTACTTTTTGACCCTGTTATTCCTCTTTTAGTTAACCTATACGAAAGTAGTAATCCAAAATACACATAAATAATGATATTACGATGATCAATGCAGCATTCTTTTATGCAAGTGAAAAACTGACATTGAGTTAACATATAATAAATAATAGAAGTCTGTTTAGGCAAATTCCATAAATAAAACACTAGGCAGCCATTTTAAATGGTGGTTATAAATAATTTTTTAAAATAAGAAAAATGCCTGTCCTGTAATATTAAGTATAAAAAGCAGGGGATAACTACTTTCTAACACATGAATAAAAAGACTGAAAGGGAGTATTTCTACAGGTTAATAGTCGTCGTAAGTAGGAGGTGGGATTTTAATTAATTTTATTTCTGCTTTTGTATACTTTTATGCATTTTACAAAGTTTCTACATTCAGTATGTAATTAGGAAAAAAGAAGTAAAAGGAGAAAAACCAAAGAACAAAACAAGAAATAAAATGACTGTGATTTTCCCACCCTCCCACAAAAACAAAAATATGTCTTGAGAAGACCCTACAAATCCACCCTCTAGGTCGTCTTCCTGGCCTAATGTTTACAGAGGGGAGTTGGTTTATTGCAATATTAGTGTGGTAAATTGAGAAATGCCCTAGTTCCTGCCACATGACTTTATAGGGTGCTGGGTTCTCTGCAATAACATGCATAATAATCTTTTTAACAATCCCTGCAATTAGGGGGTTGCCAAACTGGAATTGTTACTTCATTTGAGACAGGTACACGCACATATGCACGCACACACTAGAAATTCAGAACCAACTACCCCCTAGAAGAAAAACAGGGTAATTAGTTCTCCTTTAGATGGAAAGATATTCTTCAAAACCTAAATATCAACAGATTTTTGTATTTTTTTCCCTTCAGAAAGTACGGATCACTAATTGCCACCAGATAGTGGTTAGAAATCAGGTAGACGAGACCATCTCTCAGTGGCATCATAATGCTTTGGACCTTAGGGCAACGAACTAAATTGGTGGCTAATAGGATACAGAGACCCGCTCCGCTTTGGAGGTTGAATAAGCAATGAAGGAAGTTCTCAAGTTGCACTGTGAGAACCAATTTTCTCAAGCAGAACTTAATTACAACTGTACAATTATCAAAACATTTATGGAGAATGTTAACCTTACACCCACTGATGGGTTTCTGGTAAGCTGATATCCTTTAACTGAAATGTTCCCATTGTGTGTGTGTGTGTGTGTGTGTGTGTGTGTGTGTGTGTGAGAGAGAGAGAGAGAGAGAGAGAGAGAGAGAGAGAGAGAAGCGAATATTACTGTTTCTGCTCAATATCATCAATAATGTGTTACCCTTGTCTTATAAAGCCAAATATTTTCTCCTCTGGACAAGAATCCAAGTGGGACAGTATCTCAGAGAGCACCTAGTACTAGTCCAGCAATTGTTTTAAACACGAGAAAATCACTTTTCCAAGGTTAAACAACTCATTAGTGATACTGGTTTTACTGAAACCGGGTCTCTGAGCTTGGGTTCCACTGTTATTGTCCCATTGCCTGAGCAGTAGGTTATCCTTGGTTGCTTTTCCAAAAGAAAAAACTAAGATATGAATATCAAGATTGTGTCATTGAATTCAAAGAAAAAGAAAATTCAAGCAATTAACCAAATAATTCCATGGAGGGGGATGGGTGACACCATTAGTGAAGGAGTCTCTGTTCTGGGAAGACCTTTGGGGGCTGACTCAAGACATGGTCCCCACACCAAATACTGCTAGCCATGCAAATAAGGAGTGACACCCACGCAGGGGCAGGAGTGAGAAGGAGCCCTGGCCAGGTAGAGACAAACATCAAGGACGATCAAACGATCTGGGGGAGAAGGATGGGAGTGGCTGGCTGCAGGGCTAAGCGCAGGCAGATGCGAGCAGCTGCTTCAGCCCAACGCATTATTAGGAACCGGGTCGTGGGTCTTTGGAGGAATCCAGCGAGGGAAGTGAATGAGCAGTACTTGGCTTTTTCTACACACACACACTCACCAGACACACACTCACCATACACACCACACACACACACTCACCATACACACACTCACCATACACACACTCACCATACACGCACACCACACACACACATTCCATACCTGCACACCACACAAACACACATACACACCACACAAACCCACACCACACAAACCCACACCACACACACACACACCACACACCCCACACCACACACATACACCAGGGCACCTTGCAGACTGCCTTAGAGCAGTGCTGATACACAAACACACCCTTTGGCCTCTCCTTTCCAATGTGCAATTTCGCCTCCTTTACTGCTCTGACCTGACTAACTTTTATTTGTTTTTAAACAATTCAAGCAACCACTTCAAGATGCTTTCTTGAGCCCCTCCCACGTTCCCTCCACCCTCACCCAGACTAGGTTGCATACCCCTCCGCTGTGTTCCCACACAACTTAGCCATACTCTCCCCAGGTGCTTTTCCTGCTGCGTGGCAATTGTCAGTCTCCCCTAAAAGGACCATAAGCTGTTTGAGGGCAGGGACCTCATCTTTCCTCTTTGTATCCCAGTACTGAACACTAGGCCTATCACGTATTATTGAGCAAATGAATCTATTCATTGAATGGATGATTACGAACACCTACTTTCGCTAACACTGTGCTAGGTCCTGGAGACGTAGCAGGAGGCGAGATACACAGGATTCCTGCGCCTGTGAATCACGTATCCTATTAAGGGACCTTGTCAGTCTAAAGCTTCCTGAGGAAATGATATTCAACATGATGGATAAATGCCAGATCGATCTGATACAATGCAAATATTTTCCTGTTCTACAGTGTTGTTACTTCAATTTACAAGAGACTTCAAGGAGAAACGCTCACCAGGATTAGGGTTTTCTTAGATAAGCTAAATTTTATAAGGAATGCTACCAGAGAGACAACACAGATAAATAGACCTGAGGCTGGCTACTAATCTTCTGTAGCAATATGTAAAAAGACTGGCATTATATTATTATAGTAGAATGAAGCCAGGCATAGCCAAACCTATTTAACTGAATTCTGCTAATTTTGTGTCTGTGACTTACTTAGGAAACGTGACTGACCTGCACTTTGACATTGCACACAGAGAATTAGATTTCCAGAGAACATTAATAATATAATGCACCCTTAAATAGCTTCTTTGTCTTTCACATATAACATCTGAATTTATAATGAAGCTGTAGCTACTTCCAACTTTGGGATCTTTACCTGTGAGTTTTAGCCTTTCTCAGTAGGATGTGTTACAGAAAGTGAAGTTTGATGACTCACTGTCCTATCAGAAATGCAGGATTTGGCCATGATTCCGGAAAGAACACTCACCTGACTCACCAGGTACTGTCACACCTTTCAAAAGGATTCCACAGGCTCCAGTTTTAAATACTATGTGTTGTTTCTTTGTTATAATACAGACTCCTGCCTTTAAGAATCAGGCTGAGGAATCGTAATTCACCACTTCTTTTCCTTCACCATGTCCAGATCTTTAGGGGAGAAAAAAAATGCCCCTAGTATAAGAGTAGCAGAATGTCAAAATGGAATTTTCAGCTGAGACTGCAAGGCTATAGATACCTGATACCAAAGGGAGTTTTCAAATAGACCACCCTAGAGGAATTTTTCAGTTGATATCTGAAAACTGGTAGCATAAGCTTGGTCACGTGAAGCTGCAGGAAAAGAATGCCTCAGCCAGAGGGAACTGCATATGTAAAAGAATAGAGGGGACTGGAATCTAAGAACCTTTTACCCACATTGAGAGTATAAGGGAGCAAATTATTGAAACAAGGAGAACTTGCAGAAAACTGTGCTGTGATTCTCTCTCCCACCCCCTCAGGGGAGTTGTGGGGGTTCATCTCTCTTTATATGAAGTAAGGAAAGAAGACACACAGTGGACTAGTGTCTGAATCCCACATAGAAAAACCTAAAGTCACAGCAGGACTGGCATCAGATGCAGGAGCGAGACAGAGTGGCAGGGAAGAATGGCTGCTCCGGGTGGCCTGCCCTCCACAGCGTATCAGAGCAAAAGCTGCGTGAGCAGTTTTAAGACCACGGTGGCTGCTCCAAGAGCCAGCTTGGAACCATTTCAAGTCCTGCCCTGGAGGACCCCAGGAAGGAATGAAGGACAGCAGAAGACAAGAGCCTATGTGGAGCAAACATGAAAAACCAGAAAGAACTGGCCAACCTGTGGGAAACACTTGTCCCACATCACAGGGAATGCAGCCCCATGTTCCCAGGGGCTGCCTCCAAAGAACCCAAGAAGAGTCCCATTAAAAAAAAAAAAATTGTCAGCTTTAAACACCTGCCAGATCCCGAGTTGTAAAGCCATCTTCCAAGTAGACCAGTAAAATCAGCACGTCCCTGCAGTGCCGTGCCAAGCCATATGGGAGCCTGAGGCCACAGGAAAAATCTGTGCCCCTATGTGTACTTTTCAAAATATCCTCCCGCATGTTCGACCAACTGGAAAAGTTGATAAAGGCTCTGAAATCAAAACACATGATTACCTATGAAGTCCTGGGTTGGCCAATCTGTTCCCATACCATTATAAACCCTCATAAACACACGCATCGAGGGACATGACTTGGTGGGCTGATCAGAAACACTATTACTACCCATCAACAGACACCAAGCACAATAACTCACGGCCCTGAAACAAACACAAGATGGCAGCCTGTGTTTACTTACATTGTTGGTATGTTGTTCATCCAGGATTTTTTTGAACAATATCAGTCTTGAGCACATGGAGATCAATACCCTCCCCAAATATAGTACAAAGCATTCATGGTACACTTATAAAAATTGTACTAGATCACAGAGGAAGTCTAAACCAAAGGCTTGTAGACCACTCTATCTTCATAGAATGCAAATGAATTCAAAATTGGTCAAAAGGAGATCATTTTTAAAACCTCTGCTTTAAACACTTTGAACGGCTTTCCTAAACAACTCATGAGATAGAGAGGAAATTACAAGATAACTTTTAAAGTATTTAGAACTAAATGACATTGACCATACTATAGATCAAAACTTGTGGGATACAATTCAAGCAGTTAGAAAGACTTTTTTTTAAAGATAGAAAGAGAAAATATTGAAAATTTGCTCAGTGTTCAAGATCCTAATAAAAGAATAAAATAGTAAATCTAGAAAGAGAGGGAAGAAAATAGTAATGGTAAGTGCAGAAATTAATAAAGGGAAAAAAATAAACAAAACCAAACACTGGTTCTTTAAAAAAAAAAAAAAAAAAAAAAAACAGTTAAAGGGAAATAATTTCCAGATAAAAGTAGAAACCAAAATTTAAAAAATGGAAGACACAGACAATATTATGAGTGAGAAAGGAAATATAACTGTGTACATAGGACAAAAATCTCTTAATTGTAAGAGAATTCTATAACATATTTTTGCCAATATATGTGAAAATTTCTATTATAAATTTATTTTTGGAAAAAATATAAGGAAATTAACGCAAGATGCTTTAGGAAATTAATACCCATCAATAGACGCCAAGCACAGAAAGTTTTATAAGAGAATTTTACCTAACCATCAGAGAATCCCTTTCTTATATGAATTGTTTCAGAGAATTTTTTTTAAAAAATACAAGAACAAAAGGAAAGCCATACAATTAACTTTCTGGGGCTAATATGACCTTTATACCAAACCCAGCACAATAAAAGAAAAATACAGACTAATGCAACTTATGCACATACATATAAAAGTCCTCAATAAGATATTAGCAAATGAAATTCATTTGTTCATTTATAAAAATCACAACAAAATACTCTCTATCTAGGAATAAATAGGTTTAATTCTTGAAAATCTATTCACATTAATATAGTAATAGATTTTTTTAAAAAACTGAAGCTAGATGGGAATCTTTATTTTTGACAGATAATAGGAATCAGTCAAAAATCCATAGCAAACTTATTAATGTTGAATATTTAGAAGCATTCTCATTAAAGTCAGAAACAACAGAAAAAGGCCTGTTATCACCACTTCTCCTCAATATAGAATTGGAAGTCCTAGCCAATGCAATAGTGTAAGGAGAAGAAATGAAAGGTATGAGAATTGGAAAGAAATAATTCATTCATTGCAAACAAACAATTGGTTGCATAAAAATCTAAGAGAATCAACAAATTATTAGAAATAACAAGAGTTCAGCAAGGCTGCTAGTTATAAGATCAATGACGTAAATCAGTAGTATTCCTACCATCAATAGTAAGCAATTTTATTAAAAGGCATTAAAATGAATCTGAATAAGTGGAGATACATGTTCATGAATCTGAAGAGATGGATGAGAAGAATCAACATTACAAATATGTTAATTGCTCACAACCAATCTACAAATTTCAAAGTGATTCCAATCAAAATACCAAGAGGTTATTCCTTTATTTGTTTATTTAGATTAATGCGGAAGAGCTAAGGCGCAGGAATAACTAAGAAACTTGTGAAGAACACAACAGACATGACCCATTATTAGATATCACGACTTATTATTATAGTAATAATTAGGACGGTGTGAGAGATAGGGGCAGAGATGCACAAATGAACTAATAGACAGAATAGAACAGATCCAAACATGTACAAATATTTGACATATGACAGACATATGGGACATATGTAGGGAAAGCATAAACTACTTAATGATTACTGCTGTGATAACTGGTTAACCACATAGAGAAAAGTAAAATTAAATATGTTCCTTTTTTGCAAAAATACATTTCAGCTGGATTAAAGATCTAAATGTGAAAAACACAACTTGAAAACTTTTAGAATATAGACTATCTTTATGACCTTAAAATATAAAAGGGTTGCTAATATGAGATTTCAAGATGCATAAGTTATAATAGCAAACAATTTAAAATATTTCGACTATATTAAAATTGAAAGCGTCTCTATTTATTTTTTATCCCAGGTAGTCCCATCTAGTCTCATGCATTTAAGTCCTTTCTAAATGTGGATGCCACTTAATGTGATAGCTCCAATCTGAACCTTATTTTCAGATGACATTTCAATCTCCAATAGACATCGTACACTGCAGAGTAAGGAAAATAGGGGGTTCCAAGGATGGGAGTTGCTTTTATGTGAGATGGTTGGAAAAGCTACTCTGATAACGTGACAGGTAAACAGGGACCTGAAGGAAGCGGGAGTAGGAGCCATGTGGCGACCTGGGTGACACTGTCCAAGCAGTAGGAATAGCAGGTGTGTCCTGTTTTGTCTCCCTTTTCTTCCACTCCAGAGTGTTTATGGAAGAAAAAGGGAGACAAAAAAAGGATGGTACGGGGGCGGCTGGTTAGCTCAGTTGGTTAAAGTGCGGTGCTCTTAACAAGGTTGCCGGTTCGATCCCCACATGGGCCACTGAGCTGCACCCTCCACAACTAGATTGAAACAATTACTTGACTTTGGGCCATTGTAAAGACTTGGGCTTTCACTCTGAGTGTGCTGGGAAGCTGTAGGTCTTACCACTTGGAGCAAAGATCTCCAAAAGAGAAGCAAACTGAGACTCAGGCCAGCTGGAATGCAAGCAGAGAGGGAAGGGAATGGGGAAAACTGCAGGGCTAAGAGGAGCCTGCAGTCCTGGAATTGGGAGCCTTGTGAAACTAAAAAGTCAACTGCTTTGATACTTCACCCTGAGTTCCAAGCAAGTGCAGCTGTGAAGTGCCAGGTCTGGCAGGCCAGACTGGGAGTGCAGAACTTTATCTAATACATTTACTTCAAGAATTCTTGGCCTGACGAAGGAGGAATGCCAGAGGAAGAAGACAGGGATTAAGGGTGTTGCCTTCCTGCCTGTTTTTAAGAATTGCCTCAAGGTTGTGGCCATTCAATCTGGGAGTGGGGAAATGACAGAGCACTAAGCAGCCTAAGAGCCAAAAATTCGCAGGCTCACAGACTATCTAGAAAAAAAATCTTAGCTGTGGTTACTTCCACATAGGATTAATTGGAAATTGATAATCCGAAAAACTGCAAGGTTTAAGAGAGAACTGTTTTGATTAAAACACACACAAAAAAAACCAAAACAAACAGAAAGCAAAGTGTGGTAATAGCCTGTGGCTATGGAATCCTTAAGCAATCTCTGGGCCCCCAAATAGTGCCAGCAGGAAGAGAAGGGCATAATTTCCAGTGCGGGAAGGAGAACAGGCACAGGCTTATTCCAGGAAGAAAACTGGGGGGCAGCCAGACTGGCTCATCAAGGAACTTCTCGGTGAGGGCAGGGCATCCTCCCTATTCCGGTCCAGTGGGATGCAGTAATTGTCTGGCAGGGGATGGTAATTTCTAAAGATCAGTAACTGCTGTCATGTCCCATTCTCCCCTTTATCTGAGAGGGGCTTTTATTGCAGTGATGCTGGTCTTTCCATCACTGTATTAGGAGCGCTGGACACTAGCAATGTGTCTCTCAGCTTATGGGTTGTAGGACTATGAGAAGCCAAGTTCATACCTGGTGGAGAGGGTAGGACTCAGCTAGAGATCTGGATGTCAAGCTGGACACAGTCCATGGATGAGACCAATCTAGTTTTGATTGGTACCAACTTAATTTCAATAGCAGATGAGCTCCATGTAAAGGGAAGAGGTTGTGTACGGAAAGACGTGAGGCAGCAATGGGAGGTGGTCTGACCCAGTCTCAACCTCTAACCCCCTTATCTCTTGCCTGCTGTATACAGAGGCTGTAAAGCTCTTCCTGGTCTTCCTTGGCGCTACGGGAGGCCACTGCAGAGGAGGAAAAATAATTTTCCTCTACCCTTCTCGGTTCCTGGCTGAGGCACCCCCTATAACAAAAAAGACAGTTTAGCAGAAGAAAAACACATGTAATGATGTGCACATTTACAAAAGCCCCACAAAAATATAAGACTCAAAGGAGTGTCCAGACCAGGAAGCTTTTATACCTTCTAAAGAGAGAAATAATAAAATGTGAAGAATTGACAAGACAAAGGGGTTTGGGTTAGGGATACTAAAATGGTGAGGAAGTAACAAGGTTTGTTTATACTGCCTTCTTGGCCCTAAATTCCCTGTCTCTGGTGACAAGAATGCCTTCTACCCTCCTGGTACAGGTTCGGTACCTTTAACATGACAGATTTATCTCCTGTTTCAGGGACATAAAGGAGGGTCAGAGTGTCCTTCTCACATCACCTGTTTCTCATGTACCTTCAATTCAAGTTGATCAATATGCCAAAGTGCCATATTTTGGAGGGACACAATTCTGAACTCTTACACCATATAACTGAGATTTCACTCCAAGATATAAACCCTATATGCTTGCTATTTAATGTATGGTCTGTGGAATCCAGGAATCCCTTGCTCTTGTGCACGAGGAGACCTACACAAGCATATTTATTGCAGCATGGTTTATAATAGAAGGAAAAAGGGCAAGAGGAGACTTAAAGGGCTATTAACAAAAGTATAAATACATGTTAGTATATTCACAGGACAATTAAAATGGATGAACTAAAGCTGCACAAATAAAAATGTGTGCATCTCAAAAACAAGTTACAAAGTAATAAGTACAGTATGATTTTATGTAAATTTTTTAAAACTGCAAAATAATTCTCTATCTTGTTTACACACACACACACACACACACACACATGCATATATGGAATACAAGTGTAAAAATGCATGAGCATAATAAACACGAAATTCAGGGTAGTGGTTACCTCTGGAGAAAGAGGGAGGGTAACCGCCTACTGGGTTCAACCTGCTTTTTATTTTTATTTTTAAAATGTAAATTTAAGCAAAAAGGTAAAACAGTACTACTCGATAAAGCTTGGTCATGGGTGCCCTGGTAATTTATTATTTTCTCTATTTTTCTCTGTGTTGGCAGTATTTCACAATTTCAAAAGGAAAAGAAGAAATAAAGGAAAAGAAAGATATTCAAGGCAAATACTAGAACAAGAGATATTCACAAAGAAAAACAGACACAGAGAAGTTGTCAAATGGAGACAAACATACCGATTGCAAAGGGCAATCATAGGCTTTAAATGCTGAGTATGTGCTGCAAACCACTGTCTGACTTCCAGTTAATTAACCCAGACTCTTTTCTGTGATTTGCCTGATCAGAGAGAAGAAGAAAGGCCTTTTGATGCTAAAATTATTTGAGGCCCAAAATACTTGAGGCATGAATATCACCAAGGGAAGTTTTCAGAAGCAATTCTTTATTCAACAAACTTGATAATGACTAGCCTCTTAATTTATAGCAATCTAGTTTTGATTGGTACCAACTTAATTTCAATAGAAAATAAAACTTTGTTCCTATAAGCTCCATAGTCTCCCTGCGCCTTTGTACTGCTGTTGTATAATAAAAATATATATTTTATGTGCATCAACACAGATTTATAATTACTGCTTTATTCCCACCTTTTAAATCAGATAGGAGAAACAGAGTTACAAACAAAAAATACATTTACGTGGTTTTTATCTTTACATATATATTTTGGGTTGGGTATATAAATTCTTGGTTGACAGTATTTTTCTTTCCGCATTCTGAGAGTGCATTGACTCTACAGACGTAGTTGGAGGGAGAACTGATATCTTAACAACATTGAACTGGCCAACCCATGTGTTTGGGAAAAACCCAGGCCTCCTCTTGTGTGTTTCCTTGAGTCTCACACTACTACCACACTCAAAACACTTCTGACTTAAGATGTGTGGGGTTTTTTCCCCACACCAAGCAATTCTTTGTGATACCAGCTAGGTGTCCTACAATTTAACACAATTCTGCCACTATCTCCTTGCAAATAGCCTCAGATCCCACAGGCTAACGGTTCCGTCCCATACACTGCCCTCCACATTAGATACCAATTGCCGTATTTGTTCCCCAGGTTACCCACAACTTCTGTATGACTTGGCTACAATCAGAGGTAGATTTATTTGCTTAGAACAGCTCACAGAACTCAGAGAAACACACATTTATCTGTTTATTGTTTGATAAAGGATATGATAAAGGCCACAGATGAACAGTCTGATGAAGAGATATACAGGGCAAGGTCTGGGCAGGTCCTGAGCACAGGAGCTTGGGAGTTGGGGAACATCACCTTTTTGGTCCATGGATGTGTTCACCAACCTGGATGCTCTCTGAGCCCCATACTGTTGAGATTTTTATGGAGGCTGCATCACATGGGTATGATCAATCAGGAACTCTTTCCAGCCCCTCTCCCTGACCAAAGACTGGGAGCGGGGCTTAAAATTCCAAGCTTCTAATCATGGCCTGGTCTTCCTGGTGACCAGCCCCCATCCAGGAGCCATCCAGGAGCTCACGCAGAGTCACCTTCACCTCGTTAGAACAAAAGATACTCCTATCACCCAGGAAATTCCAAGGGATTTAGGAGCCTTGTGTGAAGAAACGGGGCCAAAGACCAAATACTAGAACAAAAATGCTCCTAGTGCTCTTAACACTTAGGAAATGACAAGAGTTTTAGGAGCTCTGCTGGAAACTGGGTTCAAAGACAAAATATTAGAACAAAGATTCTCCTAGCACCCCTATTTACAAGGCTTTCAGGGGCCCTATGTTAGGAATCCAGGGCAAAGACCAAGATAGATTATAGATATAGATATAGACATTTCTTACTATTTCACATTATGAATATGGTACATTTCTTCATTTATTTAGATCTTATTTAATTCCTCTCAGCAATGTTTATAATTTTCAGTGTAGAGGTTTTACACATCATTTGCTAAATTTATTTCTAAGTATTTTATGCTTTCTAAAATTATTATAAATGGAGTGTTTTTAAATTTTTCATTTTCCAATTATTTGCTACAGTATATAAGTATACAACTAATCTTTGTGTACGACTTTATATCCTGGGACTTTGCAAAATTCACTTACTTGTTTTAGTGGTTGCTTTCTGGAGTCCATAGGCTTTTCCTCATAGTCAATCATATTATCTGCAAATAGAGACACAGACTCAATGCTTTAAATCCCATCAATATTCCAATCTCTACTAAATGTATATGTCTAGCGTGACCTCTTTCCTGGGCTCCAGACTTGCATATGTAACACATTCTTGATATTTTCCCCAGGCATTTTTTATTTTTCAATGTTTTTAGATAAAATTTACATAACATTCACCACTTTAAAGTATACAGTTCAGTGACTTTTAGTACAGCCACGAAGTTCTGCAATTATCACCATTATCTAACTACAGAACACTTTCGTCACCCCCAAAAGATACTGCACATTAGCAGTCAGTCCCTCCTCCCTTCAACCCCTGGCAACCACTAATCTACTTTTTATCTATATGTATTTACCTATTCTGAACATTAAATATAAATGAAATCACTCAATACGTAGCTTTTTGTGTTGGATTTCTCTCACTGAGTATGTTTTCTGGGTCCATCCATGTTCTAGCATATATCAGTACTTCGTTCCTTTTAATGGCTGAATAATATTCCATTGTGGGGATACATAACATTTTGTTTATCCATTCATCAGTTGATAAACACATGAGTTGCTTTTTGGCTATTATAAATAATAGTACTACTATGAACTTTTGTGTATAAGTTTCATATAGACATATGTTTTCAGTTTTCTTGGGTATGTATATACCTAAGAGGGAAATCTATATTGAACTTTTTTAGGAAGGGCCAAATTGTTTGCCCAAGTGGCTACACTATTTTACATTCCCATCAGCAACGTATGAGAGCTCTGTTTTCTCCACATCCTTGCCAACCTTGTTATTTTCTTGTTTTTGTTTTGTTTTGTTTGTTGTTGTTGTTTGTTTTTTTAATGACAGCTATCCTGGTGAGTATGAGTTAGTATGTCATAGCTGTTTTAATTTGCATTTTCCTAATGGTTAATGATGTTGAGAATCTTTTCATATATTAATTGCTCATTTATCTTCTCTAAAGAAATATCTATTCAAATCCTTTGCTCATTTTTAAAATTGGGTTGTTTTGTTTTTATTGTTGAATTGTAAGACTTATTTATATATTCTGTATACTACACTCTTAACAGATGGATTTGCAAATATTTTCTCCCACTTAATGAGTTGTCTTTCACTTTCTTGGTAGCATCCTTTGACACATAAAAGTTTTTAATTTTGATGAAGTTCAATTATTTTTTCTTCTGTTTCTTTTGCTTTTGATGTCATATTTAAGAAACTGTTGTGGTATCCAAGGTCATAAAGATTTATTCTTATGTTTCTAACAGATTTATAGTTTTGGTTCTTACATTTAGGTCTCTGATACATTTTTGAGTTTTAATTTTCATATAGAGTGTGAGGTAGAGGTCCAAATTAATTATTTTGCATGTAAATATCCAGTTGTCTCATCACGATTTGTTGAAAATACTATTCTTTTCTATTGACTAGTCTTGACACCTTTGTCCAAAATCAATTGACCATAGATGTATGGGTTTTCCCTACGCTTTTAATAGGCCAGATATTCAAGCAGAACTCCTGTACAGGGATGATTCATTAACTGGTACACAAATCATAAAGCTAACACACATATTAGCACAAGCAAACAAGTGGGGGGAAAACTGAAGAAAATACAGAAAATAGAAAGTAGGATGGAAGATGAGAAGATTGGAGATGAAGGCAGGTCTGGTTCATATAGGGCCTTCTGGGCCAGGGTATGTAATTTGGCTTTTATACTAAATGCATTGGGACACCATTGGATAGTTCTGAGCAGGAAGATAAGATAAAATAATTTACATTTTTAAAAGATCATCTTGCTGCCAGGTGAACTCTGGAGCACATAGTGGAAAGAGTGGGAGCAGGGTGACCTTTAGAATGATATTAGTATCTAGGTAAGAGATGATGATCGTTTAGACAAGTGGGGTAGAAATGAAAAGGGGAGAAGTAACTTCAGGATGTGATTTGGGGGTAAAGGTTGAGAGGTAACGATAATGGTTCGGGTGCTGTAGAGAGAGAAGAGGAGTCAAGGACGCTTTCAAAGTTCATGGCTTGAAAACTGGGTAGATGATTGCCCAATTATATCTCTACATTTGCTGAGATGTGTAAAACCAGGAGAGGACAGGAACCAGTTTTGGGGGTTGGGTGAGCGTGCAGGGAATTCACGTACAGGACAGGCCAAGACCCTGGACTCCACAGGAGCAGTCATCATAGGTATAATTAAGTTGAATGTGCTTTGATGTGTCTTGCATGTTGATAAACAGATATGCAACTCTCACACTAAGAAAGTAAACAAAAGGTGACTTGAAGAATGAGAGAAAGGCTTCCAGGGTTGGGTGAAGAAGGAGGAGGTGGGAGGAAAGGGAGGGGCAGGAGCTGAGGGGCAAGGAGGATGTATCAAAGGTAGAGTAGGTGGTGTGGGTATGTGTATATATGTCGAAAATGTTATGTACTTTTCTCCATTCTGCATAAGGGATACTGGAAAAGCCCACTAGTGCATTGCATAATCAAGCTAGTTTTCAGGAACAAATGATTTTGAATGTGAATGGACACTGATTTTTTTCCACTAATCCACTGGAACCTGAGACTCATTATAGGTATTCTGACCAATGACATAAACAGATGTTGAGCAAGATACTTATAATACAAATTTACAGTGTTTTGGAGAAGATTAAAAAAGATTATCATTTATTTTACTGCTTGGTATATAGTAACCTGTTAGTAAGTTACAATAATTATTTTAAAATGTGAAAAATAAAAGATGAGAATTAGCAGAAGTTGATGATGGTGATAGATACGTTAATAGATACATTTAATTAATTTGAAGTTCTATTCTCTCTGTTGTTCCTTCTCTGTAAAATTTGTGCTTTCTACATAAAAAATATAATTTTGCTTTACTGTATGTGCATGTGATTTTTTTTCCTTGTGTTTTTACGTCTGTCACATAAGCTTGCAGCAATGAAGAATGCCAGATTCCTTACTGACTAGCAGTTTGTGCTGTTACTTTAACAAAACTGTAAATAGTTAAATTAAATGGAATTATTTTAATTAGTGATACTTTACATTTTAGTATTCTGGACATGATTATTTTATGAGCTGTCATGAAAAATACTTTTTAATACTCTTAATAAAGAGACTAAAAAAAAAAAAAAAATGAAGACACCAAACAACCATTTCCTCCATGTGAATAACTCCTGGTTTCCATTTCCTCCATATTCCTTCTCTTTTTTGGTCAAAAATGTTTTCAACCTTATTAGAAATTTTATAGATTTGTTACTTGGTTTAGAAGAAAGGTGTTAACAGATGCAATTTACTTATCTGCTAATGATAAGGATTTTAATTTTAAAAAATTCTTTGACAACAAAATCAGAATCATCATATGTGAAAACATGCTCCACTTCACTAGCTATAAGAGAAATCCAAATTAAAATCACAATGAGATACCACCTCAAACCTGTTAGAATGGCTATTACCAATAAGACAAGAAATAACAAGTGTTGGAGAGGATATGGAGGAAAGGGAACACTCATACATTTCAAGTGGAAATATAAATTGGTGCAGCCCCTATGGAAACCAGTGTGGAGGGAGGTCCTCAAAAATTACGAATAGAATTACCGTACGACCCAGCAATCCCTCTTCTGGATATCTGCTCCCAAAATTTGAAAACATTTATTCGTAAAGATATATGTACCCCTATATTCATTACAGCATTATTCACGGTGGCCAAGACATGGAAACAACCAAAGTGTCCTTCAATAGATGAATGGATAAAGAAGGGTGGTACATATACACAATACAATATTACTCAGCCACAAGAAAAGATAAAACACTGCCATTTGTGACAACATAGATGGATCTTGAGAGTATCATGCTAAGTGAAATAAGTCAGACAGAAAAGGACAAGAACGATATGATTTCATTCACATGTGGGATATAAAATAAAAAGCAAGAAATGAACAAACTCATAGACACAGGCAAACAGTATGGTGATTACCTGAGGGGACAAAGGTGGGGGAAGGATGAAGAGGGTGAAAGGGGTCAAATATATGGTGACAGAAGGAGACTAGACTTTGGGCAGTGAGCACACGATAGAATATACAGTATTTTTAAAGTTTTACTTGGAGTTCAAAAATGACAATGAAAATAATTGTATTTAACTCCATATTTATTTCTCACTTTTCTTCCCATTGGTTTCTGTCTGCCATATAATTGCCTGCTTTGCCTATTTTGTGTGTTGTTTTTTTTAAGTTTCTTTGATATTTCTCATGGGGAAATACACTGTCCCTCTTCATTACCAAAGACAATTGAGAGCCATTTGATGCTTTATAACTTCAATTATTCTCTTTTAATAACATAAAACATGTTCTTTGTAAAGACGACTAATATTAATACTTTATGAGTCTAATTAGGGAGAAATAAAGGGAATAAAAATATACAGGATTAGGAATGAGAAAGGAGACATACCAGAGATAGAGAGATTAAAAGAATTCTAATAGAATACCAGATACACCTTTATGTTAACAAATTCAAAAACTGGGCATAAACAGACGATTTCCTATATAAACAAAACTGACCCAAAACTGATGATAAACATGAATAGAACAATTATTGTAGATGGAATTGGAAAAGTGTTCAACTCTCACATTGTAAAATGCACCCGAGCCAGATGGATTCCTAGATGACTTTTATCTAGTCTTTAAAGAACTTAAAATTTCAATGTGATTTTGAGCTATTCCAGGCTATTAATAAAAAGATAGAAAGCCCACTAATTCATTTTATGAAGTCAGCCAACTTTAAATCTAAATTTAATAAACAAAATACAAAACACCAGGAAACTGTAGACCACTCTCATTCATGACTATAGACATACATTTCCAAGTTTATGAATAGAGAAGCATGATTCCAAACAATTACATTTAATCCAGCAGTATAATCAAGTAGGGGTTGTTGTTTTTTTTTTTGAGATCGTTCAATGATAGCAATTCTATCAATATAAACCATCATATCAACAACTATAAAGAGAAAAATTATATGATCATGTAGCCAGTCCTAACAAAAATGCTACATAAAATAAAAAGAAACTCTTAGTATAATAGACTATTAATCAAATCCAACAGGAAATATCTTAAATAGCAAGACACCAAAACCATATCATTTAAATCAATAACTTGTCAGGAATGCTGTGTCTGCATTATTATTTAACATTGTCTTGGACGGCTAGTTCATTCAGTAAGACAGGAAAAATATTATAAGCATTAGGAGAAAAGGAGATAAAACTCAAGAGATGATGGTAAAAAGAAAACTATTAGAATTAATGAGAATTTGGTAAGATGACTAAAGATAAATATATGAGTTAATGGTTTTTCTCTACTCTTTTAAAAAGCATTTAGAAAAGGAAATGAGGTGAAATACTCCATTCACAATAGAAGAAAAACAACTAAATTACTGAGAGATTAATTTGACAAGAAAAGCACAGAATTTAAATGAAGAAAATAATATCTTATTTCAGAACATAAAGCAAGCTCATTCCAGAATGATCTGCACTGTGATTCTCCCACTGGAGCCTGCTGTACATTCCTTATTGAATGGATTTACATTAAATGTGTCCTTTTTGCAGATTTACCTCAAAACTCATGTACGCGTGAGAGCTGAGGAAATGGAAAACAATCTAAATACTGGATACTATACTGTTATGAGAATCACTCTATTTAACACTGGTTTATGGTCCTTGACCCACCTACGAGGCACTCCAAGCCTTCAGGTAAATGGGCTGCTGGTGAGTACGTGCCACCAGTCCTCCAAATATATTTGAATCTGGAACCCTGCTTAGACTCCAGCTGGGCCCCTGTATAAGGGACCATAAAAATGCCTGACAAGAGTGTTATAAAACTAAGTAACCAGGATTTCCAGATGTCATCAGACCAAATAAATAAAATGAGGACATAGTAACTCAGAACTCAAAATCGCAGGGGCTTGAGTCTCCACCGGTTTGATAGTGGGGAGTCTGTGAAGCAGCCTGTAAGTATTTCTGGGAGTCTCCTAAAGGGTTGCTTCCCAGGACCAGGCAGCCAGGCCCAATTCCAGGGGGTGCAACTGACATTGTATTCTGGGTGAAATAATAAAGGGTGAGCAGCTGTTGAAGCAGAGAGCGGGGATTGCAGAGATCAGTTTGGGACTTGTGACATAGTCAGGTGCAGACATCTAGGAGGTAGTTGGAAACTGCAGGTTAAGGCCACATGGAGCTAGATGTGATACAAACGTATTAGTCATCGTTGTAAATAACACCAAAGGAACAGGTAAGAGAGTAGAAGTTCTGTAAGTAGAGAAATGGGCAAAGGTTGGACCCGGGGTTACATGGACAGTTAAACTGAAAATGGCGAAAGCTGACCCCAAAAAGGAAATCAAGAACAAACTGATCTTTTATAAGAAGAACCAGCAGTGTGGGGAGTCATGAAATCTAGGGTAACAGACTTTTGAGAAAAAGGAAACAGCCAACAGCATCAAATGAGGAGTGATGCTTCAGACTGTGAGGTAGGAAAGAATTAAGAAGGAACAGATAGGCTCACAAGTTTGTACTCGGGAGAGCTGGAAGCTAGAGAGTTCACATCTTTAAGCCTCTATTTTTCTCTGTGAAGTAGGAAGCCAGATCACATAGAGAGGTTTTCACACCTAAATCAAAGACAGAAGCAACACGCAGATTTGAAAATTGGCATTAGAGACATTAAAACAATAATAGAAGTTTTGATGTCTGTAAAAGTTGGGTATTATTAGAGATTTGCTCTTTAACAGTTTACTGTACACAAGGTTCTTCCAGAGCAATAATAAGTGTTAAAACGAATAAACAAAAAATCTAAGACTCTCATTATTGTTCAGATTACATAAAAGCCTAGCATAGTGTCTGGCACTCCGTGGGTATGCAATAAATATTTGTTGAATGAATGAAGAAATGAAGAAAAGAACAATGAGACACCATAAAAATATTTTAAGAACAAGAAGATACCAGGATAGGTTTTGCGGCAAATGATTGTAATAAAAAAAGTGTGTATTCCAAATACATATTTATAAGAATACCTATAATTTAAGATATGAGAAAATTCCTACTTGAAACATAAAGATACATTACAGGGTCTTATTAAAACCTGAGTGAGACACAGGAAAAATTTGTCTCTTATTATCTGTGCATCTATGAATCATGATTCAAAATGGTTTAATTCTAAGGTATCACGAAAAAAAGGGCATTACCGAATTAGATTTATCAGGAATAGATCCCAGGCAGATAATGTAAGAAGGTAAAAACTTAATGCAATATTAATAGTAATAGATGGCTAACAAGTTTTTAATTGCCTGTACAAAACATTACAGCCCATATTTAAAGTTCCCCAGTTGTCCCCAAACTGTCTCTAATAGCTTACTTTCTTATCCAGGATTCAGTTAAGTTTCGTGTATTGCATTTGGTTGTTAGAGCTCTTTAATCTCTTTTGATCTAGACTAGTCTCCTTGATTTTCTGCCCTTGACTTTTTGGTTTTCATGATATTGAATTTTTGAAGAGTTAGAGTCGGTTGTCTTATATAATGTCTCATATTCTGGATTTGATTGTGTTCTCATGGTTACATTCAGGTTAAACATTTTTTGGCTGAAATACTACATAGATAAGGACTGACATAATGTTGCTGAATTGACCCCTTATTGGCAATGCTAAGTGTAATAATAGTTTGGTTAATTTAGTGACTGCCACATCACTCCGTTGCAAATGTATACTTCTCACTTTATAATTAGTAAGAGGTCTGTGTGGTGGTGTTATAAAAGCACAAGACTGCCCTGTTCCCCAGCAGTCTTTTACTCACCAGTTTTAGCAACAATTAATGGTCCTGACGTGGAGTCATTATGACATTGGTGGTTGCAAAATGGTGATTTTCTAATTCTATCATGTCCTTGCTCTGGAGTACACCAAGGTGCATCCTGTACAAGCTCAATTTATACATTTCCTGCCCCAGATCTGGAATCAGCTATTTCTCAAAGGAGCCCTCGTTACTTGTAATGGAGAATGGCATTTCAAAATCAAGATCCAGGCATCAGGGGTTCTTATTACTATTCCTAGGCGTCTGTTTTGATGGGCAGAGCTAAGACTATATGAATGCATATCTATGCCTACATCTACATACATTATATATATATACTATATAGTATCTAAGTATATACACATATATTTGTATATAGGTACTTCATTTGGTTTATATAGTAATACCTATAAGTATATATACTTACATACTACACATATTTCTAATTCTATCATTCCTGCTCTATGTATTAACTACCATATATTCTTTTAAAAATTATACAATATGTCTATGTATGTGTGTGTATGTGTCCATATATTTTTCACCTCAGCCCTACATTAATACTGCTACTTCCAATTCAAATCCAACACCACAGGGTTCTTCAATTTCTGTGTTCCACACGTTTCTTACTTCTTCCACCTAAGAACTCTGACTCCCAAAATCAATATAGGTGCTCATTTGCTCTATCCGACACTGAAGCAACACAAATTGTTTCAGAATTGTAAGACCCATATTGCTACCAATAACGAGCCTTCTAAATAAAGTTACAGCTTTACTTGTAGTTCATTTTGTTTTTAGAATACATTCCGGTCAATACTTAATCAGAAACAAAAGCATTAGGAATGTAAATAAGGAATTATAGGGATTTGAGCTTATGCAACGTGGAGCTGGTTAAACAGTCTGTGTGAGGCCAGGTGTCTGTTGCTGGAACCTAAAGTCCTCAGGGCAGATAGTCAGGAAGGAAAAGGTGGACGTGACGTGGGAGAAGCAGGGATAAAGTGCAATCTGTGAGGCTGAGCAGGAACCCATGAGAAGGGAATACAGTCTAAGTCTGACTCTCACTGCCTCAGCCTCTCACCACAACTACAGCAAGGGGGTCCTGAAGGAGAAGCTGGCACCCTTCACCACAGAGTTAAATGTGTGTCCCATCAAAATGGTAGCAGTTATTATCATTTCCGGCTTACAAATGACAGCTGTTGCTCTAATGGTTACCCTTACAAACGCATGTCTTACCGCCATGGTGAAAAGTTTGCTCTGGACCCTCCGAGGGGATATGTTTAAGGAGTGGGTAAGCAGGTCTTACAAGATGGAAGAGGATTCTGGGAAACAGTTCTAGCTTAGCTAATTTGACACAGTGGAAATCAGAAAACTACAAATGAAAATTACTTGAGTTAATTATCTTCTGTGCAGTTATGCTATCAATTTCATATACAATTAGGTTCATTTAGTTAGATTTTACTTTTTCCATTTATTTACATGTCTCACCAACTAAAACTATATTAAAAGATATATGGAGAAAAGTCTCACTCCCACCCTGTCACCTCCCATCTCTTATCAGGTATGATTTTCATTATTTTATATGTAGAGATATAGTTTACCCTTATTTCTTGCCAAAAGGTAGCATACTGCATACATATATAGTGTAGTGCATCTTGGAATAAAAGCATACTTAAAAAAATTAAATCACAAATTACCAAATTCACAAAGAATAGTTCAAAGAATTCTGTATCTTATTAACACACCCCAGGGTAGTATAAGAAAAATGTTATAAATATGTCTTCGTGGTTTCTGTAAGGAAAGGGGGAGAATTTGAGTGTAGAATCCCCCTCTGGAGAAGGTAGCCATTTCTACAGAGCAGCCAGTTCATGATTCTAAACACAATCTGCATGCAAATTAAACATGTCTATAAATGCTTTGACACTTCTTCCATGGAAAGGTAGGATCTAAATCCCCTCTCCTTAAAGTTGGGTGGGACTTCGTGACTTCCCTGTATCCAATCAAATGCAGCAAAAGTGATGCTAAGTGACCGTGGAGGCTATAGGTCACACCATGCAATACAGCTTTCACCTTGCTTACAGAACACAAGCCTTTGCAGCCCTCAGCCACCTTGCAAGAAGTCTGACCACCCTGAGGCACCCATGCTATGAGGAAGCTCTACCACATGAAGAGAATAGGTTTAGGTATTCCTGCTGACTGCCCCTGCTCAGGTCCCAGACAGGTGCAGAAATACACCTCCCGGAGATTCCAATCCCAATCCACTGAGACACCCCCTGGCGCTGAGTCTTCCCAGATGAGGTCCTAGACCTCACGGAGCAGGGATAAGCCATCTCTTCTATGCCTTGTCTGAATTCTGACCGAGAGCATAACTGTATATTTTGTAAGGGGCAAAACTATAATGTTTGGTCCTCACAATGATACAACGAGGTAGGTTGACATTATTACCACCCTAGTTTTATAGCTTAAAACGACAACAACAAAACAGGGGTCTGAGCACCCCTGCTTGGAGATCATATAGGCAAGATGTGGCCCGCTGACTCGGACATCCTGATCTTTGGACTCCAGAGTTTCTGCTTTCTTTATCTTTCCCCATCTGGATACCGTGGGGCTTTAGAACGACCTAGGGAAATCAAGTAAGAGCTATCCAGAATTTGAAGACAAGGTCAGAAAACGTTGAATAAATGGAAGCTAACAAGAATCAATATTAAATGGGTGATATCAGCCCTCCTGTGAAGAAATAACCAGGTAAGATAGATGTAGATTGTTGCTGTGAAGGAAAGCCATCATTTAATATTCTTAGGACTCTTAACATGATGTGGCAGGGTTATAATGATGTAATATTATCACAGTCTGATGTAAAAAAAAAATGACATAGGACTGTCAGACAATTTAAAAACCTGCCAGTGGTGTTTGAAATCAAGGGGAAAAGGTGCCCTGAGCGGCTGATGGTATGTTAGCCTGTTTAGAAGTATGTCCTTATAGTAAAGGGAGGTACTTCAAATGACAGCTAGATGACATTTTCCCTTAGAATCGTCCTTATTTGTTCCACTTTTGCCAAGTCAGCTTTTGATTTAAGTTTAGATCCTCAAGGAGACTTTCCTACTTGGAAGAGAAAGTACAACGATACTAAAAAAGCATGTTTATTGGATCGGTTGTATTTTGTATCGTTCGATGTAGAGAGATACTAGCATTCTGAAGAACTAAGCAGCCTCAGACACAGCTACTTACCTTGGGAGCAAGGGTCAGCTCCGGGCTCATGGCGACTATAAATATGCAGACATCCTGCTACAGAGGTCAGTAGGACAGCTTTCTAGCTCTTGAATCATGGGGAACACAATAAGGAGGTCACTGGTGACTTTCCGCGTCATAGGAAGTACGAAAATGCAGAGTCCACTCAAAGCTTCTCATGAGTTGATATTTAGGTTCCTTTGGTGATTAATTTCCCACCCTCAGGAGTTCACAGAAACTTCCACTATGTTTCTCATTCCTATTTTGCCCTTCCTTAATTTTTTCCCCAGAATATTCCCCTTTCCTCTTAAATAAACATATTTTTAATAATGAAGTGGGTTTAATTCCATTCTGTAATTGGGTCTCTCCGAGGGAATTTATTGTTCTTCTCTTAATTGTGTTCATGCATATTTTGCACAGCGAATGCCTTGGAATATTCTGTTTGTGAAAGGCACAAAAGTATTTAAAATATTTTGAATGGTTTTCTTGGAAATAAGAATGATTTAAGTTTTGATGCTTCGGGTATCTAGAACGTTCTGTGCCTTCTGCAGGCCCCTGCACATGGAAAGCACTCCACCGACATTTGTCCAATGAATGAATCTGCAAAACGAAAAATACACTAAAAAGAAACATGTTATTCCTCCACGATGAAAAACAGCTTTTCGAGTTCCATTTAGATCCACTTTAACAGGCCAATTCCTTTAATGAAAAAGGATACAAACATGATTCTGGCCAATTGGCTGTTCCTAAATATATTTCCAGCAAATTCTACTTGGCTGTTTCCACCTTGGGGTTCCAAGTCTTATTTTTGCGAGAGACGTTCGTTGTCATGGAAATGACACTGCGATGGGCTTCCCCGTCCTCCTCCCTCTAGGATTTCAACTTCTCCTGAACACCAACCCCTGCTCTTGTAGTAAATCCTGCATTTGCAGACCAGGCTTCGGACCGACACGAGAAGCGAGGAGGAAATCGCAGCCATGGAAACGGCGGAGCGGAGGAAACCACCGAGCGCGAGGGTGGGCAGGCGGCGAAGGAACCCTCTCCAGACGGGGGCGCTCCTCGGGTGACGTCACGCACCCGGGTGACGTCACGACCGTGACACGCGGGTGACGCCGTTGCCGCGGCGACTGTTAGTGGTCTCCGCCCCCTGCCCCCGCCCCCAGCTCCGCGTCCTTCCCCCAATCCCCGCAGGCTCGGCTGCGCTGGGGGCCGCGGGCCGGTTCCTGAGGTGGCCCAGGCGCCCTGCCTCCGCCGGCGCCGCCGGGGCCGTCCCTCTCCGCCGCCCCCCGCCCTCCGCCTCCGCCTCCCCCCGCCCTCCGCCTCCCTTCCCCCTCCCCGCCCAGCAGCGGTCGCTCGGGCCCCGACTCTCGGTGATAAGATGGCGGCTCTGAGCGGCGGCGGCGGCGGCGGCGCGGAGCAGGGCCAGGCTCTGTTCAACGGGGACATGGAGCCCGAGGCCGGCGCCGGCGCCGCGGCCTCTTCGGCTGCGGACCCCGCCATCCCGGAGGAGGTGAGTGCCGGCGCCCCCTGCACCCCTGCGTGTCCGCGCTGGGCTGGCCGGTGTTTATTGGGGGAAGGCGGTGGCGCGGGGGGCTCTGGTGCCCTGGGCCACCTTCTCGTGCGGGCTCTGCGGATGGGAGCTGGGCATCCCCCGCTCGTCCCTGTCCGTCATGCGGCGCCGCGCGACGTAAACACACACAATGGCCCGGAGGGGGTTCCCTGGCCCGCGCCCCAGCTTGGGGGACTCGGGCGGCGCTGGGTGAGCAGGAGGCGATCGGTAGGGGGCGAGACTCAGGGTCGGTCCGGGAAGGTCACGGCTGGCTGCCGGGGGCCGGCCTCGCATCCCTGGGAGGCGGTCGCTCTTCCAGGCGGGGGGCGGCGGAAGGGGCTGCGGCGTCCCGGTGGGCGGCGTGGGCTCGCCGCCGGGGCCGGGCCGGCGAGGTGCGGGGCTGTGTGCCATCGGGACACGGTCCTGGGGGTGACGGGGCGCGCGGGTCCCTCTCCGCCCGCCCGGACTGCCTCCCTTCTCAGGCCGCTGCTGCCCTCCTTCCACTTTTCTACTTGTTTGGGGATCTCGCTTCACCTGTTTTACCCAGCAGTTGGTGTTGCTTTAGTCTTTACTTTTTCAGCCGTAAACCCCAGTTTTCCGCTCTCCCTTTCATCCCGGTCTCAGCCCCCCCCCCCCCCCCCGGTCCCCCGTTCCTAATATTGGTCAGTGCTCGGTCGCTGACTCGTAACTCCCCGCATCCCATTCTCATCTGCTGGCCAGTTGGCCTTCTGACCTCGGCTTCTCCTTAAGCCCGTTGTTGCACTTCTCTTACCCTCGTCCTCTTGAGGCCCTCGACTTCATTCCACTGCTCCCTGACATCCTTACCGATTATCTTCACCCATCCTTTCGGACGCTCTGGAGCTGCTGACTTTCTGAATCCTGAAGCTGTCAAGATGCCATCAGATTTCACTTGCACTACGGGCGCTTTTGGGGTAGTCTTCCATTGTGCATTTGCACCTCTTTTTATGTATTCCTACCCATTTTTTTTATATATAGGTTTAATTGCTTTCCTTCTCTTGTCCTCCTTTCTGTCCCAGTTTTTTTTTCTTTTCCTTTTTCCTTTTTAGTCCTTGCTTCTCTCAGCCTGTGTTTGCATTATTCAGCCTCCTATCACCGTGTCAGTTTCCTTCCTACTGCTTACATTTTGTTTCCCAATTCTTATAACGTCTCATTCTTTCTTCTGTCTGTGCAATTCTCTTTCCTGCTTCATCATCTTTACTTTGGAAATTCATGCTTGCTCTATTGAGTATCAGTCTGTTCACAATACGGGGGGAGGGTGGCAAAAAAAAAAAATGTGTACAAGTGGACACTTTGGTCAGTGTTGCTCAAGCAGTAGTTCGCCATAATCAGATGTCTCTGGATGCTGATGGGAACCACTTTGAGCACCTCTTGTAATTGCAGAAGTCAAACATGACTTGTATTCATCTTTTGTTATCGGCATATATTGAGTATTATAATTTTAATACAGTTTTTCTTTCTTAAAATGTGTACGTATTTGTTTTTCATCCTCTTATGCCACCTCCATCTATGCCCAAGATGTGTGCTGTACCATCATTTGATCTACTTCAAATTTCTCATTTTTTTCTTCTTTATTAACAAAATTATACCACTTTCCACTTAACAGTTTGCATTTCTGCTCAGACTGGTTTCCTCTAATATCTATTCATTTTCTCCAACTTCTTAGATTCTGACGATAGAGTTCTTCCTGTCTTCCATTTCCTAGTTTATTCCCTTTTCCTCGTTGCCAGTTGCCATTCATTCTGCCTTGTTTCCTGGCTTTGGGTACTTAACTTGCTAAAGCTTCCTCTTGTCTTCCCCACACCTCCACATTCCTTCTTATTTATAAACAGCTTTGTTCCGTTGACATGGAAATTTATTTTTAGGATACATTGTTTTTAATGGGTAAATACTAGGGGTCACATCTGCTGTCTAATTTCTCCATGAATCGGATATGCCTTTGTCTTACCAGGCACAGGTGCTTCTAGGCTTGTTTTACTCTGTAGCGATAGGGTAGTTTGGTTGACTTGTATCTAGAAGAATGGATACATTAACGGGTATTGGTTACAAAATTGTAATTCTCTGATTGTAACATTGTTTACCTTTTTGAGAACTTTGTTTCAGAGTTATTAGAGCAGTTTGCAATGATACAGAGAAGGTTTTTGTTAAGTACTGGACGTACAATCTCTGCTATCTTATTTAAAAGGGCCAGATTGTTTGAACTCTACTCTCTGAAGATTCTGATTCAGTAGGTGAGAGCTAGGACCATGAGTTTATGTATTTGGTACACTTCCAAATTCTCACGTATCAATGCGTGAGAACCTGTAGGCTAGATGAATTTTAGTTTAAATTGCCAATAATTAGAAAGCATATTGGTATCTCCTGAAACCATAAGGATACTTTTACTAATTTTAAAGAGTTAGAAGTGTTTCCCACTGCCTCCTACACCTAGGTTTTAATGTTTAGTGATGAGTAGTAGTTTTTCCTTTAAATTTTTTATAGGAGGTGATAATAAATGTATTGGGGAGTGATTAAAAATGGATCTCTTTTGAGTGTAGACATCACTGTTATGGATGGTGGAATAAATTCCTCCCAGAAACAATTTTAAATTTGTAGTTGGTATTAATTTAGAGGAAAATGAAATGTACTGCGATCTTTTAATTAAACTCTCTTTCTTATATGCACTTCAAGAGCTTATAATTGCCAAGTGCATGGAAAGAAATGAAAATTTTGCTTGTGTAACTGTAAAATGACCCATTTTATTCTAAAGATTTACCTTACCTGACAGTTAAATACAGGTTATTTTTGTTTTTTGTCTTAATTTTTCTCGGGGAAATTTCAGCTGCACTAAAAAAATAAAAATAAAAAAATTACAAAAGGAAAGCACA
The DNA here is from genome assembly GCF_057876585.1 of Rhinolophus sinicus. NCBI lineage: Eukaryota > Metazoa > Chordata > Mammalia > Chiroptera > Rhinolophidae > Rhinolophus > Rhinolophus sinicus. The sequence continues at coordinate 8,935,369 of NC_142508.1, forward strand.
CTCGTTATTGAAAAATTAGATATAAGTACAAAAAGTTAAAAAAAATCATCTATGATCTTGCCATTTAAGATATAATTACTTAAACATTTTGGTGTATGTATATCCATATACTCTTTGTTTATGCTTGTGTAATACAGTGTATGTGATTTTGTAACATTTTTTAACTTAACAATATAGCAAAAGATTTTACATATCATTCGATATACTGTGACTTTTAAACTAATATTTTTTGATATCAGGTTGTAATTTTTTTGCTCTGTTATCAAACATCTTGGACATTGAACATAGATTTTAGTTTTTAAAATTATGTTGGGAAGTGAACAAATTTCATGTGTTACATTTGTAAGTATTACTTTGTAGATGCTCAAAATAGAATATTCTGGTAAATGACAGAAGCATATTAAATATTTATCAAATGAATGTGCTTATTCTTTTGGCATTAAACATTTACTTCTGACCATCTATATTCCCTTGATTTTTTTTTCTTTTTATGACCATATGGTATCATATGGGATAATATGATTATACAGTATAATAAATACATTTATTGAAAAAATGTGTTGTAACAGGGTATGATATTTATTAACTATTCTTGTATCTGTAGAAGGGAGTGTCTTCAAATTGCATTACAATTAAAATTGTATTGTTTTTAAGAGATATTGCCAATCTTAGTTAAAAGAACGGTAATTATAATAATGCGTTGACTAGGCAGTATTCTGGAATACAATCTCCTTTATGATGAAGTCTACTGTATTAAAACATATCTTAATGAACCATGCCAGACCAACTTGGATTACATCATACCCATAATAAGTGGAAGTCCCACTAAGGTACGTGCTTCTGCAGCTCTGGCTATTGCTGTTAATACTTGCCTGGATATATTCGAAGGTGGACAAAATATGCCTCTTAGGCAAAACTATAAAATAGCTGTGTGTCTTTGGTTTTTCTAGTGTTCCCTTTCTGTACTCTTTCTCTCTCATTTAATGTACTCCTTCCTCTGGGCATCCATTAATCTCTTCTGATATCGGTCTCATATATATGCTGGTTATTAAAGGAATTGATTGTTAGTAAACAGATAAGAAAGGAACATTGGGGCTGGGTGGTTGACTCTCTGAATGTAGCAAACCAGGGAGCAAACTTGATTTAATTGTATTTGGATAATAGGCCAGAAAAATTATAATACGTTAGAATAACAGACTGGAGAAGCCTGACTGTTCTTGATTCCCTGTCCCCTGCTTTCCTGATTAGGATGAATTAGGATCCCATCATAACAACTGGAAACCTATGTTCCCTGAGTGGTAGGGAAGAGAGGGAAGGGAAGGAGCAGGTTGGGGTTTTTTGCTTTTTAATTTAATTTTATTAGTTTCAGGTGTACAAAACCATGTACTGATCAGACATTTACCCCTCTCACAAAGTGATCACCCCACCAACCCTACTACCCCTCTGACATTGTACACAGCTGTTACGGTACCATTGACTATATTCTCTGTGCTGTATGTACTACATTGGTTTTTTTTGTTTTAGCGTTTTCTAACACTTGATGCTTACCTTGGTCTTCCTTTTCCTCCCATCACAAAGCTTTCTCCGTTAGAATTGCAAAAGTGCATTTTGTTTCCTTTGACATCTTGATGTCAATTTAGCTGAGTACTTAGCAAACATTTTGTGTCATAATTCCCTTGTTTTATGAAATCCAGTGTGTTCCTTTGGTTCCTATATCCCTGCCTCAAATCATCATTAAAATAAACCTCTATTGTCAGTATCCCTTACTAGATTTTGTCTTCCTCAGAAGTTAAATTGTTTTAAGACCTTTGCTCATTTTCATTGTCTGTTTTACCTATGTTGGATATTCTGTAAAGTCAGGATTAGAAGTAGTTGTAGAACTTCTGAATTCAAAATAGATGAGCATGTTTAGGAATTTTTCTGTGGTTTTAGGTGAATTGCGGCTTTTGTAGTCATGTTACCGATAGCAATGCTATAAGAACCAAAAATATAGCCTCATTTGTTCCATTTCTTCCTTAAATATTTGGTTAAGGAATTAACATGTTCTGGGAGGTAATTTTTATTTTTCATTTTCTTTTGGCTAGCAGCCTAATTTACTGTCATACATAATTAGCATGGTAGTCAGAAGAAACGCTTAATATAACCTCCACCCTAACATTAAGCAATTATTTTTTTTCTCCCCTCTACCCTCTGAGATTATTTTGGTTTCCATGTTTTCTCTTGGGCTTAATAAAACTATTATTATTGTTCCTTCCCATATCCAGACTATGCATATAGAGAGGGAAATTGATGCCCTGTAAATTACATGCCTTTCTGCGTCCTGGGAACACCCTCAATACAGAATATAAAAATTGCTCTGAGCTCAGTTAACTTTATATCTTCTATAGAAGCTCTGGTCATGATTTTCACTGAAGGATTAAAAAACAAAACATCAGGAAATGTGTTTATAGAGCACTATCTACCAATACAAGGTCTGTAACAATTGCAAAGGTAGATACGGTAGTGTCCAGGTGTTTTTCTTCACCTTGTAAGGAGCGTTATTCCAACTGTGTTTGGCTACCCTACCTTTTGGATTTTGAAAATGCTCCAGGGAGAGAGAAACATAACATTTTGGCAGACCATTTTCTACTGTTGTTCCAAAATTAGCATTTTTTTGTGTTTTTTTTATGTATCTCCTTGTTGTAAAAGATGTTTTCATTGTGTTTAAATTGAGAAATACTCTACTCTTGTTTTATATATTCTATTGCACTAAATATAACTTTTAAATTAATAAACCTGAAAATTTTAACTTTCTATTTTTGGAACAGCATAAATTAAATAAAATTTTAGGATGCTTTGAATTAGTCACTTACCTTTGAGTATTTTGAAACAGTTTAAAATACAGCTAGGGGTTAGTCCTCCAATGACCTAGGATTTTTAAACTGTATTTTCTACATTACAGCATTTATTTTGCAAAGTAAATTTCTGTTTGGGCTTATAGATGTACTTTTAATTTAAAGGGGATTACTGGTTTCGGCAGTAACATTGTAAATTGTTATTAGAACCTTTATTTTTTATATTGTCAACTTGGGTCTAATCCCTTTTCCTCTTTTTATAAAGTTTATTATTTTCTACTTAGAAATCTCTGTAGCTTAGAGGAAACAAATAATTATTAATTTAAGAATCTTAAGTAGGTATGATTTTTACAGTTATTAACATAATTTCTGGCAATGTTGTATGAAGGTAATTTAATTCCCATTTATTATAAAGTGTCCTATCTTTTCTATGAATACCAAACAGTTAGTGCCTTTATATCTTTTGTACTATAAAAGGTAAAGTACCGTTGTTAACTATTACGAAGTAATTCAAAATTGCTTTTTTACACATTAGATTATTGTGTTTCCGTGGGAATGATGTCAGAGAACTTCAGATAGGGAAGAGATTATGATTCGGTATAGTCCTTACATTCCTGTTCTGCAACCACTAAAAATGGTCATTTCTTCTTAGTTTTTACATGTCTTGCTTCTAACATTTAAAATATCCCCCCCAGATATTCTTCCTGCATGTAGTCCGTATTGCTCATCTTAACAGCAAACTACTCCATCTCAGGTTAAGTTTTATTGTACATGAGGAATGCGTTCGCTGTAAGTTTTTGATACCTGTTGCAGATGATTTTCCTACGTCTGAGTTTGGCACTTAATTTAAGCTTCTCTGTGTACAGTGGTCCCCCCTTATCTACCGGGGATATAGTGCAAGACCCCCAGTGAAAGCCTGAAACCGCGGATAGTGCTGAACGTTACATGTAGTATTTTCTCCCTATGCATACATGTATTTTCACGTTACAGCTTCTCTTTGTATCTCCCAATTGCCAGCATCCCTACTTTTGCACTTGGGGCCCATTACTAAGTGTAAAGTAAGGGTTACTGAAAGAGAATCTCTGCTGTACCGCACCAGCCAACCTGATAACTAAGACAGGAGCAAGTGACTGAATGGCAGGGAGTGTGTCTGTCACGGACCTGCTGGACAAATGGGTGGTCCACATACCTCCCTGGAGGGAGTGGAATGATGTGAGATTTCGTCACACTACTCAGAAACGCACTCAATTTGAAACTTATGAATGGTTTATTTCTGGAACTTTCCATTTAGTATTTTCGGACTGCAGTTGACAGCGGGTAGCTGAGACTGGAAAGCAAAACCGTAGATAAGGGGGCGACTACTGTAGGTGTTGCCATCTTAACAGGTTAGAGAAGAAACAGATGATCTGCTGAATAGTTGTGAACAATACTTCATAAAATACAGCATTCATTCATCATAAAACCTGAAGCAAATCTAATGTGATAAACAGTATCTTTTTTTAATCAAATTTAATGTTGAAGTATTGAAAGTGTTCTTTCTGACATTGGGAGAGAGAAGGTTATCATCCATTGTAACTTCTTTTAGTCAAAGTTCTAGTAGATATCCTGACTTTCACTAAGTTAAGAGAAAAAAAATTTAAAAACGTAAGAATTGGAAAAGAGAGAAAACTATCATTCACAGACTACATGATTATGTATTTAGAAAATCTGAAAATATCTACAAATTATTAGAAACAATACGCTTCACACGATTGCTGATTAGGAAAATCAAAGATCACTTGTATTCTGGCAACAAATAGGAAACGAAAATCTAAAACAGTATAATTCCCAATAACATAAAAAATATGTACCCAGGAATAAGTCTAAAAACTTGCCTAAGACTTCTAGGAGCCTGATTAAAATGAATTCTATAAGACCTAATAATTGGGGCAAAATACCATGTACGTGGATTGATAGACTTGATGTTGTATAGATATTATTCTCTCTAAATGGATTTGTATGTTTAATATAATCCCAATCAAAACCTTAGTAAGGTTTTTTGGTTTTTTGGTTTTGTTGTTTTGGTGGAACTTAAAAAACTGATTCTAAAATTTTACGGAAAATCAATAAAGGGCTAAAGTAGCCAAGACACTCCCAAAGAAGACACTATACGAGGACAGGCTTTACCAGTTATTAAGACTCGTTACAAAGTATAGTAATTAAGATACTGTCACCAGTAGTCTAGTGATGGATGGGCCAGTGGAACAGAAGAAAACCTATACTTATAGGTGACTTGATATATGACAGATGCATGCTGGAAATTAGGGAGAAAAGAATGCCCTTTCAATAAATGGTGCTGGAAAAATTAATTTGGACTTTTACCTCACAGTATTCACAAGTTCTGGGTAGATTAAATGCCTGATTGTGAAATGAAAAAATATAAAGCTTTTAGAAGACAATATGAGAATGTGTTTTTATTTGGATAACTTTTAGAGCTCTTTTTTAATTTAAATTAGAATGCTAAAATTACCATTTTTCATTGAATTTAAGATATTATTGATTCTAAGATTCACCATTTTCTAAAATAAAGTATTGCCAGTTAACCACAATATGCTATTGATTATCAAATACATCCCAATTTTCACTTTTTAAAATACTTTAATATCTTATAAATGATAATATATAGAGTGTTTCCTGAATTCCCTTTCATCAAATGTGGATTTTAGATTTTAGATTTTATCAGTGAGCTGAATTCCCACAATTTAGAAGGACAGGGAAGCTTTGTTTTGCTGCTGTTTTGGCTGGTTCGCAAAGTTGTAAGAACTGCGTGAATAGAAGCAGTTGAGGTGTGTGGAGTGAGTATTCCAGGGTGTAATTCCGACTTCATGGATATACCGGAGGTGGCAAAAAAATGTATACACATGACTTGTATTCATATTTTGTCATCGGTATATATTATTATAATTTTAATATAGGTTTTTCCTTTTCTTAAAATGTGTGTACATGTTTTTGGCCCCCTCTGTATATAGTCAGAGGTCCTTTATTTCCCCAGTGCGGTGGCTACTCCTGATCCCAACCCTCGCACTTTTGATGGTAAGCATCTTAGTCCTTGTGGTAAATGCATTTCTGGTTTGAAATATCTAAAGTGATTTTTTTCTTTTCTGCACTGGCTCCTGAGTGATACATTTTGTCAGATGAGGGAATCATTTAATACTCAATTTTTTTGATTCTTAAAAATTGTAAAATATAAATAAGATAATGTTCATCGTCTTAACCATAAGTGTACAATTCAGTGGTATTGAATACATTCAAAGTGTTGTATGACCATCACCACTACTACACCCCAAATTTTTTATCGTCCCTAACAAAAACTCTACCCATTAAAAAATAATTCCTTCTTTCTCCCTTCCCAGCCCCTGGTAACCTCCATTCTACTTTTCTTTATGGATTTACTTCATGTAAGTGAAATCATACAATGTTTGTCATTCTGTGTGTGGCTTATCTCACTAAGCTTCAATGTTTTCAAGGTCCATCTGTGTTGTGAAATATATCAAAATAACCACCAAACTGTTTTCTCGCCAGCATTCCCTTTACATTTCCACCAGCAATGCTTGAGGATTCCAGTTTCTCCACATCCTCACCAGCACTTGTTTTTCTTTCTTCCTCCTCCTCCCCCTCCTCCTCCTCCTCCTCCTCCTTTTTGATCACAGCCATTTTATGGGCATGAATTGGTATCTCATTGTGAGTTTTGTGTTGGGTTATTTATTCTTAGTGGCAGTTCCTCAAAAATCTATATAGAATCTAAAATCTAAATAGAATTACCATACAGCCCAACAATTCCACTCCTAGAAATAGACAGGTTTTACTTTAGATAGATCTTTAAGATGTCAGTTGGATTACAGCCTTGTTAGAAAGGTAGGGAAGATCGCTGAGTGATGTCCAGAGCAGTTACTTGACCTTGGGGAGCGAGCGAGGCCAACTTTGAGGGTCCCACAGGCTTGGGTTTTGAGTCCCAGCCTGTGGGGTGTCTGAGAAGCCTATAAAAAGAAAAGGGAAGATGAAGACCAAATTGAGAGGTGATACTACACAGGTAGAGCTTGCTAATGAATTTTATGTGCTTATACAGGTTAGGTGGGTAAATACATGCTGTATAGCAAGATGGTTGGGAAACAGTACACTTGTTTGGAGCAATTGCTTACCATTTTAAAGAAATGAAGTTGGACCCTCACCTCTTATTGTGCATGAAAATCAATTCCTAGTAGATTGAAGATTAAGAAGAAAAGCTCAGAAAGTTTTTTTTTTTTTTTTTTAAGGGTGCATACTTTTATGAGCTCAAGGCTAGAAAGGAATTCTTAAGACTGAAAACACTAACCATAAAAATATCGATAAATTTGACTACATTAAAAACGTTAAATATTAGTAGAAACTTCTATTTATTAAGACACTCCCCCCACCCCCCCGTAAGAGGCTAAAAAGACAAAGCACAGAATAGGAGAGGATATTTGCAGTACACATGTATTAGTTACCTATTGCTGTGTAATAAGTTATCCCAAAACTTCGCAGCTAAAAGCAAGCATTGATCTCCGAGTTCCTGCGGGTCAGGAATCTGGAAACAGCTTAGCTGGATGGCCGTAGCTCAGGGTCTTGAATGAGGCTGCAGTCCAGGTGTGAGCCAGGCTTGCAGTTGTTTCAAGGCTGGACGGAGGGAAGATTTGCTGCTGTGCGCCCGTAAGTGGATCTGGCAGACGTCAGAAGGTCCACTTCCAAATTTACTCACAAGGGCCTCTTCACAGGGCCACCTTACAGCATGGCAGCTGGCCTTTTCCAGAGTGATAGATCCCTTTTATAACTTAATCTTAGAAGCGACAGCCATCATTTCTGCCATATTCTGTTCATAAGTCCAGCCCACAACTCAAGGGGAAAAGGTCGTACAAAGGCCTGGATACCAAGAGGTGAAACTCACTGAGGATCCTTTTAGAGGTGACCTACCACAACACAATGAATGGAAGCCTGGTATGAAAAACATACGTAAAGAACTGAATCACTAAGACAAAGACAGAACACCAAGTAGAAATAAAAAGCAAAACCCAGAGCAGGCATTTGTTTTTTTTAAAAAAAGAAATTGAAGTGACCAATAAATACATGAAAAGATTCATTAACAATTACGGGACTAGAAATTAAAACCTGGAGAGGCCACTTTACACAGGCTAAGCTGGCAGAAACGACACAGCTGATGGTATCAGGCATCGGTCGGAGCAGGGAGCAGTCGCAGCTCTTCCACTGCGGATGGGAGTGTGAATGGGAAGAACTGCTTTGGAAAATAATTGATGTTCTACAACCAGCAGTGCTACTGCTAAGTTACCCTAGACCAGTGGTTGTCAAAGTGTACGTCAGAATCACCTGGAAGTCTTGTTCAAAAAGACTAGGACCCACCCCTAGAGTTTCTGATTCAGAGTGTGCAGTGGGGTGGAGCTTGGTAGTTTGTATTTCTAACAAAAGCACCTTTCCAGCTGCTGTTGGCACTCCTGATCCTGGAATCAGACTTTGAGAACCAACCGTCATATAATAGTTTTGTACATAATTTAATTTATCGTTGAATTCAATTTGCTAATAACAGGTTTTTATTTAGGGTTTTTACATTTCTTTTCATAAATGCAATTAGTCTATAGGATTCTTGTGCTGTTCCACCCAGTTTTGGTATTAGCATTATTAGAAAGAGCTGATTAGTTTTCTAGATTTTTTTTTTTTTAATGATCTGGAACAGTTTTTATACCAGACCAGAGAAAATGTTTCTTGAAAGTTGGTTGAATGAGCTTTATTAGGCTTTCTTTATTCAAACTTTTTGAGCGAGTTTTCTTAAATACAACATTTGCTTGGGTTTGGTTTGAGCCCAGTGTTGTTTTGTTTGTTTGTTTTTTAATATCCCATTTCGATTTTATTTTGGTCCCTTTTAAGCTTTTAGATTTTCTTTTTTTTAAGATTTTTTTTTTATTGGGGAAGGGGAAGAGGACTTTATTGGGAAAGTGTGTACTTCCAGGCCTTTTTTTCCAAGTCAAGTTGTTGTCCTTTCAGTCTTAGTTGTGGAGGGTACAGCTCAGCTCCAGGTCCAGTTGCCGTTGCTAGTTGCATGGGGCGCAGCCCACCATCCCTTGCGGGAGTCAAACCGGCAACCTTGTGGTTGAGAGGACGCGCTCCAACCAACTGAGCCATCCGGGAGCTCAGCGGCAGCTCAGCTCAAGGTGCCGTGTTCAGTCTTAGTTGCAGGGGGCGGAGCCCACCATCCCTTGCGGGACTCGAGGAATTGAACCGGCAACCTTGTGGTTGAGAGCCCACTGGCCCATGTGGGAATCGAACTGGCAGCCTTCGGAGTTAGGAGCATGAAGCTCTAACTGCCTGAGCCACCGGGCCGGCCTATATTTTATTTTCAGTTGTCAATCTTAGAAAGGAACTGGTCTTACCATGGTGAATCCAAAAATTATCAGTTCTCCCCTTCAGCAAAGTAAGCGCTTTTATTTTATGTGATGTTTTGATCCCATGATATTTTGTTCCAAGGATGGGTGAGGGAAAGGATGAAGATGGGGAGGTCTATGCTCCAGGTTATTAATGAAATCAAATTTCTAAAGCAGGTTAGCACTCCGTAGCATGTCTTAGTCAGGGAGCCCTGTGGTCTTGCTCTTTCCTGCCTCTCCACCCATGTCCATCAGCAATCCTTGCCGCATACTCAATGCTGTAGCACACGCAGTATCGCACAAAGCATGTATTATGGGTTACTAACCACCCAAAGTGTTCTACGATAGGTAGGCTCCATATTGAACAATTTTGGGAAATTGTAAAAGTTCCCCACTGTCTAACCTGTTCAGTTTCTGAGTTCAGACATAATTAGGTCATATTGTGTTATCTGAATCTTAATTTGATTTCTGCATTTTGAATATCAAGGGATTCATCAACAAAGTATCTGAATCGATTTGGTGAGGAAGAGATACCCTGTACTACTATGCTCCCCTCTTGGGATTTCACAATTGGATATCAGCATATTAAAGATTGAAAAGAACTGTAATAAAGAAACTTGTTAAAATTGGAATATTTCTAAACTTCCTTGACTATGGAGTCTTGCTTATGTGTAGAATGCATTAATATACTGTGATACATTTAAGGAAATGCTGTTCTAATATCAAATTCTTGTGTTTCCCCAGAATGCATTCTGTTGTTTCTGGCTCTTTGCCTTAGAATCCACCCCCTTGCCCCACCTCACCCCCCACCCCATCTTTTTTTCAGTGATTTCAACTGAGGAGCCTGCCACACTAGGAGGCTTTTGGAAGTGTTTTGATTGTCACGATAACTGGGGGATGCTCTTTGGCATTTAATGCTCAGGCCAAAGAACACAATGTACCCGAAGTCCTGCACAACAAAGAATTGCCCCCCAAATACCACTTGTGTACCCCTTGGAGGGCACTGGACTCATCGACTAGTGCAAGTACCCCTTTAAAATTCAGTTCTGGTTGTCTTTCCAAGAAGCTTTCTCTAACTACTTCTCTCCTTTCGCCCTCTTCCCCACTTTGGTCATACCTAGTTGGTGCTCTTACGACATTTTATACACATCTTGATTATTTGCACTAACCACGTTATAGTATAGTTGTGATTGTGTGCCTCTACCTTACTGTGAGCTCAAATCTTTGAGGGCAGAGACATTTTGTATCTTTGGCGCATGGCATTTAATAAGTCTTTTTCAAATGTGTTGCGTGAACACATGAATGAATGAGTTGTACGTTTACTATAAATCAGAGGTGTGGTATGATTCTTCAAACCTACTGCTTTCTTAGACTGCATTAATGAGCTCGTGCGGTTGTGGGAAATAGTTATACCGCTTTGCTCTCATCACACAGAATTAAAATGTCCTTTTTGTCTGGGTGTGGGTGACAGATTGTAGAATAGTGTTTTGTTTTTATTTTGACCATGGCTACACATTGGAAACACCTGGGCAACTTAAAAATACAGATGCGGGAATCCTTTCCCCAGAAGTTCAGATTACTGAGCGTGAGGCTGGGCATCTGGATTTTTTTAAAGCTCCCCAGGTGACTTTTAATCTGCAGTCAACATTGAAAACTACCATTTAGTGAGACATTGATAAATAGCATTTTCCTCAAAATGTTATGTGCAGTAAACAGAGTGAGAAGTTACTAAATCATTGGAGAACAGTGAAAGGAGTGGAGATTTTTAGCTTCGGGAAAAAATCACAGCTAAGTATTATCTGTGCGTTCTGTTGAAGTCAAGGAACGTGTCAGTCGTTCCTCACTGTGTCCTCCACTCTCAGCTCAAGCCAGAGTGTGTAGGAGGGATTCGGTGACGTGGCTGAACAAAGCCTATCTAGCCTGTAAAAAACAGTCGTTTTAGAATATCTAGAGATCATGTGTTGATCCGCAAAAATGTCTTACCGATAATGTGCCACTCAAATTTATAATTAAAATAATGACCTGAGTGTTTTAGTTCATTTTTTTGAGTTTTTCAGTTTATTAATTATGTACTTTGTGCTGGGCACTGAGGATCCCATTTGATTCCCAGATCAACTCTATGAAGTTTGAATCATTCAAATAATAGGGATGTGTCAAGCTGGCTCTGTTTTACAGGTGAAGAAACTGACACTTGGGGGTCAAGTGCCTTGCCCAAGGTTACAGAGCTAATACGTGACACAGCTGGAATTCTGAGTTTAAAGCCTGTGCTCCTAACTACTGTGCTGTACCATAAATCTTTACAAGAGCCCTAAGCGTTACATGCTGTAATTCCCATTTTGTAGATGAAGAAGTAGGTTTAGAAAAGCTGTGCAGCTCGCACGCTGCTTAAACGGGCTATCTGGGTTTTGGAGCCAGACGGAGACTCGCGAGGCCGTGCTCTTGGCCACCGTGTTATCAGAGCCTTGTCCTGTCGTACGATGCACAGCTACAGCTTGTGTGCGGTTGTTCACCACCATTGCAGCCCATGTTGTTCTCACTGTACCTTTGTCACCTTCACTGCTTTTCATCCAGTGGGTTTCAGTCTGGGTTGTCTTAAACCCTGCGTTGTGCTTGTCCTAGAGAAGGAAACATTTCTTTACAAGGTTCTTTTCTTTTAGCTCGGATTATAAATCAGAATTGGAATGAACTCTTCTTATATCAATGTGCTGATACTCTGTTAGCTTTCGTTGTTTGACTCTGTAGTCTACAGACTTTTAAAATGTTATACTCTGTCAGTACTCTAAGAGTTCAAACTCATTATCCGCACTGCCTGTCGGTTTTATTTATAAGTTACTGTACAAAATGAAAAGCTGAAAATGAAACAAGAGTTGTGATGGCTTTGTCTTTGGCTAATGTCTTAGGCCACACCCTTAAGGCAACGTGCGTGCGTCAGGAACAATAGTGGCTACAAATCCGTATTTTGAGTACTCCGGACAGTTTTTTTCAGTTGTTTAAAATTTGTATCTGCTATATCAGGTCAGCATTTCTCACCCTGGGCACTGACATTTTGGCCTGGACAATCCTTGGTTCTGGCGGCGTCCTGTGCATTGCAGGACGTTTGGCTGCATCCCTGGTCTGTACGCACCAGGTGCCAGTAGTACCCTCCCCTCAGTTGTGACCATCGGAAATGTGTCCAGACGCTGCCAAATATCTCCTGAGGGCAAAATCACCTCTGGTTGAGAACCACTGTGTTAGACCATTGTTTAATCCTGTATTGTGGCTGACAAATAGCTTGTACTAGGAGTAGGCAGAATGTCGACTTTGACATTTTGTTTCTATCAGCAATACTGTTATCTTCAAGATGAGGTTTGAGATTTGTTTATAGGAATTCTTTGTAAGCCACTTGTCTATTTTGTAAGGTTTACTTTGGTTAAAACTAGATAATATAATCCATATATTTACTTAACTCAGTGTTTGTAAGCTGTAGTATGTCACAATAAGATGAACGTGCAAGAAGAGAGAGAACCCAGCAGCAGCTGCTCTGTACTGTGGAATGCCCAGGCCATATAGCCCTTGACCGGATGTGATGAACCTGTCTGATATGAACCCTAGGTGCCTCTATAAACACGAAATGTGAAAAATATGAATTTTTCTTAATATTCTAGACGAATACATTACTAAATAATGTAGTCTGCCTACAACCCCAATAAAGAGTCTCCTACGTGCCCTCATAGGTGTTTGGGGATCTATTTTGTAAACCACAGGTTTGGCCATTGCATTGTAATCTGCTGTTCACTTTTTATCATTGCAACCATGGTACTCAAAAGGGGGAAATAATTTAAGTTCTTTTACTGACTTCCGCTTAACCAACCCTTCAGGTTAACTAATATTGCCTATTTAAGAAATATTTGCTGTCAAATTAGGTGGGGATTATATTTAAAGGAAGACTCCTGGCTCTATATCAAAGGCTATAGAATGAATGTTCATTTTACAGTTTTAAGTTAAAATTAAATGTTTAAGGTTTTACTCTTCCTTATGATTCCCTGATATACTGACTTTTATTTAGCCAACCACCAGGCTTTATTACATTGAATAATGAGAATTCTTTTGCACCCACTTCAGTATTAAAATTGTGATGATTTACTTTGTGGAGTTGAGATTACAGTTTCTCTCAGCGTTTTTGGCATCTAAACTTATCGCTCAGTTATGACACAAAAAGTTTTCAAACTTCCTCTTTTAGAATGGCCATTTACTCTCTCAGAAACTAGCTTCCTCCTTCCCACCTTACAGGGTTATCGTGAGGGTATTAAATCTATCAACAGTAATTCAGACTCTCATTACTTCTTGTCTATAATTGTAGCATGCTTTCAATGGGATTCTCTGCCTCTAGTACCTCTCTCACTTGTTTGTTAACGTAAACATTGTTGCCAGAGTAAACATCCTAAAATATATGTCTAATCAGATCAAAAGCCATTTATAACAACAACTACAACTTTTTTAAAATTACTGTATGTGCTAGCTTAGATATGGTCTCTGCAATCAGGAGATGTCCATTAAACAAATTATCAAAAAATACATATATATACACCCATATGAGGTATGATAAAAAAATACAGTGAATGCGGCTGCCGAGTGCCATCCAATGGAAAGACAGGGACCTTCAATACGGAAAGCGGCACATCGAACCTTAGTAACAGTGTGTGACAAGTTTCAACTTGTTTGGTGCATTCGGGTGTGAACTACGGTTGAGAGAAGGTGTATTTTAAAGTGTGCCATAAATCACGAACAACGCATTGACATGAAATTTTGTTTCAGACTGCAAAAAAAGTGCTCAAGAAACACACAAAATGTTAAAATTAGTTTATGGTGATGCTGCAGTGACCATGAAGATGGTTTACAAGTAGTTTGAGTGATTTCGTAATGATTGTGAATCGATTGAAGACTAGGAGAGTCAGGACATCCTTTAACATCAAAAACCCAAGAGAATGTTGAAAGAGTAAGCAAAATAATTTGATCACACAGGTAACTGACTTAAGGAAATTTCTGTAGATCTGAACATCTCGTGGTTCTGTTCAAAGCATTTTAACAACAGATTTGAACATGAAACAAGTGAGTGTGAAATTTGTTCTACAAGTTTTGACTGTTGAACAAAAGCAGCAGCGTTTGTCAATTTTGTTGAAATTGTGTGATCGTGCTGCTTCAGATTTCAGCTTTTTAAGACATGTCATCGGGGAGATGAGACTTGGGTGTATGGTTATGATCCTGAGACCAAGTTTCAGAGTTCTCAATGGAAATCACCCAGTTCTCCTAGTGCGGAAAAAATCATCAGTCAAGATCTTCATAACATCAAGGTGATGTTAATTGTGTTCTTTTGACCTTCATGGAATTGTGTGAGCTGACTTTGTACCCAGGAACTCTACGGTGAACTCTGAATACTATAAGGGCTTATTAGAGCATTTAAGAAACGGTGTACATAGAAAACGGCCTGAGAAATGGGCAAACTGTTTCATCCATCGTGACAACACTCCACGTTACACATTGCTTCTGATATATGGCAATTTCTGTCAAATACGAACATTACGGTGTGTCCTCATCCACCTTTTTCACCAGATCCAGCACCCTGCAACTTCTGGCTCTTCTCCAAAGTCGAAATGACCATGAAAGTTAAACTTTTTGAATTGGTTCAAGACATCTAGGCAGCCACGACAGCACAACTAAAGACATTCATGAAAGAGGACTTCCAGAACTGCTTCAGAAAGTGGCAAGAATGATGGGATAAGTGTGTTTGAAGTGAGGAGGTATAAATGCGGGGTATTAATGGCAATGTCTTTTACTGTAATAAATTTTTTATTTAAACATCATCATATATTTTGATCACACCTCATACACAAATTCTGAATTGTGATTATGTGCCCAAAGAAAAAATATGGGGTGCACTTTAATGATTATCCAATATAGATTGGGAGAAGGGTGATCAGGGAGGCCTCTCTGAAGAAGTGAAATCTAAATATCTGAAAAAGCTGTCCTTGTTTGGAAAAGTTCTGGGCAAAGAATTTTCCAGGAAGAAGGATTAACGAGTAAAGGCTTTGCTGATGAAAGGCCATTGTGGTTGAATTTTTTGAGTAAGGGATGGAGAGAATAGTGCCTGATGAGGGATGAGGTAGGCAGAGGTAAAGTCATTTAGGAACTTGTATTCTATGCTAAGAAGTTTATGTTTTATTATGAGTCATTGGGGAGCCATAAAGGGTTTAAACAAGGAGAGATGTGATCAGATTTGCATTTTGGGGATTTTACTCTGTGGAGAATGGATGAGAGAGGAATGGGAGTAGGGTGAAAGAAGTGGGGAAACCAGTTAGGATGCCTTTGTAAGTAGTAGTTCAGGGAGAAGGGATAATAGTGTAGACTAGAGTAATGCCAGTAAACAAGGTAACATAAAATGATTGATTATCTCATTGCATATCAATAACCTAAATGTTAGCCTAATATGGTGGGGTTCTCACTCGTTATCTGTTACAGTAACCCTGTGAAGTATGAGCAGAATAAGACTTGCAATAAACTTACACAAGCCCATCCAGTAAATGGTGGTGTAAGGAATTGAAAGCATGGATTTTGAATTTGGCCCTTGTCTCTAAAAGCTAAACTGCACTGAAGATTTTTCAGCGTACCCGTATTACCTTTATCTCCTCGTAATCTCTCACTTACCGGTGCTGTAGCCAAACCAAACTATTACAGTAGTTATCGTAAACATACCTTCTACCCTGATGCCCCTGATGATTGTTTACTATGGCTGGAATGCTCTTACCCCCACATGCTTAACAAAATTGTCGCCATCCTTTAGGATCTTGGTCAAATACAAAGCCTTCCTATAAACACATGTTGTCCATTACCCTCTTTTAACCAGGACGGTTTCTTTGCATTACAGTACATGTTAGTTCAACAGACGTTAATGTGATGGCTGTGCTGGGTGCTCTACGCAGACATTGGGGACGTGTTCGTGTACAGAAATAGACACAGACACAGCCACAGCCACAGCCCCCGTGGAACCTGTAGTCTAGAGAGAACCGACCTGGAACAAAACCGGTGCACACAAATATAGCATTGTAAAGTTTGAAAAGTGACATGAAGGAGCAGTAAAGGGTGCCTGTGGGTTTCTGAGACCCCTTTAGAGGGTCCTTGAGGTCAAAACTATTTTCAGTACTGTCTGGACTATAGGGAAATCGCCATCCTGTCTGCACACGTATGACCGTGGTGGGATTGAGATACAGGTGCTGATAGGATTGACCATTTCTGCAGCCTTTCGGGGAATTATGTGTTAATGTTTATTAAAAATGTTCAGAGCTCTGTGTGTGCATTTGTGTGTCCTTTGATCCAGCAGTTGCCCTTGAGGGAATCTATCCTACAGAAATAAAAGTACCAGTAAATGTATAACTACAGCTGACCCTTGAGCCATGTGGGGCTTAGGGACGCCAACCCCCCACCCCCACCCCACCAACACACACACAGTTTAAATTCCACATAGAACTTTTGACCTTCCCAGACTTCACCTACTAGGAACCGTATCCAGTAAGTAAATTAACACATATTTTGTATGTGACAGTATGTATGCGTATTACGTATGTATTCTTACAATAAAGTTAGCTAGAGAAGAGTCATGAGGAAGAGAAAATGCATTTACAGCATATACTGACAAAAATCTGCGTGGAAGTGGACCCTGCAGTTCAAGCCCATGTTCAGGGGTCAGCTGTATTGTGGACGGCAGCATTGTTCAGCAAAATGTGCCCACAACCTAAATATGAATCTCTAATACCTGCTTAAGGAAACTTTGGAATGTTTATATTATGGATTATTAGGCATTTATTAAAAATGAGTATCTTGATCTGGGAGATTGACCACAAAGTTGCCAGAATGATGATAGTGGCCAAGTAATAATATACCAAGTAACATAATCCTGTTTTTGTTTTTAAAAAGAAGAGACAAGAGAGGCAGAGAGAAAAATATTGAAGAATATGACTCAAAGTGTTGACATTGATTACTTCAGGGCCACATGATTGGAGAAAGGTGGAAAAGTACTGATTTTTTATTATGTCCTTATTTGACTTTGGTGAAACGTGTGTGTGTGTGTGTGTGTGTGTGTGTGTGTGTGTGTGTGTGTTAAGTCTGAGGATAAAAGAGAGATAAATTGGTTTGGTATCTGTATTTTGCTTGCAAAATAAAAAGCTTTGAAGTTTAGAATGTTAGGTGTAGAATGTTGGGTGTATCTGTAGAAATGTCAAGATGCCATCGTTTCAAGCTGGGTTTTTTTGGGTGGGAGAGGCAGTATGTGAACCATAATTTGCTGGCTTATTTCTAAACTATGTGTAAAATCAAAATAGTCACAAGTTTATGTATATTAGTGTTGAAAATTCTGCTTGAATGTTAAAGTAGGATGATATAGATTGGGTTTACCACACGTAACCACAAAAGTTCCTTTCAGAATCAGGTTTATCTGATACGTGACTATTACTATAGAAAGCTTCCTTATAATCTCATTTAAATAAGTAAACTTCAATAAACATATTTTATCTTTAACATTATTTGAATTTAGCTTTAATCATATAAGCATAGCTTTAATTATATAAATTCTGTACCTGGTTAATACTCGGTCTTCAATGGGAAAAAAACTGTTAGAGTAGCTATACTAAACCATTATAGCTTTAACTTTATATACTATTTAAAATTTTTGTAACTAGTTTTTTATTGAAAATTGCCAAGAACTTTTAAAAATACAAAAGCATGGGGCCAGCCCGGTGGCTCAGGCGGTTAGAGTTCCATGCTCCTAAATACGAAGGCTGCCGGTTCGATTCCCACAAGGGCCAGTGGGCTCTCAACCACAAGGTTGCCAGTTCAATTCCTCGAGTCCCGCAAGAGATGGTGGGCAGCGCCCCCTGCAACTAAGATTGAACACGGCACCTTGAGCTGAGCTGCCTCCCGGATGGCTCAGTTTTTGGTTGGAGTGTGGGCTCTCAACCACAAGGTTGCCGGTTCGACTCCCGCAAGGGATGGTGGGCTGTGCCCCCTGCAACTAGCAACGGGCAACTGGACCTGGAGCTGAGCTGTGCCCTCCACAACTAAGACTGAAAGAACAACAACTTGAAGCTGAACAGAACCCTCCACAACTAAGATTGAAAGGACAGCAACTTGGAAAAAAAGTCCTGAAAGTGCACACTGTTCCCCAATAAAGTCCTGTTCCCCTTAATAAAAATTAAAAAAAAGCACAAAAGCGTATGCAGTCCATCCTGACAGAGCTGTAGTTTTATTTCCCACATGTAACCACTGTTAGTAGTTTCTGTGTAGGATTTCCGAATTTACCAGTACATATATAAGCCAACTAACTGTTCATGGACTTTGGCTGATGAAAGGCATTTTGAAGTGTGCGATAGTAGAGTTTAACTTCATTTGCTCATAGAACTGTCATTTTGATGACACTGTCTTCCATTTTATTTCTCTTCATCTATATTTAGTGGAGAGTTAGGGTGGGGAATAATCAAAGAAGTAGAAAAGTGAATCACCTATTTGAACTGTTTGGTTCTTTAGCTCTTAACTTTTTAAGTTGTATAAACTTTGGCTATATTGATTATATAAATTGTATCGGCTGTATTTTCTTTTGTATTGGAAAAAATAAAGAACCCTCAGTTAACGCCCAGAATATTTTTGATCTAGGGAAACTTTTTAAATTTAACTTTTAATACTGATGAGATAAATAGTAGAAAAAGCCAAATTTTTACCTTTACTTTTAATACTTAGAATTGTTAAGGAAATTGACACTTGTCCTCTTCTAGGAGGTATTAAGAGAAAATTATTGGACATTCTTCAGTCTGACAGAACTCTGAATGGTGTGCCAGCTCAATCTGTTCTTTCATCTATTGTGGTCCTGTTGTCTGTGTTACTGTATGGATGTGTGTATATGATAGGCATACCTAGTTTTATTGTGCTTCACTTTGTTGTGCTTCACAGATGTGGTTTTTTTTTACAATTGAAGGCAAGACCCTCCACCAGCAAAAAGATTACAACTTGCTTTACTGTGATACTTTACTGCAGTGGTCTGGAACTGAACCGCAATACCTCCGAGGTCTGCCTGTGTATGCATATAGATATTTTATTAACTCCCTTGGTCCAAAAGGGGGGATTTAAATCTCAGTTTGGGTGCAAAACTACCTGAGTGTATGTGCCAGTTGTTTACTAAAGTTACTAGGAACTCCAGTTACTTGGCACCTGCAGACTTTGGAGGAAGTTAAAATGGCACCTGTTACCCTCCGTCCCTCCAAGGAAAAGGATGTAAAAACCTTAGGCCCTAGTATTTCTTTTGGATAAACCTTTGACTACCTTTTGGTACCTTTACATGCTATGCTTGTTGTCCTAGTTAGGTTTTCCAACTTTTCTTATTTTGGCAACTTAGATTTTCATATGAACACTGTGTATTTATTTCAGCTAGATTTTCAATTTGTTACAGTTGTTTGTAATACTGTCTTCCATGTAATCTTTACCTGTATTTAGTTTACCTTTCTGATTCCTAATGTATTTTCTTTCCTGTTGAAACTTTCAGAGGATTGAGCAATGTTATTGCTTCAAAGAATCAATCCGTAGTTTAACTTAATTGCTTAATTTTTTGTTTGTTCCTTCATTAATTTCTGCTATTAAAATTTTTTTTTTTTTTTAGAGTTTGTGTTGTAGCTGTTGTTCTAGTTTGCAGCAAACAGTTTACTTTTAGACCTGTTTTTTTCCTAATAAGTGCACTTTGAGGCTGTTGATTTTTTTCTTTTAAACAATGGTTTGACTCCATCACATGTATTGATATGTAGTGTTTCATTATCAGTCATTTCTGAATACTGTATTTTCAATTGTGGGTTTTTCTTTAATTCAAGAGTTATTTGGAAGCTGAGTTTTTAAGAACGTACTTAGTGGCTAGATTCAGAGGTTTTTGGTTTGGGGTTTTCTTTTTTAACTTTTTAGCTATGACTTGTTCTTAATTTATAGTTTGACTATCTTATGGTTGGGGAAGGTGGGCTCTAAATGTCTGCATTTTGACATTTCTGCAATTTCCTGTTTGGCCTAATGCATAATCAGTTTTGTAAATGCTCAGCCTTAGCTTTCAACGCCCACCCCCATTTTAAGATTATTGACATAATTCACATCCTATAAAATTTTTCCTTCTAAAGTGTACAGATCAGTAGATACTAGAATATCCAAAAGGTTGTACAACTATCACCACTATCTAATTCTGGAACGTATTTATGACTCAAAAAAGAAACCTTGTTTTCATTTGCAGTCACTTCCCATTTCCTCCCCCAGCCCCTGGCCACCGCCGACCTTTATGTGTCTGCATATATTTGCCTATTCTGGACATGACATATACAAGGCATCATACAATATGTGACCTTTAATGTCTGTCTTTATTCACTGAACATAGTTTTTTCAAGGTTCATCCATGTTGTAATGTGTATTAGTCCTTCATTCCTTTTTTTTTTTTTTTGTAAATTGAGGTGAAATTCACATAACAGAAAAGCAGAAATTGTTAAAGTGAACATTTCACTGGCATTTAGTACATTCATAATGTTGTACAATCACCACTTCTGTCTAGTTCAAAATATATTCATCATTCTAACATAAAACCTGGTACCCGTTAAGCGATTTCTTTCCATTCTTCCTCTCCCAGGCCCTGACAACCCCCAATTTGCTTTCTGTTACCATGGATCTACATACCTATTATAAATATTTCATATAAATGGAATTATACAATATATGACCTTTTGTGTCTGGTTTCTTTCAATTAACATAATGTTTTCCAGGTTTATGAGTAAATAATATTCCATCATATGTATATACCACAATTTGTTTATCTGTTCATCCATTGATGGACATTTGGGTTATTTGTAACTTTTGGCTATTGTGAGTAATGCTGCTATAAATATTGGTGTACAAGTATTTAAGTACCTGTTTTTAATTCTTTTGGGTGTACACCCAGGAGTGGAATTGCGGGGTCATATGGTAACTCTATGATTTTTATTTTTTCTGTAGGTTGTCTTTTTACTTTCTTGGTAATGGTTTTCACACAGATGTGTTTAATGTTGATGAAATCCAATTTACTTTTTTCTTCTGTTGCTCTTGCTTTTGGTGTCATAACTAAGACTCCATTTCCAAATCTAAGATCATTGAGATTTAACCCTTTGTTTTCTTATAAGAGTTTTATAGTTTTAGCTATGACCTACATTTAGGTCATTTATCCATTTTTAGTTAATTTTTGTGTATGGTGTGAGGTAGGGGTTGATATTTACAGAATAGATTTCCTTCTGAGCACTGCTGTTGCTGTATTCCATAAGTTTGGGTATGTTGTGTTTTCAATTTCAATCTTCTGAAAGTATTTTCTAATTTTCCTTGTGATTATTTTTTCTTTGACTTTGCATCTGTATTCATGAATGATATTGGTGTGTAGTTTTTTGGGGGTTTTTGTTTGTTTTCTTTTGCATGGTTTCATGTTGGTATAGGGTAATATTGGCCTCATAAAGTGAGTTGGAAAGTATTCCCTCCTTTTTCTGTTTTTTTGGAAGACATTGTGTGAAATTGGGCTTATTTCTTCTTTAAACATTTTGTAGACTTTGCCACTGAAACCATTTGGATCTAGAGATTTCTTTTTAGAAAGATTTTAAAAATATGAGTTCTATTTCCCTAATGGTTGTAGGAACATTCAGGTTATCTCTTCTACCTTATGGGAAGATTTTTGTGTGTGCAATTTTTGAGGAATTGGTTCATTTCTTCTAAGTTTTTTAATTTACGTATGTTGAGTTTTTCATAGTATTCTCTTATTAGTAACTTCTTAATGTCTTTGGGGCTCTGTAGTTTATCCTTTTTTCATTACTAACATTGGTTATTTGTCTTACTAATGATTTATAAATGTTATTGATGTTTTCATAAAACTAGCTTGGGTTCATTAATTTTTTTCTTTTTCTTTTCCAGTTTTAATTTTATTGATTTTTACTCTTATCTGTCCACTTTCCTTGGGTGTACTTCGCTCTTTTTTTAGTTTCTTAAGGTGAATTTGAGACTATTTTTCTTTTCTAATACAATGGTGTAAATTTAATGGCATAAGTACACTCTAAGTACTACTCCAGCTGCATCCTACAGATTTAGTATGTTCGGATTTAGGTTTACCAGTTGAGCAATTTGTTTTCTGTTAGTTTCCTTTGTTTTCCATTACTCTGTCTCTCCTTTCCTGCTTTCTTTTGGATTATCTGTACATTTTTTAATATTCCATTTTAAATTTATGTAGTGTAGTGTTTTTCTGTAATCATGTCTCTTTATGCAGATTCTTTAGTGATTGCTCTGGAGATTACAGTTTACATACTAAAGTTTTCATTGTCTCTCGGAATAAATTCTTTACCCCCTTAAATGGATTATGGAAATGTTACTCCACTATATACAAGGTGTGATCAAACAATATGTTGAATGTTTAAATTTTAAAAAATTTATTGCAATAAAAGACACATTGTCATTAATCCCCCTCAAAATACTCTCCCTCACTTTGAACACACTTATCCCATCATTCTTGCCACTTCCTGAAGCAGTTCTGGAAGTCCTCTTTCGTGAGTGTCTTTAGTTGCGCTGTCGTGGCTGCCTCGATGTCCTGAATCGATTCAAAAAGTTTACCTTTCATGGTCATTTTGACTTTGGGGAAGAGCTAGAAGTTGCGTGGTGCCAAATCTGGTGAATAAGGTAGATGAGGACACATAGTAATGTTTTTATTTGAGAGAAATTGCCATGTACCAGAAACGATGTGTGACATGGAGCCTTTCTGTTGTGATTAAAAAAAACAACAAAAAAATAACAAAACAAAAAAAAACGGTGAATGCTACTGCCAAGTGCAATCCAACGGAAAGGCAGGGATCTTCAGTACGGGCAGCGGCACCTCAAACCTTAGGAACAGTGTTTGACAAGTTTCAACGTATTTCGGTGCAGTCAGTCGGATGTGAGCTACGGTTGAGAGAAGGTGTGGTTTAAAGTGTGCCGTAGATCATCCTCCATCATGACAATGCTCCATGTCACACATCACTTCTGGTACGGTAATTTCTGTCAAATAAAAACATTATGGCATATGCTCATCTACTTTATTCACTGGATCTGGCACCATGTGACTTTTCGCTCTTCCCCAAAGTGAAAATAACCATGGAAGGTAAACGTTTTGAATTGATTCAGGACATTGAGGCAGCCACGACAGTGCAATCAAAGACACTCACAAAAGAGGACTTCCGGAGCTGCTTCAGAAAGTGGCAAGAACAGTGGGATACAGTGTGTTCAAAGTGAGGGGGAGTATTTTGAGAGGGATTGATGGCAATGTGTCTTTTGCTGTAATCATTTTTCTTTTTAATTTAAACATTCACCATATTTCTTGATCAAACCCCATATATCTCTTTATCCTCCTCCTCTTTCTGTTATTGTTGTCTTGCACAGTACGTTTTCCTTCAATGAAAGCCCGTTAGGTAACATTGTAAATTTTCCTTTCAACTATTAACATACTTAAAGAATGTAAGAGGAGAAGAACAATGTATTATATTTACTTAGATATTTACCACTTCTGTTGCTTTCATTCCTGTGAAAAATTTCTTTTAGCAGTTCTTTTAGAGCAGGTCTGATGGTAGCAAATTCTCTTAGTTTTATTTTATCTTAACATATCTTTGTTTGACTTTGTTGCTGACAGATAGTTTCACTAGATATAGAATTTTAGGTTAACAGTTCTTTCAGCAGTTTAAAATGGGCTACTTTTTTTTGGTTTTCATGGTTTCTGATGAGAAATCTCTAGTCATCCCAAATGTTGTTCCTCTGTAGTTTGTGTCATTTTTCTCTGTCTGTTTTCAAGATAATTTCTTTGTCTTTCATTCTGAGCACTTAGTGGTGTGCATTCCTGTGTATTTATCTATGTGGGGATTAACTGATCTTTCCAAATCTGTAGTTCTGTGTTTTGTCAAATTTGGGGAGATTCCAACCATTATTTCTTCAAATATTGTATATTGCTTTCCTCTCTTTTGGAAGTTCGGTGACAGAAATGTTAGGCCTTACTATTGTTGAACCATAGAACCCCGAGGTTCTGTTTTTTTATTATAGTCCCTTTTCTTCCTGCTGTTAAGATTGGATAATTTCTATTGATCTGTCTTCATGTTCACTGATTCCTCTAACTTCATTTTGCTAGTGAGCCAATCCATTGAGTTTTTAAAATTCTATTGTAATATTTAGTTCTAAAATTCTTCCTTATTCTCCTGTCTTCTGTTGCTTTGCTAAGACCCTCTAGTTTTCCATTGGTTTCAAGCGTATTTTTGATTGCTTCTGGAAGCATTTTTATTATAGCTGCTCTAAAGTGTTTGTCAGATAACTTCAACAGCTGGGTCATCTTGGGGTTTGTATCTTTTGTCTTTTCCATGGAGGTTGGGCATTTTCCTGGTTCTTTGTATGCTGAGTAACTGAATTGTTTGCTGGATAGTTTCAATATTAAGAGAATTAATCTGACTAGGGAATAAAAGTCATATAGGTTTACAATGAGGCATAGAATTACTTTTTGTGGTTCTCTTTTCTCTTTTTTTGCTTTAGCTGTGTTCAGGAAAGCAAAAACTTAACAGCAGTCTAGTTGGAAGACAGACTCAGACTAAAGTCTTTTTCTCTAGTTACCTCAGTCAGAAGGATGATCTCACTAGGACTTGGAAGTACAGAGAGCTGCGTGTAATGACTTCTGATGCTAAGATGACCTGGAGCCTAGGAGCTGTGTATACTTTTCAGGTAGGGCCTTTTACTATTAGTTAAGAACTCTCATAAATAGACTAAACTAATATTAATGAGAAAGTAACAGAAGAGCATTTTTTTCAAGTTTTAGCATAATTTTAAAAGGTAGTTTTGAATGTTATATTTGAAATCGGTTAATTTAAAATTTTTTAAAGTTCATGTAAAATAAGCATGTACATCTTCAAATTGTAACTCATAGAAAAGGGTATATTTTTATTTAGCACAATGGATTCTTTAAGTATATAAAGGAAAGAATTATCAACTTCATTTTTTTTTTATTGAAGAAAGTCACCTTGAAAGTTTACTATAAACAGAATAAGACTTTCAACCGGTGTCAGAATAGTTTTAAATTCTCCATCATTATCATAACTTTGCTTTGTGGCAGGTGTGTAACTCCTGTTAGGGAATATTATCCAAATGCTCTGCTTCTGGTATCTTCTCCTGCACTCTCATGACTAGAAAAAGCCTTCGATTATCTGTCTTTTAATCTCTACTCAGATGTTCATCACTGCCCTTCCATGCTCAGATGTGGAGAATTACATACAATGATCGTTACTCTTCTGTTCTCTTTCCCTTCTCTCTCTCTCTTCTCTTTTGGTTAAATCTGTTACGTGAGATCTATTGACTAAATCAAGTTTCTGTGAAAGTTTCCTCCCTGTGTTAAAAGTTTTTACTCCCCTATTTTTTAATACTTGATAACTTGACTATGGATACTTGAATTATAAGGATGATTGCTGATCAGATTTTTAAGAATCATTTTTCTTAAATAGTACAGGTCATTTCTATTCATAACACATTGAACAGGACTAGTCACGTAGCCTTCTGCATGATCAGAGTAGGAAAATTGGATACGTCTAGCATACGGATATTTCTTTGATGTGTTTATTTTTCAGTGTTACTCAACTTGAGTCTTTTTATCTGGGCTTTCCAATTCACTCTGAAGCTTTGATTAGACAGGCATGTTTGTAGCCAGCTACCTTCCTAGTCTCCATGCTGTCTGCAAGGAACCTGTCCTTCTGGGGTTCTGTGCCATGGACACTGAAACCAAACTCTTCTTCTAGTGCTTAGTGTTTAAAACAACCACTCGGAGTCTGTGAGCAGGATCCTCTGGGCTGAGCTAACCGTGGCGAGGCGCTCTTAGGTTTCTGTGACAACTGCTGGTTCTAGGTAGGCTGGCCGGTCTAGCATGGCCGTGATGACACAGCTTGGTTCTCGCAGGCTAGCCCCAGCATGTTCTCATAACAAGGCCGAGGTGTAAGAGCGAGCAAGTTCAGTTGTGCAAGAGGGCAGGAAGAAGCACGCATTTGCATTGGAAGCCTCTGCCTGGCTCATGTTTGCTAATATTCTGTTGCCCAAAGCAGGTCACTTGGAGAAGCCCGAGGTTGGAGTGGAAAGGGACTACAAAGTTCTAAGGCAGAGGGAAGCCATTAATCAGGCCCATAAATACAGTCAGCCTGTCACACACACACCAGGTTTGCTCCTACTCAATGCCTTTGCTTGCGTCTCCTCTCTGGTGTCTTCTTTATATGCCTGCGTGGCAAGCTTGGTCCTGCACTCCCGCCGGTCTTGTTCATATACCGTCTATCAGTGAGACCTTCGCGTTCGACCACACTCCATACTTAATAGCCTCCTACCTCCTCCTGCTTCCCAGCTCTATTGCTCTTTACAACTTTCATCAGAGCTATGTGTTCTGAGATAGTGTGTATTCTGGTTTTTAAAGTGCGTGCCTTCCCTCAACTAGAATGTATGCTCCGTGAGGTCAGGGACTTCAGTTTAATTGCACAATCTTCATTGCCTAGAATCCTGGCACATAGTAGGCTCTCATTAAATATTTATTGAATAAAGGAATGAATATGCATTGATCCACTTTTACTTAAATTCTAATTACTGTCTCAAAGTTCTCACCTGCCTTCTGTCATGGAGCGTGTAAAGTGTCAGCTGTCTTGGTTAGAATGCCTGATGATGGAGTTTTTCTTCTACTTCTCATAGACACATAAACCATGCAGTATCTAAGAGTAGTTCTGCCACTTATTAGCTGTCTGACCTGGGCCAAGCTTTGTTTTGTTTTGTTTTGTTACCTCTCTCTTCCCTCATCTGTAATAATTTCAACCTCATTGTGAGTTGTTGGGAGAAGTTGAACAAGTTTAATATATACAAAGTGCGTAAACAGTGCCTGGTACAAAGTATGCAGTATATAAGATTGGTACAATAATTATAGCATGGTGTTCCTATCACCCATTTGTTATTAGAGTATGTGGCATAGGAAAAATGGAATCGGAATCTGGAGAGATCTTACATTGATGGAGAAATTGAAAGTCTTGAAAACTGACAGTATATTATTTTGGAAGAGGAAAAGCACATAAAGCCAATGAAATACCCAGGTGATATTTTTCCCAAGTGTCTATGGTAACATTGTATCCTTAGAACATTCACATACCATGAAATGTTCTTTACAAAATATTATTTGTTGTTTTAGGGTTTACTGAAAAACACCTAAAACTAGTGAACATACATTTTTACTGTCTGCCTTGAGAGCCTTACAAGTACCGGTGCCATTCTAGATAATACTGGAGAGAAGGTAATTCATTACTTACACTGGATGCCTTGGGCAATATAACTTAATTCTCTCGTGGAACTCCAGTTGAGAAAGAAAGAAAATATCTTGACTAAGGTGACTCGTAGTTCTCTGATCTTATCTGTACCCTGTTACTGCTCTGACCTCAGTTGAACTCTCTCGAATGTGATTTCATCAGTCTATTCTGAGCTTACCCAGAATATAGAGCTTTTAATATTTTCATGCTGCCAGCACCTATAAACTACCGGCTTCATGCTAGTGTCCCTCCCTACCTAGCTGCTAGGAATTAGAACATTTATCAAAGGGGTGTAGGTCTCAACTTAACTGAGTTTATAGTCCTAATAAGCCATTATGCCCCAGTTATTTCCTTATGACAGTGTTTTCTCACAAATCTTGGATTTTAGTGCTGTGGGATATGGTTCTGTGGAATGGTGCCCTAGACTTTTGGAGAACTGAGTGACTTGGGATAAGAGATTACAATGAAAGAAAATTAGGTCTGGAGGGGTTGTACCAACAGGCGGGAAACGTGATATATTGTTAAAATGTGTAAAAGGATTTGCCATTGAAAGTCCTAAATCTACAGGGCTTCCTGTTGTTTCCCATGATACGCATCGACATTTCCATTCAGTTTTGTGCCTGCTCCAAAGACAGCTCCATTCCATTATGTTACATGTATGTGACCAAAATGATCTATTTACTGAAGACCCATTTGAATAGCAGTGGTGAGTAGTTCTTGCATTTTTTAAAGTTAAGTAACTGTAGTGGATGATTTCATGGACAACTTAAAGTAGTTTACTTGTGGTGCTGTTTTGTTTTGGGGTTTTTTCTGAGAACCTCAGAAACTTTAGGGTTTACCCACTCTTAAATTAGCCAGAAAAAAATGTTTGATCCCTTAATCCATTTTAGGTTAACTTCTAAATTTAACTCGAACTCAGGCTATTTTCTGCTTATTGATTTCATGAATACCACTTCTCTATTTTTATTTTTCTCTCTACCTAGCCAAAGCGGCTGTGGAACTGGGATCAACAAACTCTTAAATCCTCAACCTCTTCCTAACCTTAAATTGGTTCCAGACACCTGTCTGTCCCTTGATTGTAGCACTTCCTCCTTTTCCAGTGAAACTATTTCTTCACAACCCACAGACTTCAGAACCAAGATGTTAGTGAGGAGTGACTAAGAATTACTAATAGCCTTGACTCTCCAGCTCCTCTGCCCCATGATTTTACGGGCCGGACAGAACGCTGACTACCCACCGCCTCTCTGTCTGCACGCAGGCGTTGAATGTACTGCTTTAAATGTACGTCGTAATCCGCAACAGGGCGGCGTCAGTGTCCGGCCATGCTGCTGCTGCTGCTTCACTTTCCCCACTAAGACTGCATTTCCTCTGGTGCAAACCTCTCAGCTCCCACTCTCATCTGTGGACCTCATCTCAAACTTTGTTGAGAAATGAGATGCAGCTCTCTTCTCACCGCCACATCTCCAAACCTATCTGCATTTGTCCTCATGTTCTCTGTCTTCCTTTCGCGTGTTATCAGAGACCTTCCCTGACCGTCTAATTCCTCCTCTTGGTACGCAGGCTCCATCTCCTCTTACAGTCTCTAGAGCGTCTTTCCTGCAGTTAGTGTCTCTCTCCACATCATCAGTTCTGCCTTTCTTGGACTTTCTCTTCAGCCTGCAAACATGCCCTGTTATCTCCAGCCCTGATACATCTGGAAACACATGGGACTAGGGTCGCCCAATATGTGCAGATACATAAATCTTGTCCTTTCTGGTGTCTTCTCTCCACTATTTCTTGTTCCTATTCTTATCCAGTAAGTTTTCTGCACTGAATAGTTTTTCTCCTACCTCAATGTCTGCTTCTCCTCAGCCATTTTTGTGGCCTCTTTTCCTTCCCAATCCTCCAAGTAGTGGTAGGCTCTAGGGTTGAGTCTTCCTTACCAAGCTCCCCTGGAGATCTGCTTATTGGTATGCTGCGACACCTAAATGTATCTCCTCCTGAGCTTTAAAATGCATAGCCAGCTGCCTCTTGGGTCATTTAATCACCTCTCCCATTGGTGAAATAATGCGTATATCCTTCCCTCATTCCCCTCTTCAGTAAATGACATCCCTGCCCGCCTTGTTGCTTACACCAAAATTTTGGAGTCAGCCTTGATTCTTATTTTTCTGTCACCCCGCCTCACGTCTAGTCCACCAGTGAGTCTTATGTTCTCTTCTTCTAACATGTTTCCCAGATTCACCAATATTTCTCTATTCACTGCATCCCCTTGGTCCAAGGAATCATCTTCTAGTTCTTTAATTCTCTCTTCAGCTCTCATCTGTTATTTCAACTGAGGTTTTATTTTAATGACTGTGTGATTCAAAATTCAGATATTTATAATTTCCTCATGCTTCTTTTTCATGTGTGTTGTCTTTAAGCTTGTAGATTGTCTAGAGTTATCGCAGTAGAAACTTCACCTTATATTTTGGTCTATAATTTATTAGCTTTGATTTCCCTGTCAAGGTGATTATATTTGTTTTCTGTTTTACAGGAATTATTCAGATTTTCCCCTGAATGACTGATGCTCTAGTCTTCTTCCTTTCAGTACAGGGATTCTTTTAAAAATCTTCTTTCAAATGTAAGACCATGTCTCTCTTTTTTATTATCGTCATTATCATCATTATTATTATTATTACTACCACCACCTTTGGTAATAATCATTTGTTTTCTGGCATCTATTAGATTAGTCCTGTAATTTCCTCCCTTGACCTATTAAGTATTATATATCTGGATTCCTAATGAATGACTATCCTTGCGTTAAAAAATATACAGGGTCCTAATTTATGTGTAAGAGTTTGTCTTTCCTTACAGATTGGATTATTTTATAGTTTCATTTTATCTTTTTTGGGGGGGGATTATCTTTGTCAAGTTTGGCGTCTGGATTTTGCTGGCTTCATAAAATGAATTTTGAAGATTTTTAATATGCAATCGTCTGTTACTAATTGACAATGTATTTTCTTTAAAGGTTTGATAGACACCAATCATCATAATCTGGAACCGATGCCTCTTTATTGGGAGGAAGGGGGCCAGTAGCTGTTGTTTTTTGTGCCGTTGTTGCTCTTCAGTCCCTTCCATAGTATGTCGGCATTTATATTTTAATATAGGTGTCTTCTGAGCTAGGCTTTAAAAAAAATTTTAACCTTTTTTTGGAGAAGGAATTTTGCCATTTGTAATGTGACTAGAAATGATCAATTGTTAATTGCCAGGTTGTAATTGCTGTGGTCTATTGAAGAAATCAAACCAGGGCATGAAATGTGGTTCCTTTCTTGATTTTTTTGTTTTTGTTTTTAATTCTTTCATTTCCCTTTCAGGATTGTTGTAACAGATTTTCTTGTTTTTCCAAGAAAGCATATTAAGGCCAAAACTATGTATCTATTGTTGGCTTTACAGTATCTTATTCTATTTTATAATATCTTTTATATCTCTCTTTTATAAGTGTTAATCAGAATTCTTTCTTTTACTCTTCTGGGGAAATCTGAAAGAATTTTCTCTCCCAGACTCATCTTCTCTAATTCCAACTAGGGCTCACAGTGATTTCTGTTTATTCTTTGGATATAAAATTACTTTTGTTTGGGGAGATAAGAAATCTGATTTCCAGACATTCATAGTCTGGCCCTGCCCTATTTAACCGTCATCGTTTTCTTCTCCCCAGCAAGCAAATTTCATTCTGATCAATTCCATCTCCACTTTTCCCCCCTACTCATTCCCCATCTCTAATCTTTTTTTCCCTTTTCTCCCCTTCCTCTCTCCCATCCCTTGGAGGAAAGGTTTTTCATCCTAACTGCATATGAGTTTTGTCTGTGGAGCTTTAGGAAAAAAAAGACTGGGTGATAGAGTCCTTAATTTACTGTATTGGAAAGAATCACTGAATAGGATTAATTTGTTTCTCTCTTATTCTAATCTGAAGACAGCTTAAATCTTAGCTCCAGCATTAACTGAATACTTGTTAGGATTAAGACACCAAGATAAGTGATGAGAGGACAAAAGATGAATAAAACATGTGTGTGGTCTCAAAGTAGCTAATAAACATGAAAACCATCAATTTTAGGATATCAAATTCTTACTACAAAGCAGTTCTGCCTGGGTAGTCATTATAGGGAGTTTGTTATTTTCTTAAATGAACACACTGTAGGAAAACAAGTATGGGGCAGGGCGGGGCGGGGGGGTGGGGTTCAGAAGTTAGTTTTTGTTAAGTTTCAGGTGCCTATTTTCTTAGTAGAAATATTCGGTAGGGCCAGCCCATTGACTCAGGTGGTTTGGAGCGCCGAGGTCGCCAGTTCGATTCCCACATGGGCGAGTAAGCTGCGCCCTCTATAACTGAGATTGTGAATAACTGCTCTCCCTGGAGCTGGGTTGCTGTGAGCTGCCGCAGGCTGCCCTGGGCTGCCGTGTGCTGCCATGAGCGGCCGGTGAGTGACCGACCAACAACTGGCGACCAACTGCATGGGAGGAGGGGGGTTTGGGGGGGGGGGCAGGCTCCTAATACCAGCATGGGCCAGGGAGCTGTCTCCTACACAACTAGACTGAGAAACAACAGCTTGAACCGGAGTGGGGGCAGTCAAGAAAAGGGGGAAAAAATAAAATGAAAAAAGAAATATTCAGAAGGCACTTGGACAAAAAGATTAAGAAGTTGAGAGGACAAAGCTGGACTTAATTCGGGCTTTCTCAGTCCATATTTGACATATAAAGCCACACGATTGGATAAGGTCACCTGGCGAGTAGGTATGCCTAGAGAAAAGAAGACGTCTGCTACTCTTGGGGGATATGAGAAGTTAGCCAAGGAGCCATAAAGGGAAATACTGCAATATCTGGCTGTCGCAAAAATTTGAAACTTATGTCATTTCTTCTCAAACTTTAATATGAATCGTTTAAAGTTCAGTGGGTCTGAGATAGGGCCTGTGATTCTAATACTCTGAAAAACTTCCAGAAGGTTATGCTGCTCATGGTCTATGGACCATACTTTGAGTAGCAAGACAAAGGACATAAAGTGACAAATATGACACTTTTATGTCTTTTATATGACAAAAGACATAAAGTGAAAAATAAGGAAAGACTGCAACATTTGTAGGAGAATAGGGATTAATACCCAGAATAAAGGGTATCTGCAAATCAACAAGGCAAAGAAAATAGAAGGGAGAAAGAATATGTATAGGGAATTTTCCAAAAAGAAATTTAAACGACCAGTAAGTATGAAAACTGCTCAACTTTCTGGGAAATACAAATTACAACAAGATCACCTTTTCCCTACAGATTGGCAAAAGTTTAGAAGTTTGTCAATACCCAGTCCTGGTGGGATTGTGGGGAACAGGGGGACTCACGCCCTGTGAATAGGAGTATAACTTGGAATTTTTTTCTTTTGGAAGGCCGTTGGGCGTATTTACGAGGTTTTTAAATGTGCATGTCCTTCAATCCAGGAATCCTTTGCTTTGATATTGAAAAGGAAAACTTGCACCTTTGCCCAGAAAGGCAGTTCAGAACTATTGATTGAAGCATTGCTTAGAGTCGAGAAAAATGGAATAATTTAAATATCCTCTAGGAAGGAAATTATTAAATAAACCAGGGACCCTAAACCCCTTGGCTTGCTTTTCCCTCTTGTACATGTTTAAATTTTCTCCCATTTTTCATTATAATTTTAAGTAGTTTAAAAGGTCATAGTTTCTAGTGTATATTATATTTATGTTAAATACATTTTTGGTCACACATTAAAACTGAAGGTTTAGATTTATAAGAGAGTAATCTACCACATAGTATAATTTGCAAACCACTCCGGTAAATTGGACTTATTTTTCATCAAGGAAAAAAATCTGACTTTTTATTTACCTTAAAATAAACATGTAATATGCACCTGTATTATACCCACCAAACTTACGAATTGTAGGCTGGTTGGCTGGATAAATGATAAGACTTGGAGCCTTGCCAAGATGTTGTTTCATTGATAAACTAAGGTCTTGCTCTTAATTTTCCCCCACTTTTCTCTCAAGGGATTTTCCTTTGTGTCTTGTTTGTTAGACACTTTGGAGTTTCCACATCAGAGAACAATACACCTTACTTACTAGCAGGATTTGAGATGGATAAGAACACTCTTTTATAAAGTAGACATTTACAAAGTAGCAATTTTAAAAGTAGAGGAAAAAAGGAGAACTAGTTTTTAAGCAGATTGATCGGGAAGAATACAAATAGATGTTAGGGATCCAGGAATTAATTCTCCTAAAATTATTTATGTCCACCTAACCTTAGGTTACCATTGAAGTTCGCACGTCATAGGAATAAACAGTGTCATAACATTATTATGAAATGACTGTATTTATACTTATTATAACCATTTAAAAGGATGCTCATGTAACTATTTAAAAGGAGCAAAATATATATGTATTGACATGGAAAAAGTTCTGAGGCATGTTGTTCAGTGAAAAAAAAACAAGTCTTAAAAAATATTTTTATATATTATATTCGATTATGTGTATTTTATATTCTATATATGTATTTATGGTTCTTACTTGAGTAGAAAGGGGATGTGGAAGGATGCATACCACACTATAAACTTGCCTTTTGGGCAGGGGCCCCAGGGATGTGGGCAAGGTGAAAAGAGATTTTCATCATTTATTCTGAATACTTGCGTCTTATTTGAATTTTTATAGAGAATATATTGTATTACTAGTGTAGAAAACAATTTTTTAATGTTTAATAAAAGGGAAAACCCACTATATTAAATGATCTCTAAGGTCTCCAAGCTCTAAATTTCAAGGAATGCTGGCAGTTACTGCAATATTTTAATAGAAATGTTAAAGTATTTCTAATTCCTATCCTAAGTGATTTTATTTAAATTGTTTTTAAATATTTTTTAGGTGTGGAATATCAAACAAATGATTAAGTTGACACAGGAACATATAGAGGCCCTATTGGACAAATTTGGTGGAGAGCATAATCCACCATCAATATATCTGGAGGTGAGTTTTTGGGTATCATATCTAGTAATTCTGAAAAGAAAAAAATGAACCTATAAAAAGCATTTGTACTGATAATGGTCATTTTAGGGGATAGGATTAGAAATAGATAACGGGAGGAGAGAATAATTAACATTGTCTTTATTATGCTTCATCTTGTTTCACTTGTTACAAATGTGTAGTATTTGTAATTTGGAGAATGTCAAGAAATGGAGAAGAAAAAATCATATCTAAACTTCAAAATATTACTCTGGTTAAAAAAAAATTATTAAAAAAGAAGAGAAAGCATTCTGCTGTGGAGGTCCGCAAACTAGTTACCATGTTAGAAAACGGGGAGAATTTTGTAAAATATATTTATTCTAGAACAGATCTCCCCCAAATTGGTTTTTGCTTCCTTACAGGTAAAATTTATAATATTCAAGTAGGTCAAAATTGCTTAGCGTTATGGTTTAATAGTGCTTTGAGGCTTTTGTATCAAGCCTGGAGCATCACTGTAAATTGATAGAGTTTGTCATTGCTCTTACTACTATGAGGTAGTAGTTACTGTTATAATCACAGATAGGCTTCCTTGGCATTAGTTTCCTTATGTAAATCACTCAGGTCCCACAGCGAGCACCTGGGTGGGACCCGGGCAGTGAGGCTCCACAGCCTACACTGCTTAGCTGCACTGTCCCTAGCAAAGCTGGTTCCAGCTGTAATCACTAGTCATGCAAGGATCTAACCCTAAATTACAAATGATCGCATTACCATTTGCCTTCAAATGCCAGAGACTTTCAGACATGGATTGCCAAACTCCTAAATTTCTAATTTAATAATCTAGTTACTTTTTTTTTCAATGTTGCCAACTTTATTTTGTGGATTTGTGTCAGAATGCTTAGTTTACAAGTGTGGAGGCTCTAACTATATCATTTGCTTTGAGACGTACATTTTAAATGATTTTTATTGTTTAAAGCTTCATTCAACATCAAAATTACCTTGGGTAACTTTTGATCACTTACATCTGTGGACTAAGCTAATAGTGGTTTTTCTTAAACAGCACCTTGCCTGAACATGACTTGAAAGAAGTTAATATATTGAAAAAATATACTTGAACCTTTATTCGATTACTTTAATTACACCATTGAACTATTTGACTTGAATTACTTGACTATTCCAGTTGGTGTACTTTCTGTTTTCTCATCGTGTCGGCCAATCTGCCTGTCAGTCCGCGTGTCTGGTTCACTGGTCTTTATAATTTCTGTGCAATAACTAATGGCGAGGACTAGACGCACGACTGTGTGGAAAGAGGTCACACACGACTCTGTCCTATCGCACTTCAATAGTGTGTAGTGTGTGGGGATTTGCAGGGCAGCTTGAGTTTCCTGGGTGGTCACTGGACCAGCCCTGTTTTGAGGATCCTAGCTAGTCAGTCAGTCCCATGAGGCAGGTGCTGTTACCCTCAGGCCACGTTTAAAAACCTGAGGGGGCAATCCTCCTGAACTGGCGCTCATACCTTTATTTCCTGGGAGCCCTGGGAGCTTGGGGCCCCCAGTCATTAAGCGCCAAAGCACTTCCCACTGCACTGGGCATCCTTGCCCTTCACGTGCTGCCCGGGACTCACTGAGAACTGACGCACGTGTCCCCTACGCACAGTAAGGGAGGCATCGTCCATCACCTAGACGCTGGCTTACGAAGCTTTGTGTACTTCTGTAGGTGCCTGTGTCGTGCACCGTGATGCACAGAATCTAACCTTCACAGCAGCGCTGTTTAAGCTGTTCACGCTCACTGGGGCACGTTCACTCTTAGCCCCACCCTTGAACGGTATCCAAATAAGCAGTTGGCCCTAAATGGTACTTGTTGTAAAAAGGTCGCGGCTACACCTGAGGTGCAGATAAGTTCATGCACCTCAAGACAGAAGTCAGTTCCTGTCAAGGACACCACGCCCTTAAACTAGCCAGGGCCAGGGCCCGTTTCTCGTCTGTCTCCAGAGGCTGTGCACGCCACCGTTAAGAGCTGCGTGTCGCACTGATCACGCCAAGAGGACCGCTGGGCCTTACAGGGCCTTACAGGGCAGGCACAGGAACGTGCGGGGCACTGAGGAGCAGAGCTTCCAGGATCCCCGACGTCTCCCTAGGGCACGTCGTCACAGAGCCCTGGGAACCTGCCCAGCAGCTCAGCGCTGCCTGTCGCTTACAGTTAGGCAGACAGCCCCACTCATGCACAGCCTGTGCTCTGGGCCACAGCCTGACCTGGGGCCACGCGCAAGCACCGGCAGGGACTCAAAGGCAGCGAGCTAATTACTTTCTAAAGGGCAAGTTAATCTGCAGTCTTTCAGGAGAAAGTAAATTTGCATTTCTAAAATAAACTCGGAAGTCTGGAAATAACCATTGTCTTCTTCATAGGGCTTGTCCCAGAACACACCACCCGTTAGAGCCAGTGCTAGGACTAGAATTCGTACCTCCGAGTACTGCTGAGTGTACGTTCTAATATCCCATGCTGTCTTTTACTTAACGTCTGTGGCGGACAAGCACAGGCAAATGGTCCTGGAAAAAATAGTAATTCTTTGTTAATCAGAATTAGACAACTTAACCAGCAGTTTCTCTGCCAGCCATTTCTCTGTGGGAGACTCCCCCCCACACACACACTCAGATGTAATCTATTTACATCTGTAACCATTTCTCACTATAGCAGGGATTCCCTGCCCCCTCCACAGTCATCAGGCTTTTTCGTTGTCAGATTACATCTAACTAGGACAGCATACAGCACATCGTACCTCATGGGTTATATCATTAGCATGTAGATTCTTATTCTTGGGACTCACAACACAAGTTCTCTGTAGAAGACAGTAAAATATGGTGGGTAAGATGAACCGTGATTCACACAGTCCTTATGTTTGAATCCTGGCTGTGCCT
Organism: Rhinolophus sinicus; assembly: GCF_057876585.1. NCBI lineage: Eukaryota > Metazoa > Chordata > Mammalia > Chiroptera > Rhinolophidae > Rhinolophus > Rhinolophus sinicus. Next base: position 8,972,858 of record NC_142508.1, read on the forward strand.
TCATCTGCAGATAGGGTGTCTAACCTCCCCATACCGCACGTCATTGGTGAAATAGGCATAACATCACACATGTGGTAATTGAAGATTATTTGAGTTGGTAATTATGAAATAGCATAATTCCTGATATATATTAAGAGCTCCATAAGTCTTTGATTCATTAATTCAACAGATATTTATCGAGTGACTGCTAACATATTTTTCTAGGCTCTAAAGATATAACAATTTTTTAAAAATCTCTACCTTCAAGCAGTTTATAATTTAATCCGGAGAGGGGGTTACAGACAATAAACATAGATGAGTTAAAACATTCACCTTACCATTGTTTGCTATATTATGAGGAGGAGCCTGGCTGGAGATGACAGTATTCTCCCTGGGAAACCTGACCAGGCCCAGGGAAAAGACCTGTGGGTATTGACATTTGAAGACCCTTCAGTGAAAAGCCAGGTCGGCTGATTACCCACTGAGACCCACCACTGTCCTTTCTGTCTCTGAATTTGACTACACTAGGAACCGCATATAAGTGGAATTATAAAATATTTGTTCTTTTGTGACTGGCTTATTTCACTTAGCATAATGTCTTCAAGGTTCATCCATGTAGAATGTGTCAGAATTTCCTTTCTACTTAACATTAAATAATATTCCATTGTGTGTGTGTGTGCGTGCGTGCATACACACGCCACATTTTGTTTATCCATTCATCTATTGATGGATAACGATCGTTGGTTGGTTGTTTCTACCTTTTGGTTATTGTGAATAATGCTGCTGTTTACGGATATTCAAATACTTGTTTGAGTCCCTGATTTTACTTCTTTGGGTACATATCTGAAAGTGGGATCAACTGAATCATGTGGTAATTCTATATTTAATGTTTTAATGAATTACCATGTTGTTTTCTACAGCAGCTGCATTTTACATTCCCACTAGCAATACACAAGAGTTCCAGTTACTCCACATATTTGCTAACACTTATTTTGTTTTGTTTTTTAATATGATATGGTTTTGGTTTGCACTTCCCTGATGACTAATGATGTTGAATATCTTTCCATGTGCTTATTATCCTTTTGTATTTCTTTTCTTTTTTCTAATTTTTCAATTACAGTTGACATTCAATATCATATTAGTTTCAGCTGTACAGCATAGTGGTTAGACATTTATATAACGTATGAAGTGGTCTGTCTCCCCTCCCCTCCGCCCGCCAATACGTTTGTTTTTCTTCTGTGGAGAAATATCTATTAAAGTCCTTTGCCCATTTTTTAATTGGGTTATTTGTTTTTATGTTATTGAGTTGTAGGAATTCTTTATATATTCCGAAAATACACCCTGAATATCAATCCTAATCAGATAGATAATTTGGGAATATTTTCTTCCATTCCGTGGGTTCCCGCTGCACTCTGTTGATGGTGTCCTTTGATATACAAAAGCTTTTTATTTTGATGAATCCAACTTACCTATTTTTCCTCTTGTTGCCTATGCCTTTGATGTCATATCCAGAAAATCATTGCCAGATTCAATGTCATGAAACTTTTCCCTATGTTTTTTCCTAAGTTTTATAGTTTTAGTTCTTATGTTTAGGTCTTTGATCCATTTTGTTAATTTTGTATGTGGTGTAAGGGGAGGGTCCAAATTTTGCATGTGTATATCCAGTTTTCCCAGTACCTTTTGTTGAAAAGTTTTTTCCTATGGAAATTTTGACAAATGCCCCTGTCAACCATTTGACTGTATACGTGAGAATTTAGTTCTGGGCTCTCTTGTTATGTGTGTCTATGGCAGTACCACACTAATTTGATTACTATAGCTTTTAGTAAGTTTTGAATCAGGAAGTGTGAGTTCTCCAACTTTGTTCTTTTTTGAAATTGTTTTGGCTATTTGGGAATCCTTTGAGAGTCCATATGAACTTTAGGATGGACTTTTCTATTTCTGTAAACACACTGGTGTTTTGATAGGGGTTGCATTGAATCTATACATTGCTTTAGGTAGTATTAACATCTTAAGAGTCCTTAACTCTTAAATATGAACAGACATCTAAGAATAACCAAATATTTTAAGAAAGCTTTTCACAGGAAAGATAACAGAAATGGTCAAAAGGAACTCAGAAGCAGTGTAGAGAGCAGAAGAACACTTGAAGATAACTATAATTAACATCACAGATAGGAGAAGGTACAGTAATCTGTTCTTATTGCAGGTGTTCTTGTTGTAATACAAAATCAGTTTGTCATAAATGTAAGGCCTTATTTCTGGACTCTCAGTTCTATTGTGTTGTTCTGTTAGGTTGGTGCACAAGTAATTGCGGTTTAAAAGGTTAAAAATAATTGCAAAAACCGCAATTACTTTTGCACCAACCTAATATATGTGTATTCATTTTCTAACACCACATGTCTTGATTACTGTAGCTTTATAGTAACTTTTCAAATCAGGAAATGTGAATCCTATAACTTTGTCCTTTTTCAGGATTGTTTTGGTTGGATTGTTTTGTGAAGGACTGAGTTTCGTGAATTGGTAATAAAACTAATTGACCTAGTTTTATTATTTTCTCCAGCAATATGTGGTTAAGTGCTGTACATGAGAAATAAACAAAGAACATTCTTGAAACAAGTATGAAGAAGAGAGAAAGAATGGAATAATTGAATGGTAGAATTTACCCAAGACTGGTATTTGACAATCAAGTTGGTGAAAAAGTAAGAATGAGCCGGAGAATCTCAGATGCCGCAGTGGCATTGTTGAGATAGTGAGCCACACAGCATGGCAAGTAAGACAACAAAGACCCAAACCTGAGAAACCTTAAGGCAACAATGTTGACCATGAGCAGATTAAGGTGGTAGTGAAGAGGAAACTTAAGACGATAGGACAGGGCCAGCCCGGTGGCTCAGGTGGTTGGAGCGCCATACTCCTAATGCTGAGGTCGCTGGTTCGATTCTCACATGGGCCAGTGAGCTGCGCCCTCTACAGCTAAGATTGTGAACAACGGCTCTCCCTGGAGCTGGGCTGCCATGAGCAGCCGGAGGCTGGCGTGAACTGCCATGGGCTGCTGCGGGCTGGCGACCGACTGTCTCAGCCCGGGGGAAGCACAAGAGCTGTGTCCTACACAACTAGACTGAGAAACAACAGCTGGAACCGGAGTCTGGGGGCAGGGCGGAGAGGGGAAGGCAGAAGAAGGGGAAACGAAGCTGGGATAAGTGTGGTGTGTACACAGGGATGTAGGAGGTTCCAAATTGAGATCTTGTCATCATTTGGAACTCTTGTAAAGAACCGTAGTATGTCACTGGATCTCGAAGGTGGAGTGGACATAAATGCCTTTAGTCCATATTGAACGCAGCAAGGATACTGGGGTGAAATGGGCCAAGCCAGGTACAACAAGGTAGGCAAGTGCCTTGGTAGATTGCAGCTGTGACAGTAGAGAGAGGTGAAAGGAGTAAATGTCTGGTACTTAAGAAAAGGAAGAGCTATGGATAAATGCAGTGGAGTAAAAGTTTTTAATCCACAATCGAGAGAACAGTGTATTTTCAAAATTAAGGCTAACATTTTGATAAAGAACATTAAGAAAATTTACTGTTTACATTTATTACTTTTCCTAAGGCTAACTTTGTATAATAAATGTGCTGCCCAGATGACAGTAAATAAGAATATTTGATGTGTGCAAGGAGGAACTTTTGTCTCCCAGACTGCGTGTGTGTAATCTTCAAAGGGTAGGAATTGCGTCGGTCTTTATTTTTATAGTCTGAGCCCCCAAAAGTGCCAGGTACATGTATGCTCAGTATATATTTGTTGAATGATTAGAGGTTCAATAAGTGGATCAGGGTCAAAGAGCTGCCTTTAAGTCATTAGCCCTTGGAACTAAACGTTAAATAGAAATGCAGCTCAGAAAATTTTGAATTGATTTGGTTATTATGTCCTAAAATGCAATGAAACATTTCAGGGTCGGGGAGGGCAACTAATAGGTTATAAAGGAGAGGGCATTTTGGTATAGTTTAGGCTCGTTACCTCAGTAGCTCATTTTAGTATTTCCTTTAGTATTTCTTCTCTTTTTCCCCCCCAAATTACATGCTAAGGTGTAGCATACCAGATGCAACGGCCTTTTTTGAAAATTTTTCTTCGTTTTCATTTACCTTTGATAATTTTTCCTTGCTTGTAGAATGAAGTTCAGGCTTCATAGCATGATACATACACTCTCTACAATCTGGTCGCTTACCCACTTTTCCAGTCTTATTGTTTCTCTTTGTTCCTATTCTTCATTTAAATCCCACAGATATATATTGATCCCACACTGTGTCCCAGGTATTGTACGACATTGAGCGACATAGTCTATGATTTTCCTATTTACAATGTTCTTCCTCCTTGCTTTGTTAACCAGTTTCTCCTGTACACAGTACTCTCTTCTCCCCCACTTAACTCCGTCTGTCTAAACCCTAACCTTCCTCATTCTTGTATCAAGAATGTTCTTTGTTTATTTCTCATGTACAGCACTTACACAAATAAAAATACATTCATCTGCTTTCCTGCAGCCCAATCATGAACTCCTTGAGTGATGGGAAATGCCATTTCTAAGTCTTTTATTCTCCCTTGTAGCCTTTCATAAATGTTTGTAGAACTGTATCTATTTGGGGTGTAGGGAGAAATGATGGACCGTGATGTGGGGGAGGGTGATTGCCACTGCCTTAAAGATCCACCGGCATGTATAGTGCAGTTCATTCCATCTCTTTACTTTCAATATCTTTGGATTTTCAAGATTCTTCTTTCTTTTAGAATATGATGTCTTATGTGGTCATTTGACTTTATAGCCTTAAGTCAAATGAAATTTCTAGAAAGATACCCTGATGGACAGTGGTCCCACAATTTCTTGACTGTAGGGTCTAAGCCACCTTTTCAAATAAAATTTTATTCTCTAAGCAATGTTTGGTAGGGGAGGAGGTCTTCAGAGATCCATAGTGACGAGCGTAAAGTATTTTAATTGATAGCTATTTCAGAAAGATGATACATCTTCTAAGCCCTATGGAGGAAATTATGATGATGACAGCGAGATCTGGCACTATTTACCTAAGTCTTGTTGTTTGAGAAATCTCTCTAATACCTCATCTCCTTTTCAACTTCTTTTTCTGTTCCGGGGGAGGAGGGGTATAGGACTTAATGTGCCTGTAACTTTTTGGGAAAAAATAGAATTTTAATGGAAAGGATACTTTTCCTTGATGTAGTGTAATATTTTATGTTAGAGATGTGGTTTGGAAGGTAACTTGGGATTTGACCAGAAATTTGGAAATACTATCTTTTTTCATTAATAGATATTCTAGACATCTCATATAAATTTATATATATGCATATATATAACATATATGTTTCTCAATGTAATGTCGTATCTTAGAACAAAAGATTTATCAATATAAAGGTGAAACTATTCATTTACAGTACTTCCAGCATTTATTTTGTAACTTATAACCTAAAACCCTGTTAGCGAGATAAAAATTATAAACAAGGACTTAAATTTTATATTTCCTTTTGCTATTGTCACAAAAAAAGCCCAGATTCAATGTAAGTCTACTTTATTTTATAGGCCTATGAAGAATACACCAGCAAGCTAGATGCCCTCCAACAAAGAGAACAGCAGTTATTGGAATCTCTGGGGAATGGAACTGATTTTTCTGTTTCTAGCTCTGCGTCAACGGACACCGTTACATCTTCTTCCTCTTCTAGCCTTTCAGTGCTACCTTCATCTCTTTCAGTTTTTCAAAATCCCACAGATGTGTCACGGAGCAACCCTAAGTCACCACAAAAACCTATTGTTAGAGTCTTCCTGCCCAACAAACAGCGGACAGTGGTGAGTCAACTTTTAATATTATCATTGCCTCGTCTTTGTAGTCTTCGAAGGATCTGTTGTTGAAAATGAAATATATTATCACTTCATACTCAGGGGTCATGCAAATTGAAGCATCCATTTCAAACAAGGATGTGAAAGACGTGATTATTTGGTGCCCAAGTCTATTTTCCTTAACTAACAAATAGTATTGCTTTCAGTGTCAGATTTGGCATTTAAACCTGTCTACCAAACTTGACTCACACACTCAAGTCTAAGTACTAGTTCAGAATTGATCGCAATTTCAAGACTTGCACTTATTTGTTGTCTAACATGTATCAGGTAAGAGTCATTCTTCACCCTTGAGAAATCCCCATTCGGATCTATTGTAAATGTTGGATTTGCAGTATGCTTGGTATTTTTCCTCCTGTTTACATAACTTTTAATTTTTGATCCTTAGGATCACCATTGGGACAGAGTACTCTGTACATAACATGTAAGCAGGGAAGGCTGCAGAATTATTATGGATGGTCTGTAATCCTCAGATGCAACAAGTACTGTCATTAGCTTAGTACATAATGTGCCTACATTCACCACTACTTTTTATAATGTATGTGGTTACTTTTGATATTAATAAAAAAAGCATTTCACTTCCAATACAGCTGAACTCAAAGTACTTTTCAGGTTTTTTTCCTCAGATAGCATCAGTGGTAATGTGGGTTCTTTGTGGAAAAAGTTTGCTCACCAGTGCTATAGTGACCTCCAGTGGGGTCAGTTTGTCACCCTGTGCAACAAAGGGGTGTGAAGGTCAAAGTGTGGGAACAGAGGAATAGGCCTTTGGCCAGTGTTTCAGAGGTAGTTGGAACTCAGATCTTTGAAGAGCTTTACAGAGCAGAAGGGTGAGCTAGAATAAAATGTGTTCCCCGGCACACATAAATAACAATGAAACTTGTCTGTCTTTGCCAGGGCTCCAGATAAATGTTAGATTCCCCTGTGAACTCTTAACTGTAGACCTGGTCTTATTTTGTAAAAAGTTAAACATGGAAGCATATGATCCAGGCTTTCTAGTTCTAGGTATTTACCCAAGAGAAAAGAAAACATATGCCCATACAAAGATTTGTACAAAACTGTTCTTAATTGCTTCATCTGTAATAGTCCCAAACTGGGCAGAACCCAAATGTCCCTGAACAAGTGAGTGGTTAAAGTTGTGGTGTTTCCATAGAAAAGCATGCACCACTGATGCACACAGCTATACTTGACTAGTCTGCCATAATGTACCAACAGGAGGCTTTCCGGGACCAGAGAGAAATTTACATTTGTAATTTTTATAGATGCTTTCACATTCTGCTTCAGAGGTCTTGCTTGATTTGCACTGCGACCAGCAATGTATGAGATGCCTGTTTACCGTAGCCTCATCAACAGAATATTTTGTCAGTCTTTTAGATTTTTGCCCATCTGATAAATGAAAACTATCTTGGCAGGTTTGAGTGAGGCTGAACACCTTTTCATATGTTCTTTTGTTGTTGTTGTTGTTTTATTTTATTGGGGAATTTTGGGGAGCAGTGTGTTTCTCCGGGGCCCGTCAGCTCTAAGTCGTTGTCCTTCAGTCTAGTTGTGGAGGGCGCAGCTCAGCTCCAAGTCCAGTTGCCGTTTTAAATCTTCAGTTGCAGAGGGCGCAGCCCACCATCCCATGTGGGAATTGAACTGGCAACCCTGTTGTTCAGAGCTCGCGCTCTAACCACCTGAGCCATCCGGCTGGCCTTCATATGTTTGAAGACCATTTATATTTCTTTCTCTGCGAGCTGTCTTTCATGTCCTTTGCCAGTTTTTTTACTTTTTATTGGGCCGTTGGTCTTGATCTTAATTTTTTAGGAGCTCTCCATATATCAGGAAGATTATATGCTTGTTATATGAGTTGCAAATATTATTTTCCCAGTTTGCATTTGTCTTTTGACTTTGCTTATAGATGTGTGTTGTTGCCATCTAAAAGGCTCTCAGTTTTATGTAGTTGAATTTAATATTTTTTTCTTCTATGGTTTCCAGATTTTGCATCGTAGTTATGAAGACCTTTTTCACTTGAGGTTATAAAGGAGTTTGCCTTGTTTTCTTCAGTTCTTTTATCGTTGGTCCCTTCCTTCTTTCAAAATTTAAATCTTGAATCCATTTGGAGTTTACCCTAGTGTACAGTACGGATGAACCTTTTTTTTTTTAGATTGGTTCCAGTTGTCCCATCATCAGTTATTAGAAAGTTCATTTTCACCTGTTTCAGATGCTGTCTTTATTGTATTCCAATTTCCTTTATGTGTTGGACTCTATTTTGAGCTTTCTTTTCTGCTCCACTGGTCTGTCAGTCTATTGAACAGGACTGTCATGAAGGAGCAAATAGTCCCAAAACTCAGCCTACAGAAGTGGAATGAAGAAAGACTGACTGGTGACCTCCCCTTGGTGGCAGAGAGAAAACCAAATTTTGGCCTACTGATGAACTATACATGCACCTTGGAATCAGCCTGTGCAGAGAAACATAAGGGAGCATAGCTGATATTTGAAGATGGCATTACAGGAGTGCATGAGGGAAATTACCAAAGGAACTAAGGGGCAAATAGCCCCTGTCCATTGATAGCCTTATATGCCATGTTGGAGAATTTGAATTGTGCCCTACATACATGGGAAAATTTTCAGCAGACTAATGAAATGTAAGAGTCTTTCGGAGGGTTCTAAATCAGTTCCCTGGGCTCATCAGCAGCCCATACACGGGCTTCAGGGTCCATGAACCCCTTGAAATTTTATGTCAGAGAATCTGAGGCTTCCATCAGATTCTCAGAAGTCTGACACAAAGATTAAAATACCTTCTTTAGACAGATATCCATGGTAATATGAGATAGGATAGATCAAATGGGGTTTAAAACTAAAGACAGGGTTTCCAGTCAAGAAGTTTTTGCATTAGAGTAGACAAACTATGAGTAGCAGAGGGAAAAAGTGAGCTTTCCCTTCAATTCATTGCTTCTGGAAGGTACAGGTAATTCTCAGTAGTTATTTATGTTCTATAAATTTGCTGCAAACACTGAATTAGTGAATACTGAACCATTGATCCTAGGGGAAATACAGGGGTACTGTTACATAAATGAGCCAAAGATGGGCTCTGTATATTGGCCCCTAGGTTGTTTATTTTTTCACAGCCGGCTGGGGCCCATTAGCTTAAAAGCCTGCTGGCATAGGGCACTTGTTTACAGTGTGAGAGCTAGAACAAGAGGGCCGAGTGTCACCTTGTTTAGCCTCAGCTGGGAAGGTGCGTGGTGGGTAGCTCAGATTTTTCCCTGCTCTGCACATGTCCACAAAAGCACTGCAAGTACTGATTTGGCGGTTACATACAAATTTTAGCGAGTAGATAAATTCACAAGTACAATGCTCTTTATATGTAAAGAGTATCAGCTGTACCAGTCCAGTCTGATCCTACCCCTTCATGACAAACTTGCTGGCTGGTTTTAATGGTTATATTGAGCTAAAATAGCATCCGGTTTTTTTCTAATCAAAGGTCCTAATTTAGCTTTCTAGATTATTCCCCCTTCAATATACTGTTTAAATTCAGCTGTCTTATATTCACCTTTACTCCATTTTTTCCCCCTCTAGCATAAAAATTCCCAATTTCTTTGCAAACTTTTGCAAAGTACTTCAGTGATTTAGAAGAATGGAACCTTTAATTTTATTGTTAACTAACACATCCCCTCTGTCTCCACTCCTTCTCCCCCTGAAAAATGGCCTAACCTGCCTCACTTCAGTCCACACTGTGTTTGGCAGTTCTCTTTCAGTTATAAACTATTCAAATTCACTGGGGGATCGAGGGGAGTCAGAAAAGGCCAGGATACAGATAACTTCAAATATACCCAAAGATTCTTTTTCTCTTTCCAGTACACCTTCCCTCCCCACTCCCAATGTTCTCTCTGCTTCTCCCTAGGTTACTTCATTCTGTGACCAGATTTTCTCAGTGCAGTGGGAGAGGTGGCCACTGGGGGCTCCAGATTTCTATCCTTTTGGCACACTGTAACTATAGCAGAAAGAAGAACCTCTCTCAACCAGTGTCCATCTCTCAGTGTAGGCAAGAACTCTGGTGTTTAGAGCATGTATCTAGTCCTGAATCAGTTGCTGTTGCCAGAGATACAGGAAACTGGTTAGCCAACTTATGCCATGTGTAGCCAGAAAAGTGGCGACCCTTGATTGATGGTCTCTGTAGTACCATGTGGATTTTTAGGGAACGGCCTGTTCCCCAAGGAAATAGGGGTGCTAGGCAACTAAACAACAAATATCAATTATACACCGTAAGACAAGTCTTTTCTTCCTCCTATGTTCAGGATCAGTAAGATGCCTCTTAAGGACCATCAGTGTAATTGAAGGATTATAGTTTTTAGCTCTGAACAAGGTTGGATTGATTTTGTTTTAAATGTTGACATCTATTATTCCTCAGTGGTGGGTACATAGGAATCTCTTATATTGTCTGTTCTCTTTTATATGTTTAAAATATTTCATAATTTTAGTACACAAACTAAAAATTCATTTTGCTTTACGTTGGTGAATAATAATAGATACTTGTCATAATTTCCCTTTAATTTTAAGTTAGCTGTAGAATTGATGTTGTATCTGACATAGGAATCCATATGACATTTTAAAGGTATTATATTATGAAGGTAAGTTACTGAGGTTTTTTAAATGATGTGAAAACATGTCATCTATTTCCTGTACCTTATATCATGTATTTATGATACCCTAGGTACCTGCAAGGTGTGGAGTTACAGTGCGAGACAGTCTAAAGAAAGCACTGATGATGAGAGGTCTGATCCCAGAGTGCTGTGCTGTGTACAGAATTCAGGATGGGTATGGTTTGTATGTGATGTGAAACTGTGTTTAAAGAAAAGAAAAAGAAAAAAGAAAACAAAAACTCAGACATTAAGCACTGGGGTTTCCTCTAGGATCTTTCTTTATCTAACCCTAGGGTAGGTAAAGATGAATTGAAAATCAACTATAGAAAAAAAATGTTAAATGAATACGGAGTTTAACCTAAAGAAATCTTATAGGTCCTTTGAGGAAGTAACATTAGGTAATTTTGTATGATAGTGTTTGTTTCTCTGATCGAATGATTTTATTTGGAATTTGAGATTCTTACAATTTTTGAACCATTTAGATAGAATGTGACTTATTTGAATACTGGATTCTTCCTACTCTTCCTATTTTTAATACAAACTCATAGTTTCACAAAAGACTTATCAAGATGAACATTTTTATATCAAACTGTTTCTTTCAGAAAGCATCTAAAATTGTGCCAAGACACCCCCACCCCACCCCCGCCTATTTTGAATCCCGTTTTAAAAAGTATCCTTTTGGGGGCATGTTGTCCCTTGAGTACTCTTTTTCTTTGGATAGGTAAATCCATACCTGTGATTTTTTTTTTTTTTTTTTTTTTTTTTTTGGATGCCAGGAACAATCCATTTTCTGCTGTTGTAGGTCTTTTCTGGAGCTGACTTGAAGAAAAGAGTACATCTCTTTACCCTGCTGTTTGTCCAAGAGTGATACATTTATTTGGGGTAAACTTAAAAATTAATTTATTGCCATTTAAATTTCTAACGATGGAAGACCAGGGAGCAAACTCTCCCTCACCATTACTAGCCCCTCAATAACCAATTTTCATATCTTCAGCATGAGGTATATGAAGATTTTTAGATATGATTACCAAGAAAAACTTACGTCTATGCTTTTCAGAGAGAAGAAGCCAATTGGCTGGGACACTGATATTTCCTGGCTTACCGGCGAGGAATTGCATGTAGAAGTGTTGGAGAATGTTCCACTGACAACACACAACTTTGTAGGTACCTTTGCATTTTTTTGCAATGTCAAAAATGTACAAATTCTTGTAAATGAAAATTTTATTTAGGAAATACAAAATATGGATGAGTAATTTGGGGATTGATATTTTACCTAAGTTAAAAATCAGTTCTGTTCTTTAAAAAAACGTGTGTTTAAAGTAGAGTTTTATTTTAATCATTATACTTTTTAATTTAAAAAAGCGACATGTGTCCATTATTAAAAGAAAATTTGGTGCAAAAAGTGAAAATACCCTACTAGAGGTAAACATTTGTTAATAGATTGTTGTGTAGTCTCCACATTCTTTCTGTGTATACAAACATGTGTGCTTATATCTGTGAGCCTGTTTTTCTCCTTTCCCTCCCTTCCCTTCATTATTTTCTGTTTCCTTTCCTTAAACTAAAACTGGAGTCTTATTCTTTGTGATATTCTTCATCGTAAAAAAAAAAAAAAAAATTCCACAGTATGTCATGGACAGCTTTTCATGTCAGTACACGTACCTTTATTTTTGTAATGATGGCATAATAGCCCATAAGGATCGTATAAATTCAGTATATTTAACCATCCCTCTATTGATAGAAATTTAGGTTTTTTTTAAAAAAAATCTATTATATACAGGGCTAAACAGAATCCTCCTGCACACATCTTGACCTATTTGTGTAAATATTTCTGACGGATGGGTCAGTGGTAGTGGAGCAGCTCTCCTTGAGGACTTCTCCCTTATTCTGGTTTTTGCATTTGCTAAAACCTAGCCTAGGCTAAGTGTCACCAGCCTGAGGCCTAAAAAGTGGGACCTCTCCACCTTAGAAATGAGGATACACTTCCCAGAGCTTGAGAACCTGTCCTCTAAAAGGGTAGGCAAAAGCCAGGATGTGAGTGATCTATAAGGCAGAAATGCAATTTCTTTTTCTTTTTCTTTTTCTTTTTTTTTAAAAGTTTATTGCGGTGACAATTGTTAGTACAGTTACATAAATTTCAGGTGTACAATTCTGTATTACATCATCTATAGATCACATTTTGTGTTCACCACCCAAAGTCAGTTCTCCTTCCATCACCATATATTTGATCCCCCTTACCCTCATCTACCACTCCCCTCTCCCCTTACCCTCTGGTAACCACTAAACTATTGTCTGTGTCTGAGTTTTTGCTTTTCATTTGTTTGTCTTGTTCTTCTGTTGTTTTTGGTTCATATACCACATATCAGTGAAATCATATGGTTCTCTGCTTTTTCTGTCTAACTTATTTCACTTAGCATTATAATCTCAAGATCCATCCATGTTGTCACAAATGGTGCTATTTCATCTTTTCTTACTGCCGAATAATATTGCATTGTGTATATATACCACAACTTCTTTATCCATTCATCTATCGAAGGACATTTTGGTTGTATCCATGTCTTGGCCACTGTAAATAAAGCTGCAATGAACATTGGAGCACACGTGTCTTTATGCATAAGTGTTTTCAGATGTTTTGGGTAGATACCCAGGAGAGGGATTGCTGGGTCATATAGTAATTCTATTCTCATTTTTTTGAGGAACCTCCACACTGCCTTCCATAGCAGCAATCTGAGGAATACAATTCTTAACTATACATACGGAATTTTAAACATTTTTTCCTCGATGGATAGTTATTGCTACCCTTTTGGTATCAAGTGTTTTTCCATGTGCCTTGGTGATTAACACAGCTGGGCTCTTACAACAGACAATTGATGGGTTGATACTCCTGAGGGGTTGTGCTTTCGGGGCTCTGTTAGTGGTGAATAATGAAATCAGGTGTCTCAATAATTAAGGCATCCTTTGGCTACATGGAAGATACACCTAATGTCAGTCAGATTTACTGTGTAGCAGGGAATTTTATAATGATGAATTAGGAAGTTCATTACTGTTGGTTTTTTTTTCACTTGCAGAATTTTGAGTGGGTAAATCTTAAGATTTTTAAGTTTCGAGGAATCTAAAAACAGTTGAGCTTAGATTTCATAGTGCTTGCTACTTTTTTTCTTATTCATTCGCCTTAGCTAGAAATCGGAGAGGTGAAAGAAGACCTAAGTTGCTAACCATAAAGTAGTCTTAAATAGTGCTTCAGGAAGGTCCTTGCCCTAAGAGGAGAAAAAGAAACTGCAAGTTAGTTCCAGAGTGCGGAAGTCCTCGCAACACAGTGGGAAACATGTCAGTAAATGTTTATGGAGAAACTTCCATTTACCAAAACTGTCTGATCTGGGGATATAACAATGAATAAGAAAACGATATCCCCTTAGAGCAGACAGACTGGCGATTTAATAAGAAGACTTTGTAAACACTTGTAATTACTGTGTATGTGTAAAGTGCTATTGATGCACAGAGTAGAGACTCCTGACCTGGCCTTTGAGGAGTCAGGAAGGGTTCCCAGAGGAAGAAATAGCTTAAGGTTTGATGGGTGAGGGAATAATAGCAGATGAAGAGTGAAGAGAAGAATAGTCAAGACAGGGTTAACAGCAAGAAAGCACGTTATGTTTTCAGTTTCAAAAAAAAAAGTTCAGAACGGGGTGATACAAAGTTGGGGGCCAGGGTGTTACAGTGTAGCAAGAGTTAAGGTGAAGTAAGCAGGGTCCAGCTCAGGAGAACCCTTGTAAGCCTGTTAAAGATTGAACTGTTCTGTAAAATAATTGGAAATGTAATGATTGTAAGCAAGGGGGAAGTGTGACTAGATCTGGGTTTTAGAACAGTTCCTCTGAGTGCCATACAGAGGCAAGAGTAAAAGCCTGTGTTCTGCTTAGAAAGGGAAAGAATTCTCTTTGCATCTCTCTGCTGAATTTTGCTGGCTGCTCAAGGAATGCCGCTGATGCCTTCTGGTTCTATTAAATCCTTGCAAAAGCAATTCCTTCAGTATTTGCCTACATCCCAGGAGTCCTTGGGAACTGGTGGGGTGGAGGGGGGCGGGCAGGGATGATAGGAAAACTAGATCTGAAACACATGCCATGTTGTCAGCCCTTCCCATTTTTTACAGGCACTCAGGTTAATGTCTTCCTTCAAACAGCCCCACCTTACGAATTAATGCATGCAAATTGCCTGGTCCGTGCCTCCCACTAGTTTACCATCCATGCCTTGATACGCTCAAATGGATGGTAAGCCTAAATTGGGACCCAAAAGGAAAGATATACCTTCCTGTGCTCTCCTTTATTGACAATGGGCTACTCACAGATACAAGTACGTGCCACTTGCAGTTTATACCCAAATGCATGCATGCCATGTTTTCATCTCCTCTCTGCTCCCCTCCCCACCCCACTTCCTTATGTCTCTTTTTTCCTCCTTTACATATACAACCAGTTACACATAGTTTTCAAGTGTAAGTCAGTGACAGGAAGAAAGTGCAATCGCATGAAGTTACGAGGGTTTCGTGGTGCTCAGCAGGTTCTCAGGCGAGTGGAGCTATGAGCGGCCGGCAGAGGATCTGATGAGTGCAAAGGGCTGATTGCTCTGCAGACATCGTGTGGTGTTCTGGGCTCTACTTCCTGAAAGCACGTCAGCAGTAGAAAAGATTCTTGGCTTTAGCAGATAGTGGTCACATAAATATTAAAGGTTTTCCCATTGCTTGTATATTCAGAGACAAAAGGAAAAGGAGTAGAGCTGAAAACAAGCAGTTGCCTTTTTACATCCCCTGGAAAGTGATGATAGAAAAAAAGGTGAAGAAAATAAGAGCCATTTTTAAAACGACCTAAATGTTCTCAGAAAGTCAGAATGGGTGGTGTGCCGAGATACCATTTTCTTGAGGAAACATTTTAAAATAACTTTTTATTCCATTAAATATGTTTATTGAGAAAAGTTTCGTAAACTGTGGGTGTTGAGATCAATTTAATGGATCACGAAAAGTATTTAAATGTAATAGAATAGGAGATTCTAATGCACGTTATATATAGTTAGGTTAAGTATTGGTATAGGAACAGGTATATCTTGGGTCATAATGTAAAATACAGTTTTTACTGTCATTCCTTTGTGATGGAAACTATCTGAAAAACAGATGAATTGAAAATACACAGCAAAGAACAAAGGACAAAATAGGTGTCACCCATCGCGCTCTCCTCACTCTGAAATAGCCATTGTTTCTTTATCCTTTTTATGTTTTCTGCTTATTATTTACACAAAACAAATACTTTTCAAACACTTTCTGGCTTCCCCAGTTAACAGGATAGAGCCTCCCTCACACAGTCCTGTTTGTGTGAACTATGCTGGAGCTCCTTTGCCTCTAATGTGAGGTTCATGTGTTCTTTCAAGTTTCACATGGAGGAATGTTCCCAAGTACATGTAGGTGTTCTAACCCTCTAATAAAATGAGAACTTGTTCAAAGTAGTTCTTACTGTCTTTTAGGTGATTTTCCTGTCCCTTATCCTCATTAGTAAGTTTAGATCAAGTTGTGATTTTCATACGATTACAAACTAGTTGTTCTCTTTTATAAATAATTATGTTGTATTTACATTCTAGTCAAATGTATATGATTTTAAAAATACTGCAGAGGCTTATAATGAAAAATAATCTATGGCTCCATCCCTTGCTAGCCTCTAATGCCACTCTCAAGAGGAAAGCACTCTTAATTTTTAATGGTTTCTATTTTAAGCTCTTTTTGTGATGATTTTCGTATTACTAAATAATAACTTTAAGCTTTATCAACTTTAGACATCATTTCCTGATTACTGATTCTATAGGGAATTAGCTCATTCATGGCATTACTGTAACCTTTTCTCCGCCAATGTGGTTTTGTTGGTTTTGGGGTTTTTGGGGTTTCTCTATTGGATACCTTTGTAACTTTATATAGTGTAAGTATCCCTTTGTTTCCTGGTCTGTTAACACCAGTAAGCATCTAACTCCTTTCTTGTACAATTATTAAATTGCACTCATCCTCTGACTTCTATTCCTCCTACTTATCATGTAGTCAAGCTTGAAATTAAAGTCTTTGATTCATTTCCCATCAAGACTTCTGAGTTTTTTAATTGGATATTAGGTGGGAGATCACACATATAGTGTATCTATTGTCTTGAACCCTCTGGTTTCATTTTAGTATCTTGGTGTGTAAAGCAGTTCTCATGATAGAAACATATGAAAAATTTATTTTAAATAAGAGAGTAAATTGATTTCTAAAGAGATTCTTGCAGGTTTTTGAAATCCTCTGTGTTTTATTTTGCAGGTACGGAAAACTTTTTTCACCTTAGCATTTTGTGACTTTTGTCGAAAGCTGCTTTTCCAGGGTTTCCGCTGTCAAACATGTGGTTATAAATTTCACCAGCGTTGTAGTACAGAAGTTCCACTGATGTGTGTTAATTATGACCAACTTGAGTAAGTAATCAAAAAAAATCTCTTTATCATTTTACATTTAACTTTTCTAAATGTGAAACTAGTATGTCTTAGAGTGTGTGGGAATTTTCTGTCCAGTAGAGTTGTTACAGGAAGTTTTTAACACATGTGGCTAGAGAGTAATATGTACTATAGCTGGTACTTTACTCCAAAATTGTACTCTGGTTCAGCTATGCCTTTCATTTATGTTTTACATTCTCTTTTATATAATAAAGATACTTTGCCCATAGAAATCACTTTTAGATAATTTTGGGGAGGAGAGCAGGTGTTGTTTCAATTAAGTTAACCATTATATTTTTGGACCATAGATCAGGGGATCTGATTCTGTCAGCTGTTTTGTAAATTATGTTTCTCTTCCTTTCTCTTTCTCTCTGTTTCTCTGTCTCTTTCTCCCCTTTGTCCCTCCCACCCCCAACCCCCAGGTTATTTAAAAGTAAGATATGAGATCTTTATACCCAGTATATCTCTTTCTAAAATTTCTATTTGCTTTTCATGCCAGAGTTTCTCTAATAGATTAGGCTGAGTCTATTTTAATCTTTGTGTGTGTGTTGCTGCTGCTTCTGCTGCTGCTGCTAACACGGTCTTTTTTCTTGATCACTTGAGCAAATAGAATTCAACTCTGTACTTTAAAATATATTTATTATAATGATGTAATCTAACTCTGCAATAGATATATTCTCTTCTAATTCCTTCATCATAAAGCACTATTTTCCCCCCTGATATGTAGAAATCTGCTGTATAGAACAACTAAGTTTTAGATTCTGAGCTTGCCTTTGAAAATGCAATATAATTTTTTAAAATAAGCCATTTAGACAAAAGGCTTATTTGAATTAAACAATCATTTCTGAAAGTGGAATTTGATCTCAGATATTTCTGTTTAACTCTATATTCTGGTATATGAAGCTTCTGGGTTTTGCACAAGTTAGGTTTGCTTTGTTTTGTTTTGTTTTTGCCTCACAGTTTGCTGTTTGTCTCCAAGTTCTTTGAACACCACCCAATACCACAGGAGGAGGCCTCCTTAGCAGAGACTGCCCTTACGTCTGGCTCGCCCCCTTCCGCGCCCCCCGATTCTATTGGGTATGGTTTGACTCCTGCTGGTAGTGACATGCTATCTGAGTGGTTTCTTTTGGATCTTTCGGTTTATTATAAACTTTTCCAATGTTGGCATTGTTAAAAAGGGACTCTTTCTCAAATAACTTGCTTTATTACACCAATCAGATGTTTAACATGGCACTTGGTACTGATACAGGGGATTGAAGCGGACATAGACTGTTTCAGGACCAGTCTTGAAAAAAATCACGCGACAGATAATTTAGAGTCCTGCCTCGTGCTCATTACTCTATTAGGTAATTCCGGATGTAGAGGTACACAACTTGCATTTAGAAAAGCAGCATTAACATGTGAGACAGTGGCACACAATTTTTAAATACATATAGTCTACAATTTATAACAGCATTTTAAACTGTGTGGTAAAGACTATTACCACATTTACAGGAGAGGGGAGAATAGTGAGAGAGGAGTTAAGGAAATTTAATGAAGAAAGTGAGATTTGAACTGGGCCTTAACGAATTCTAGAATCTGAATGAACCTAGGGAATAAAAGCATGGTGATTGGGGGAGCAAAGTGGAGAGAAACATCATAATTAAAGGCAGTGGCAGTGGTAGATTTGGGAGACAGTCAAGAGAGGCTAATCTAAATCAAGAAGAAGCATGTGTCAGACTAGATTGTGAAGAGTCTTGGAATTCAGGCTAAAATTTACACCTGACGTAAGAGGTGAAAAGGAATTAAAAGTTTTGGAGCAGAGGACTAGCCTGATGAAAATTTTAAAGAAAGAATGGCTTAGCAATGATATGCACATAGATCAATAGAGAAATGTCTGTGATACGGAAGGCCGACTCAGATGCTCTGGTAGTGAAGACAGTGCAAAGCCATGAAGACTTGAACTGGAGGGTAGCAGCCTGCAGAGGGGGGTAGATATTCATAAAGTGTAACAGAAAAAAATAATAGTATTGTTAATCAGTTGTGGAGGATAAAGAAAATAACTTTAAAGATGACACAGAGTCATCACATATTCAAGCTTTGTAGTAGTAAAAAAAAGAGAAAAATATACCAGGTTTAGTGGATATTAGTTTGCTTTGGACCATTGCTTACACAGGTCTGCTTACTCTTCCCCTGTTGGATCTGAGGTAGCGTATTGTACTGTATCTGGAAGTATATAGTTCTTTTAAAAAATCCCCACACAGCATTCTGTTCTAGACTATTCCAGAGATAATTAGTTAAGATCAGAAATATTTATTGTCACTCTTCACAATGTAATGTTATTTATTCTACCCACAGAGATGAAAAAATTAGTTGACACTCCCAGTAGACCTTTAATTTTTATGAAGCCAACCTTTCTGGAGGTTTCATAGGCTAGAATATTTAGCAAAAAACTTTCGTGTTAAGGAATGGATGTATTTACCTATTTTGGAACACTAGAAAATGCAACCACTGTGTTCTCTTGTCAGGTTGTGATAGTTATCCAGTCATTTTATTCCCGCTTTCTCTGTCATGTGTATGCAGCTGTATATTTCTTTTAAGATCAAATCAAAATGTTGTTTGTTTTGATTTGTAATTAATCGTTTGGCTATGACATTTATTCCTGTAAGATTCTATAGACCTCGATGCCTGTCTAATGGCAGGGCCCAGTTCTGCGAGCAGACTTACAGAACATCATAATGAAATCAGCTTGGCCAAAGGTTTATGATGGTAATGATTAGGACATTTGCCTTCTAGGGATGGAATGCTATGTTTAAATTAAGAAACCATTTGCCTATGCCTTGCGTACTTTATTCATAGCTATACTGAAGTAGATTCTGGTCTTGAGCAAATGATGAGAAAGGTGTTCAAACTTTTGTTTTCCTGATGCTTTTATGTCACAAGAGTGTATGTGTGCCTGTGAAAAGATAGAAGTCAATCCTGTTCTGCATCAAAATTCTTTTGCATTTTGTTAATAGTCCCAATAACAATTATAATAGTCATGAAACACATGGAACAATGGATGTAACCAAGATATATTGGAGAAGTGATACCTTGCCTAATTTGAATAAAAAGTTAGAGGTACCTACTTTTCTACGTTTTAAAAATGCTATGGAATGTGCACATTTATGATAAGTCAGCATTTAAAAATGTGCATATCACTGAACAGAAGTGGCTCCGAAACTTTTAATATTCTAGATTAAAAATGAGATCTAAACTAACTGGTAATTTGCTGAAAGGTGTTAGAGGTAAAAAGTATTTTTATTATTAATTTGATACTGCTTTAAGGATAGGCAAAAGTATTAGGAAAAAACCAGTTTACTAACTGCCAATATATTTCACAGGGTGTAAATTGCCTTGGTCTCAGTAAAGACTTCTCAGCATGAAAAATCAATTTTTATCAATTCCCAGAAATGATGAGAGTTAGGGGTATACTAGTTTACATTAACTAAAATCAGAAAAGACTAATTCACACTGCCAGGTAATTCATTTCAGTGAGAAATATACCTGTCGTATAGACCAAACTTCTTGTGTTGGATAGACCAACACTCACTCTGTTTTTGGAAGATATTTATGAAAACCAAATGATAGTGTAAACATTTTTTCTGTGAACAGTAGAATTAGGACATGGTTCAGATGTTTAATAACATCAGGATTGATAACTTGAAGTGTTGTCCAAAATTATAATGTACTTGCCCTCAAGGCTAGATAAATTGACTTTGTGGACCAATGCATACCTTTCCCTGGCTGGTATAAAACACCAAGTGCCAAATTACAGTCTTTTTGATTTTGTGTAATAGGCAGGTATCCTTTTTTTCTAATATATCCATTCTTTTCTTTAGCTATGATAATAAAATTTATCAGATCAAATTCAGGTTTTGGTTTTTCCTACTTCTGGACCAATGTCCTTTGTGTACATATTTCTGATTCTGTATGCACTACATACTTCTTTCTTAATTCAGTAACTTTAAAGAATGACTTGCTGTCACTTATGCCTTCACCAAATCAATTATATTAATTAGACTTCCTTATACAGTTATAGTTTTAAGTAAGGCATTTTCTACCCTCAAGTCCTACCTTAAAGTATTTTATTGCCTTGAGACTTCATATCAGCCAATAAATAGGTTTTTAAAAGTCTGCACTTTCTAGAACTTATTTTTAAAAGCTAATATTGTCATTTATACATTCTTTTACCTGCTCCCAAATCTTTTATCAAAAGGCATATATTTGGCTGCCTAAAGCAAAAATAAAGACAGCTCTGTCACAAACTAAAAATTTCTCAGCAATCATTAAAAGGACCAGTGGAGCATGCTAATTTTCCTAAAGGCCAATTCCATCCGTCCTACCTGCAGTTCTCATTGGGCCGCTGCCAGCTTTCTAAAGAACATAGTATTTTATTTATTTCAATTCTGTGTGGATTCATTTAGTTAATATGAACAGATAAAGTCAAAAATTTTTTCCCTACCATTAATAGCATACTTCAGGGAAGTAAAACTATAAACTGGTATGGTTCAGATTCTGTTAACATGCTTTATTCACAAGCTTTTTGTCACTGTTTGACTTTTTTGGCTCTTCAAACCTTTATTTCTTTTCTATATTTTCTTCCCATTCCTCTCTATACCCTCTCCCCTCACAAAATATCTTTTAATTCCCTCCACATTGTCTTTCTGGTTGTGTCTTAATAACCACTCTATGATATTGATTAATTACAGAGTTTGCATAAGGTGGGGTAGAGTGATAGCCAATCTCTGAAGAGAGGCTGTTAGCACCGAGTCGTTCATCGGTCCTGTTGGAGCGCACTGAAACAGCCATACCTCACCTTTCAACTGATACTCACTTTCCAGCTCTCTTGGTTATCTTTTATGAGCGGCATAGCTGTTTATAATCTGTTTTCAAAACTATAGTGTGCTCTGTGTTTTATTTTGGGGGCAGTGATAAGAGATTATATTATAGACTTGGTTGTTTATCTGCAGTACCAAAACATAGGTCACTCTGTAACCTATTTTGATGGTTTCATCAAAAAGCAATTTTTAAAAATACTTGCTTTAATGCTTAATATGTGATTCTTCTGTGTCTCTTGTGTCAGTTATTGGGCATAGTGTAAATTTCAAAATATGAGAGATTGACGCTGTAAGGATCACCTTTTGAATTTGGAAATGATCTTTTGCTGTCGTTCGGGATTTTAATCCAACTCTTGTGTAAAGCAACAGGTACATTTTTCAGGTCCTGAAATACACGTGTATTCTCAAAATATTTATAATTTCCTAATACTTATCCATAAAAATTTCATTTTAGTAACTTCAGCTATGAAGAAATGGCAAAGGTAGAAAAAAAATGGCAGATTTTGTTCACTCAGTCTCTAGAGCATGTTTGTATAACTTTAAAGGACAAGAGTGTGTCGTCAACTGATTAACCACAGGTAATATCTAGCCATTTGTAGATTTCCCTGGAGTTTTTTTAGGTAAGAATCAGTATTTTTATCATCAATAGTCCCTGGAGGGTCTGCTTGAGCAAAGCAGCTTTGTCAGTAATAATTGTAGGCAGATATTAGTTTTTTAAAATAGTACTTGTAAAACCCATTACTGCTGGGTTTTTAATACTTTATTTTAAAGATTTTATTTGAGAACATGAAAACAAGGAAATCTTTATATCCATTTTTTATATTATTATCTCTATAAAGTTGCTCTAAATCTTATCTTCCAATGACTTGATTTTTCCAGGCCCCAAATTCTCACCAGTCCGTCTCCTTCAAAATCCATTCCAATTCCACAGCCTTTCCGACCAGCAGATGACGATCACCGAAATCAGTTTGGACAACGAGACCGGTCCTCATCGGCTCCAAACGTGCATATAAACACAATAGAACCTGTCAATATTGATGTAAGTACCCAGCATTGTTAGAACTAAAAAAATTCAAGTGTATTTCTCTATTTTTCTGCTACAGTTAGAATATAGATCAGAAATAAGTGCCATGTAACAGTTCATGTAACACAGTTTCATGTAACACAGTTTTTTATAAGCGATAGACTTTTATGAATTACAGATCAGAAAATGGCATTAAATACTCAACTGTTGCCAAATTAGAGTTATTCTGATTTTTTTCCTTTATGATGCCATCTCTGTAAAAGTCTTATCTTCATTTATTTAACAGACAGTCCACTTGGCCATTTTATGGTAAAGAAAAAATAAGAATGCAACTGCAGATTTTCTATTTAGATCAATTTGAAATCTTCACCTAAATTTCTAAAAGTACAACTTTGAGTTAAATAACTCTTAAGAATTAATCATTACGTGTTTGACTTGTAAAACTACTTTTTATCTTCTTTACTTTCTTGAGTATACCATTGTATTCCATCTCTGTACACATCTTGAATTGTGGCATATTCTTTTTATGTAAAGTTTGTCATTAAGTTTTAATCATTTTTTAAAATGTACCTTCTCTGGTCTCAACCTATTATAATCTCACCTCTTCAATTATTTTAGCCACCTTCTGGCTGGTCACTCTTGACTTTTTACTTTTCCAGTTTATCCTCACACTATAAATTAATTAAGTACGTTAATGTCACTTTTCCAATCAGATCTTAACTTCTGGACAGCAGAAACAATTCCTAATATAGTTCCTTTGGCACCTGTCTTAGAACTAAACGGATAATAGATCATCAAAAAAACATTTGTTTCAGTAAAAAAGTTAAAAGATAAAGCAGAAGAAATTTCCCATAATATAGATCAGAGGTCAATAAACTTTTTCTTAAAGGGCCAGATAGTAAATATTTTATTTTGTGGGTCATATGATCTCTAGTGACAGCTATTGAATTCTGCCATTATAGTGTGAAAGCAGCCATAGGTAATACATTATAAATAAATGGATGTGGCTGTATTCCAGTAAAACTTTATTTACAAGAACAGGTGGCCAGCTCACTATATTTTGCCAGTTCCTGAAGTAGACAAAGAGGAGGAAGAGGTGAAAAAAAACATTAAGACACACAAGGTCAGTCCCAAAGGAATGGTCTCTAACTGAGTCATCCCAATAACTGAGCTGCAGAAGAGAAAATGCCCATGCCGCCTGAGCTGTGCTAGGCCGGGGTCCTTGGGATAATCTTCAAATTAGGTGTTATGTCTTCTAGAACTTGTGCTTTAGAATAAAGAGTGTAGGTTATCCTTAATCTCTGTCTGTAATGAGCAGCAAAACTGAGAAAATTCCCAATTTGTTTGCCTTGGAAAGTAATTATATTTAAAAAGGCAGTTGAAACTATTTCTCTGTGTAAGCAGGGTACTGGAGTTAGTGAGGTGGTTGTGTGTGTTGCAAGGCAGGGGTGGTTCTCATGATACAGGCCTTCCTTCTGTGAGTCCTTATAATTATAAGGTGAAGTAGAGAAGCAAAAATTGTCCTAACCAGAAAATATTCACTAATTAACTGACTACTTTAATATTAGTTCCCACTCAAACATCCCTCCCCATTTAATACCAACTTGCATTCCAGCCCCTTTACATCAAATCCAACATTTCAATGAAAACATAATGCAAACTGATTGCAAATCTGGCAAAAAAAAAAAAAAAAAAAAAAAAAGATTTTAAGTATTTTATGAAGATGGTGAAAAGTGACTTGGAGAACTACTCAAGTCATATAAAGCCAATGATACAGAGAAATAAATTAGTCCAGTTAACAATAGAAAAGAGAAAATCCATAAGGATGACAATATAAGCTCTCCAAATGAAAATAATTTAAATATCAAAGGATTGCTAGAAGCCCTTGAGGGGTGAAGTCCTCTAAAATTTTTATACAAATGATTACTACTGTGATGTAAAAGATGAATCTGAAATTAAGAACTTGAGTTTGTGCTATCATATGTTGGTATTATGATAAAAAATTTTGATTCTTTCTGTTTATTCTAAAAATCAGCATATTTTTGAAATTATAACTTAAATTTTGTTCAATGTAAAAGAAATAAACCTTATTATAAATTTTAATTTCATTTTTAAAGATAAATTCCCAAATCAGACTTTCTTCCCACTTTTTACTATGAAATTCTTTCTCTGTTTTTATTAGATTCGTTTGAAATGACCTTTTCCTAATACCAGTTTTCCTCAACTAACAAGGTCTTCCTCTACCTACATAAGACCTGAACACAAAGGAAGAAAGGTGTAGAAGAGGGGAATACAGGAATAAGGAGATACGTAGTAAAATAAGAAATCAAATCTTATTTCTAGGTTAGGTCTATTCTCAGTATGTTCAAAATTGTAACTCTCATCTTTGCTTTCAAAATGAACATCCTTTTAGACTATTTCCTTTTATCTCTCATTGTTACCACTGTTCTATTCTCTTCGGCTTGGACACGTGGAGTGTCATCTTTGCACCTTGCCTTTTCATCCTCCCCTATAACCAAATAGTCATAAGGCATCACCTTTTTATTTGATGTGCATCTGAGATTTGTTCTCGTTACTCCCATCAACTGGGCCCATATTTCTTCACTTGAACTACTTACTACATTAATCTCCTAAATGGATTTCCTGCCATTGATTTCTCTCTCTCCATTTCTATTCTTTATGCTACCACCAGAATAAATTTTGGACAACACTGCTATTATCATCTGTTCCAAAACTTTCATTTACCTCTCATTGATTATAAGATAAAATATAAACTCTTTTGCATTTTCATTCAGTTTCAATCATTTCATTCAATTTCAATCATTATTTATCATGTATTATTCCAGTAACCAAGATTTAATATTGACTCTGGGGTAGGCAATATATCAGAATTGGGAATTAAGGATGAATTAGCACAGTCTTTGCCCTCAGGGAGGTCACAGTCTAACAGATGAATCAGACATACATACATATATATATAAATGTACATCACAAAATACATCATAAATACATCACAAAAATATATAATGATAGTTTATCGAAAAGGGTAATAAACTACCTGGTTGGAACTAGGCATCTTTGGCAGAGGAGGCACAACCTTTAAGCCAGATTGTAGAGAGTGAGGAGGAGTTAATAGTAAGTACACTAGTTGGGGTTTTAGGAAGGAAGGGCATTTGTTAAGGAAACCGTATGTGCAGAAGTATGGAAATACCTTTAGATGGGTTGTAATTAATAGTTGATGTAGGAGTTTAGGGTTGAGGAGGAGGGTAGGGAATGGTAGGAGGCGAAACTAGGTCGGTTGAGTGCAACTGAAAAGCACTGTGAGGTCTAAGGCCTCTGGTGGCTGGCAGTAGGGAGTCTGGAAGACTTTGAGTGGGAAAGGAAGTGGTCATCACTATATTTTAGAACAATCTTTTGACTCACTGAGCGATTTGATAGACAAGATTGTTAAGAGTGATACTGAAAATAGGCTACTACTCGGGAATGCTTCCTGTGTGCCAAGTACCATGCTAAGAGTTTTACATACATTTTCTTATTCTGTCTTCATAAACACTCATGGGTTCAGTCCTATTATTATCCTTATGTTAGTGTTAGATTTAAAATTAGATTTAGAGAGGTGACAAAACTTACCCTAGATCACACAGCTACTTAATGATTGAAACGGAGTAAAGCTTGGCCTTTCTTATGCTTAACCACTGTTCTGTATAGTAGCACAGGAGAGAGATAAAAGGTGAGAGTAGAGGATCACGCCCAGATTTCTCTGCCTTGGGCAGATCAATAGTATTTATTCTATTCATTAAGATAAGATAGGAAATACCAAAGGAAGAAGAACGGGGTAAATGGTAACTTTGATTTTGGACTTACTGACTTTAAGATGATTGTGGGACTTAACTGGTTTAGACGTCCAGTAGTGGTTGAATAGAAGGCCCTCAAGTAGAGAGCAGATTTCTGAATAATTAGCCTGTTCATGTCAGTTCAAGTTATGGAGGGAATTGGTATTACTCACAGAGTACATGTAAGTCGAAATGAGGGTAGAAAATGCAAGCCCAGTTTGAGCTTTTGAGTCAGGCAGAGACTGTTTCTCTGTTCCCCTTATGGATGCCTCGTCCTTAAGTCTAGCTTCCTATAAGAGAAGGTTGTGTTCCAGAAGCCAAAGGGAGCAGGAGAGTTCAGGAATGCTGAAGTAGTCGCTGTCAGGTGCCACTGAGACTCAAATGAGATAAGGACTGAAAATGGCTGTTGAATCGGGCGATTAAAATGTCTTTTTTTACCTCATTGGCAGCTGGCTTAGAGGGCTAGTGGAAGAGAGCAAAACAGGTGAGGATGCGGGATTGCCCATTTTGAGAAGTTGGCTTTAAAAAAAAGTAATGAAAGGGCCTTAGATTGAATCAGGAGTCAGGGACAATTTTTATGTGAGAGCCTTCAGTGTGTTTGTAACTTGATGGTAAGAAGAAAGAAGCCAGTGAAGAGAGAGAGAGAGGTTGAAAATAACAAGAAAGGGAATAATTGATGTAGTGAAAGTTCCCTGAACTTGGAAACTGTTCCTCAGAGGCTGAGGAATTAAAGATAGACGTAGCTAGCTAGCTCTGCAGCTCTTCACAGGCGGGTGATCTTGGACAAATGACTTAACCTTGAGGCCAACACTATCTGCTTTTTATAGTGCTTTGAAAATGCTTATTAAGCCTAGCACATAATCAGAATTCAGAAAGTATGGCTAATATTACTGTGCAAATATTTGTAGATGTAGGGGCAAGACAGAACTTTCTTTGATAGCTTCTGTTTTCTCTCTCATGCTAAAGAGAAGAGATGTAAATAAGAAAGGAACTACGGGACACTGGAGGAAATTTTGAACTAGTCAATATTGGAATATTAGAAGATCCTATTTAACCTAGAAGTAGAAAAGA
Organism: Rhinolophus sinicus; assembly: GCF_057876585.1. Taxonomy (NCBI): domain Eukaryota; kingdom Metazoa; phylum Chordata; class Mammalia; order Chiroptera; family Rhinolophidae; genus Rhinolophus; species Rhinolophus sinicus. The sequence continues at coordinate 9,000,598 of NC_142508.1, forward strand.
TTGTCAAGGAGCTTTGAGAACATATTTGAATTTGAAAAATGAAAGTTGATGGTGGTACTAAGCTGTAGGTCGTAAGAGTGGAGAAAGCCACGTTTGGCTGGTCCATGGTTGTGGGGAGGTACAGAGCAGGCGCAGCGAGAAAGGAAGGCGTGTAGCATTTCTGCCTTTGTCTTCTGGTTCTTTCTGTCTAGAAGACCCTCTGCTTTTCTTTTCTACACTCTGTCCCTCAAGCCCCAACTCATAGCCCGTCTTTTCACATGCTTCACCATTGACCAAATTCCGTAGTTAGTGCTTTATCCTTTGCACTTGGGTAGCACTAAGAATCCTTTCACCTTTTATTTGGCAATTAACTAAGCAACTTTGGCCCCTCGTATTGTTTTCTTAAGCTATTATTCTTGTATCATTTAATTTTCATGTGTCTACATCTTACTCTCACTTAGATTATAAGCTCTGTAGAACTCAAAGTTAGAAAGACCGTCAGGATTTTAGTATATATTTATTTGTAGCCACACAACTCCTACACTTAACACCTTGTTTACAGGTATATGACCATTTGTTGATATTCTGTAGAAAATGTGGAAGGCTTTGTATAATACATTGAACATGATAGAAATACGTTTATAAAGAATTCACTTTTTGTTTTAGCCTGTAAACAAAAAGCTGCCTATTTGCAAAGAGACATTTGGGGCCATTCAATCCTTCACCTTAAGTTCCACTGGGTAAACAAACTAAGTTCTGCCTGTTAAGGTCCAAATTGCATTGCATTGCCAGTAGACTCTTCCCCCACCTCCAACATTGTTGTAAAAAAATATATTTTAATAATAAAGACAAATTTTAACAAAAGCCTTGTTTGAGTCATTTTGATTTTTCCCTTCCAGTGTTTCTTTACTCATCCATATTTTTATGATTGTAATCAGTGTACATTTAATTTTGTATTTTTTTAATTATGTTGTAAACATGTTTCATGATTCAGTCTTCGTAATTGTTTTAGTAGCTGCATAATACTCATTAAATTGATACACCTAATTTACTTAACCAATGTCAATATGCCTATAAGAGGAAATAATTATTTCTGATTTTTCAGTATGATGGAAAATGCTGCACTAAACATCTTTGTGCATATCATTTTTTCTTCTGAATTATTTCCTTAGGAAAAATTCCCAGAAGTGGAATTACAGGATCAAAGGGTATGAACATTTTATGGCTCTTAATATGTGCCAGTAGAATTTTTTTAAGAATTGATGCAGCCATTGGTTTTGAATGGCCTGAAATGGATTTCAACATTTGATCAGGACTAGTACTCCCTTCAGTGTAGGGTTAGGCTGGCAAGTGCTTCGAACTTTTGATTTTGTCATGTTCACTAGCTAATTCCTTATTTCTGTTTTGTGAAGTAATTATAAAACCGTTATTATTTTGAATTAACCTTTCTGTCAATGCTTAGTGGCACATTCACTGTTGTTACTACTTCCTTACCATATGCTTTGAATAAAATATACATTACTATTTATTTGTAGGACTTGATTAGAGACCAAGGGTTTCGTAGTGATGGAGGTAAGTGGTAATTTCAATTAAAAAAAAGAACAACTCAGGGAAAAATGCAACTGCTTTGCTGCTTGTCTCCTTTATATTTGCTTCTTTCATGAAACACAGACACAGAGAAAAATGTGTAGAGAAAACCCAAAATATTTTTGTCTTTCTTTAGTATTGATCATTTATGTCTAATAAAATTTTAACTAATTTATAACATGAGTAGAGAAAAAGAGAGGACGTAAAAAGGAGCCTTACATGTACTGTCTACAGTTGTAAGAGGTTGTCAAAGAGAGATTCTTAGTTATTTCACCCACTTATTTATCCCAAACCTGGAGATGCAAAATTTCCTTTGGGAACCTTCACTGATACTTAAAGATCGAGCTTAGAACCAGTTAAAACTTGACTTTCCTAAATCATTCTGGATTGCCTGTCACAACTTCGCAGTTTGTTCGAGTCAACCATTTCCCTTCAGCCTTCGATGCGGGTTTGAAATGTACATTTTATAGAATGGACCCCGAATAGAAAAGCCCAGTTGCTTTTTTTAGTCCATAGTAAATAAAATAAGCAAATGAGAAATTAAATTGAGATTTCTTAGAGAATTTTAATCTTATACTCTAGCACCCGGTGAAAATCGAGGGCATAAGAAAACATTGCTTCAGAAAATACTTTTTAAATAAGAAATATAATGTTTTCCAAGAGATGGTATTTGAAACTGTCTTAAAGTTTTCCTCGAAGTGGTTCTCCATGTTTACCTTTTTAGCTGTCTTCTATCTAATAAGGGAGACCTACACTACCTGCTCACCTTGTTTAGAGTTGGTCTCCTCACTGGGACCTGCTTTATCATCAACATGTCTGACCCCAGACTCAAACATCTTTTATATTGAATAAACATTGTACAAACTATCTTTTGTTATGTTTCTATGTACCTGCGAAGCTACCAAAATAATAGCCCTAAAAATTATGTACTTTGGACTTAGTATTTACTATAGCACATAGTTATGAAAGTTTTCTTTTCTGTTTGTTATTCCATGAACCCACCAATTAATGTTGCTGCCAGTTTGACTTTCGTATGTCTTAGTAGCTGTGGCTTTTGAAAATTTTGCCCAATACATCCAGCATTTAAATGTTGCCATCATTTTAGCATCACAAAGTTAACTTAGTCGTAAAAACTGCCTGCTTAGTACCTAAAATGAAGTGGCATTTCTTGTCCTTTATTTATGGGTCACTTTTTTAAAAAATCATTGGGATTTTATGAAAATAAGCAGTTTTTTAAACATCCAGAATTATTTTGTGAAGCAGGCTTCGACTCATCTATTTATTCCCCATGACTTCTTTCATTTCTTCTGTGTGTCTGTCTTCCTATGTTTGCCTGCCCCTCTCTTTCTCTTCTAACAGCCCCTTTGAACCAGCTGATGCGCTGTCTTCGGAAATACCAATCCCGGACTCCCAGTCCCCTCCTACATTCTGTCCCCAGTGAAATAGTGTTTGATTTTGAGCCTGGCCCAGTGTTCAGAGGTAGTTGGGCTCTTCTTTCTTGTTTTCACCCAAAGCAAACTAAATATAAACTACAGATACTGTTTGTGCCTCACCCTCACAGCGTGTGTTTGTAAGTGTGAGAGTTTTCGGTACTAATTTTCTGCTTGGCCTGGCTGGAATGCTCTGAATGTGCTTCTCACACATACTCACCACCACAAGCTTCTGTGTGCTGTCTGTCATAAATTTTAAAAGCAAGAAAAGTCTAAGATTTCCATCCTGTTTTTTGTTACGTTACTTGCTTTTTGGTCATGTAACTTCTTAAAAGTGGGTGGCAATAAATAATGAATGTGGGGGAGGGGGGAGTGTGTCCTTTGATTTGAATGCCTTTTATTATAATCCATTTAAGTGATAACCTTGATGAGTTAATATTTCTTATCAATTTTTTGGGTTTTTTTAAAAAAATGGAAATGGAAATCCCTATTATGAAATTTTACTAGACTTTTGGCTTTATTTTTCTGTAATATCAGCAGTGTACTTTTTAAAAAATGTAGGACATGTATATTTTATATTATATCAAACGTAGGGAGCTTTAAAAAAGATTTTTAATGTATTTGGGGTATTTTAGCATACTTCAGAAAATGTGAGGATTGATATTTTCAGTTATGCCCTAATATGAGGAGAAAGTTAGAAGCATAATTTCACTGGCCCATTTTATCTTACCATACTTTAAATAGTGGTTAAAATCCTTTTTTTTCTCTTTTTAATTTTAGTCAAAATTGAGAAAGGTGTCCTGCTATAAACATGTTTAAAGAATTATGTTTTCTGACTTTTGCTGGTTAGTGTCTGTTACTTATTCTGAATGTAGAGGTGGTGGTTCAGATTTTTTGCTCTCAGCCCACCTGTTTCTCAGAAAATCCATAAAATGAGGTGGAAGTCGTACGGTACTGAGTAGTATAAGTAAAATAAATAATACTATACAGTACTAAGATCAGAACTGCAAAGTTAAGGCTTTATGATGTGGAAAATTATCAGTGGAAGGCAGAAAATGGATTGTGCTCTATTTAATAAACATTCCAGATACCATTTTCTTGTAGAAAATTGCATGTGAGAACATGGAAATTCAACATGATAACATGTGATGTAGTAATGATAAAATTTCTACACAGATTTAACATTTAAATGTTGCCATTTGGTATCTTGTTCTGTGAAAGATAGTGACATCCCCCCAAGAATAGTCATTTTTTTTAAAAAACTCTTCTTGAAGTCTTTTTGTTCCATATATGCAAACGTTATGTGACAGCTCAGTCCTGCTTAACTCTGCTCAGGCCCCACGGGGCGGCATTGCCCTGAACCTCTCTGAACCAGGCCCTTAGAATTATTGCCACTGAGCCAGCATTTGGAAGAGTACCCGTCAGAAAGGTGTGCCCCGCTGTCAGCCCAATCTGCTTTCAAAGAACGCACCCCTGGGCTGATAGACTATTTCTGTTTGTAGTAACTTGGCTGAGAGGCCGTATCGCCTCCTTTGCTCTCACTTCCAAAGGCAGGGATTTCTCAAAGTCTGAGAAAGCTGCTCGCTTTGTTTACATAAGGTTGTTCTGCAGGCAGCAGATCATCTTTGTTTAGTAGAATAAGCCTCCAGGAACCAATGGAACTGACCAGTGTCTCTCACTCTTAAGTAGTGCAGTATGTGGTGGAGCCTTTTTTGTGTGTGAAAAAGGTAGATGTTTTCAACATTAAGACCATTTATTAGAATATGTTTCCATTTGAGGATTTCCATCTTTTTTATATTGATTGGCTGCTGACGTAACATAAAATAAAATTTTATCTTTCATATAGGCTTTTAAGTTAATTTTGCTTTTTGATTTTTTTTAGTCAAAGAAATAGAACCTTGGGAGTATTTTTTAGTATTTATCTCTTATTTTAGAGAGATTCTTTTTCTTAGACTATGCACCAATAAGCAAAATGTATTATCTGTAATCAGATGTTTTAAAGGTCATTAAATTGGCCAGAAAACAAAGAAAATACAGTACTAATCACCAAATGAGGCCCCTTTTTGGCCTATTCTTTCTAAAGTACTTGAACGTGCACTGCATTTTTTAAATAAGTCTAAATCTCCCCGCACCCCCCAGTAAATTAACATACTTGCTTTTCCTTTAATGGATACATTTTTCTTTTCACTAACTTAGGATCAACCACAGGTTTGTCTGCCACGCCCCCTGCGTCATTACCAGGCTCCCTCACTAACGTGAAAGCACTACAGAAATCGCCAGGTCCTCAGCGGGAGAGGAAGTCATCTTCGTCCTCAGAAGACAGGAATCGAATGGTGAGAGAATCTCATCTCTTCTTTCCTCTACGTTCTTTCTTTACAGAAGTCATAGCCACATGTAATGTCACCTTTTAGATATACTGATATGTTCATATGTGCCGTAGAATTCCCATAGTCAAATAAATTTAAGCTAATATATTTATGAAAAAAGCATATTTGCGCAACACAGATACTCGCTCTCAACTCTAACGTAATTGAGTAAAAGGCAGTTTGGGAAAAGTAAGAATACAGTTGAGCCTTGAATAAGATGGATTTGAACTACATGGATCTACTTACATGTGGATGGTTTTCAATAAATATGCAGTCGGCCCTTCATATCCCCAGGTTTCGTGTCCATGATTCAGCCAACCAAGGATCGAGAATAGTGTTGCTTGTGGAACCAATCCCCAAGGGATACCAAGGGACAATTGTAGTTAAGTTTTGGGAGAAATGAAAAGTTATACATGGATTTTCAACTGCACGGGGTGTCGGCACCCCTAAACCCCACATTATTCGTGGGTCAACTGTAGTGTTCTGTTTCTAAAATTAGGAAAACAATAAGCTAGTATTTCAGGAAGCATCATTAGGCATGTATGTTCTAAAGAGCTGGTCTGAAATTCAAAAATCTGCCAAATGACATTCTTCCCTATCTGAAAAAATAACTTTCTGCTACAAAATACATGTATATTAAAAACCAATAATTTCGTTTTAGCGATAGTACATTAACAGTGTATGTTGGATAGGTGGATTCTTTACCCTACCAACATAATTGTGTATGTTGATAAGTTTTTTGAGAGACTGGATCACATGAGGAAATTTAGCACTGACTGTGAGAGAATAAGTAGGTAAATTAGCAGTAACCATAGTGTGTTAACTTAAATTTTTGGCTTTTGGAGCCAAAACTAGTCACAAATGTATAGTACTTATCTTGCCCTTAGTAGTACTCCAAATAATAAAAGGTTGTTTTATTGATTTTAGTATTATATATATTTAATACCCAATAAATAGTCTCTAGATTTTAATAAATTTTTTTCATGCTAATACTGACTTAGGCCTTCACTTAAAGTTCTGTAGTGTAAGAATCATACAACTATTATTCCTCCAGAGTATTTGTTTTCTTTAAAAGATCTTATTTCTTCCTAACTTATGTCCTTTTCAGGCATAGAGGAATGTGTTAGGTTGGTGCAAAAGTAATTGTGGTTTTTGCAATTGTTTTTAACCTTTTAAACTGCAATTACTTTTGCACCAACCTAATACTTAGTGTGAAACATAAGGTTTTCCTTTTTTGTTTGCTTTGGCTTGACTTTTGCACTATTTTTATCAAGAAAACACTTGGTAGACGGGATTCAAGTGACGACTGGGAGATTCCTGATGGCCAGATCACAGTGGGACAAAGAATCGGATCTGGGTCATTTGGGACAGTCTACAAGGGAAAGTGGCATGGTATGTATGTAGCACGTGACGTTGTCACAAGTTCTAATAAGAGCATATGAGTAACAGCTCCTATGGAAAAGTATTGAAGGAAGTGTTCACTGTTTGCATCAGTAAGCTTTTTTGATCATTTTCAAGAGTCCTCCAAAGGTTTCTAACAAAAATTATGGGAAGGAAAAGCTGGATTCACATCAACCAGGTTTCCTGTCGTTATATTATTACAGTAATAATTTTTAAAGATGATGGTTCTCCAGGTGAACTAGTCCCCAAGATGTTTTTTTCTTTGATAATTTTTCTGCTGATTATTTTATTTCTATTGTAAGCCACAAGTAAACATGTTAAATTGTACTTATCAAAGGAAGAAATGGCAAGGAAACATAAAAAATGTTCAGCCTGACTAGTTATCAAAGCACTGCAGGTTCAAAAAATGGAAATCATTATTTGCCTCTCAAATGGACAAAGAATTTTTAAAATTGGTAATATTTAGAGTTGGGATTGCAATGGTGCTGGTCGGAAAATAAATTGCTACAAATTTTCTGGGGGGCAATTTGGCTATCTGTATATCGAGCCAACAATTCCTTTTGTAGAACTTTATAATGAGGAAGTAATTGGACAGGAACAAATAGATATGTGTACAAGCAGATTCAGTAGAGGTTTAGTATTAATGAAAAATGGAAATAACTGTAAATACCTATTAATAGAATATTGGATGAATTTATAACCTCCATGTATGATTATATAGAATTTAAAATAGTATGGTAGATTTACCATTTATTTGTATGGAAAAATATCTGTGGCATATTAAATTTTACAAAGCAACATGTATAATATCTCTATAAGGTCCTACATAAAAATACACATAACATAATTTGAAAATGACCATCACTATTTTAGTACCTATCTTTTTAGGTTATCTTTTCATATGTATTCATAAATAATTCACACTGATAGATATAAAAACCTACTAGGATATACATCAGTATATTAACAGTGGTCATTTCTGAGTGACACGATTATGGGAAATTTTTTCTTTATGCTTTCAAAATGTTTAATTTTTTTTTTTACTGTGAGCACTGTATTACTTTGATAGGAAAAGTTAGTTAATGATATTGAAGTATAATATACGTGCAAACAAAGTACATATGAGTGTACAAATAGCTGGACTCTCAGAAAGTAAATGCATCTGGAGTCAGTAAACAGAACCTGACCAGCACTGCAGAAGTCTTCTTCCTGTCCTCCTCCCCTAAGGGCAACCACTGTCCTGATGGTAACAGAAATCATACGGGATGGACCTTTGTGTGTGGCTCTTTCCACTCAGCGTCGTTTGTAAGATTCATCTATATCGCCGTGTGTAGTTAGTTGTAGGTCATTCGTGCTCTGTATAGTATTCCATCGTGTGACTATAAAATGATTCCTTTTTCTGTCTACTGAGTGATGAGCATTTTCATAGTGTCCAGTTTGGGGCTATTACAATGCTGCTATGAATATTCTTAGTGCATACATGTCATTTGATGAACATACGTGTCCATTTTTGCTGGGTATACACCTACCGTGTTTCCCTGAAAATAAGACCTAGCCGGACAATCAGCTCTCATGCGTCTTTTGGAGCAAAAATTAATATAAGACGAAGTCTTATATAATATAAGACCAGTGTAATATAATATAATAAAGTATAATACTGGGTCTTATATTAATTTTTGCTCCAAAAGATGCATTAGAGCTGATTGTCTGGCTAGGTCTTGTCTTCGGGGAAACAGGGTAGGAAAGAATTGTGGGGCCTCACTGGATATGCATATGTTTAGTTTTAGTAGTTACTGTCAACAGTGTGTCAGGTGATTGTACCAGTTTACACACCCACTGGCAGTGTGTATGAGTTCTACCTGTTTCATATAAAGTTGTTTTTTTATTATGATTACAATTTTAATAACTTTTCTAAGCAAAAGCAATAAATTATCTGTGGATTTGGAAAAAATGTTAACTACTCTGATAAAGAAGTTTTGTAAGTTGTCTATTTTAGTTAAGCTCCATTGGGCCTATCATCTGTAGTTTTAACATTCAGTTAGTAAATGCATCTAATTTAATATTGTTAAATAACCAGGAAAATACCATGGGTACTTAATTGGTAAAACTAAATTTCCAAGAGAAAAACAAGGTTGGGAGTTCTTTTCGAATTAGTATATTAAAATACTAGTATAAGAGTGTCATTGCCAGTTTGTTTAGTTTTTTATTTTTTTGTTTTTTTTTAAGATTTTATTGGGGAAGGGGAACAGGACTTTATTGGGGAACAGTGTGTACTTCCAGGACTTCTTTTTTTTTCCAAGTCAAGTTGTCCTTTCAATCTTAGTTGTGGAGGGTGCCGTTCAGCTTCAAGTTGTTGTCCTTTCAGTCTTAGTCCTTTCAGTCTTTGTTGTAGAGGGCGCAGCTCAGCTCCAGGTCCAGTTGCCGTTGCTAGTTGCAGGCGGCGGAGCCCACCATCCCTTGCGGGACTCGAGCAGTTGAACCAGCAACCTTGGGGTTGAGAGCCCACTGGCCCATGTGGGAATCGAACCGGCAGCCTTCGGAGTTAGGAGCATGGAGCTCCAACCACCTGAGCCACCGGGCCAGCCAGTTTGTTTAGTTTTTATCCTTAGAAAATGAATGTAGTTAAGGAAGTTATGGTCTCATTTATTGTGCCATAAAACAATTTAATAATGGTGTGGATTTAAGGCTATGGTTATTAGTGAAAATACCCAAGATTTTTTAATATTTTTAAATTTGAAAAATCAGAATGACGTTTGAAATGACAATTACCTTTTAGGTGATGTGGCAGTGAAGATGTTGAATGTGACAGCACCCACACCTCAGCAGTTACAGGCCTTCAAAAATGAAGTAGGAGTACTCAGGTGAGTTAGTGTGAATTATTGTTTGCCATAGAAGTTATCTCATCAATTCCTGTTTTCTAGTGGTGGCCAGTGTTAGCCGTACAGATTTACTCAAAATGGATAAGACAGAGTTTGAGTATATTTCGTCTTTCACCATATTCTTTTAAGTGGTATACAATACTATATTGTACAGCTGATAGAAGAACTAAGCCTAGAGTGAATTAATGGAAGCATAGTTTTTGATTATGAGAAATAGTACTTCCGCTTGTGGAAATAATACTCTCAAACTTCAAATCTTACCAGACGCAGTTAGAGATTATATCATGCCCTGGAACTTGAGGAACATTAACAGACTAACATACGTCCAGCCAAGGACAACTTAGATACGGAGGATTCTGTAGCTGTAACTTACGGGGGAAGCAGTTAACAGAAGAGGATACAGACTTACCCTCTTTTATTCCAGAGAGCAGAACAGGGAAGCCAGTGATGGAAGTTGTAGGCAAATGAGTTTTTCACAACCCCAAAAAGCTTTCTAATACTGGAACTACTTTTGAAAAACAGAATGGGGGAAATAGGCTTCGGTCTCAGTGATGAGCTTCCATAATTGAAGGTATTTAAGCAACCCCTCGTTGCCTGACAGGTATATTTAAAAAGCTATTTCTGTAAAGAGTAGAATGTTAGACTACACAATTACTAGCGCCTCTTCTAAATTTATCCTTCTGTTGCCTTTTTTAAAAATACCTTTTTCTGACAACATCTTACAGATAAGTAGACTGTTTCAGCCTCTTTTTTAATATTTGCTGAAGTTTATTGACATTTACTGCTTCCTATCACATTTCTCTTTACAGGAAAACTCGACATGTGAATATCCTACTCTTCATGGGCTATTCCACAAAGCCACAACTGGCTATTGTTACCCAGTGGTGTGAGGGCTCCAGCTTATATCACCATCTCCACATCATTGAGACCAAATTTGAGATGATCAAACTTATAGATATCGCACGGCAGACTGCACAGGGCATGGAGTAAGTTCCATTCTGTTAAATCTCGTTTAAATTACTTTTGAAGGCCATTGAGGGTGTTGTAAAGATTTTAGTCTTCTGGACTGCTTTTTAAGTTACTGTCCAGCAACATGTGGACACTTTTAACTAATGACTAGCAATATGTACTAAGAAATAAAATAGTCTCTCTCTGCGGACTACAAAACATATATAGTATTTGGTAATAAATATGTGACTACAGATTTGTTTTGCATGCAATGATTTAGCTAAGCAGTTAAGGTTCAAAAAACAAAAATAGGCAAGCAAAAACCATTAAAAAATCATTAGCAGTTATTGAAGTACATAAAATAATTGTTAGTTATCCATTCAAATTATTTTTTCCAAGTGCCCATATTTTCTATTGCAAAGTGGTCGTATGTATGAAATAAAGTAAAATGAAAGTCTGCATCCTGATCCTTTTTGAGGATTTCAATTTGAGTTGTTCATATCCGTTGAATTTTGCTATGTAATTTAAAAGATAAGAAATAACTTTATAAAATTTACCGTAGACCAAAATAGATAACAGACTTAGAAGAATAAATTTTGCATGCAATTCTTAAGGACAAATGAATAGGTAAATCAAAAAGTAAAATTAAATAAATTTTGAAAGCGCTTAGGTAAAAATTTTAAGTGACTAAAAATATGTTTGAAAGCTATAGTTTAAAAATGTGTGTGTATCTTGAATTAGCTTAACATTTTATAGTATACAAATGACCTTCACATGCGTAGGTCATTACGTCACTTAATCTTTATAATGTCATAAAAAAGTAGATATTTTTATTTTCTTTCTTACAGATAAGGAAACTGATGCTTTTAAATGACTTGTCTAAGACCACACATTTAATAAGAGGCAGCAAAGGTGTTTAACTCAGAAATTCTGATTCCCAAACCATTATTCTTTTCCCATAATCACTATGCTACTTTTACATCATAAAATTAGAATGAAAGGAGATATATATATATATCTCCTTTCATTCTAATTTTATGATATATATATATATCCTTTCATTCTAATTTTATGATATATATACACACACACACACACACACACACACACTAACACCTAGAACTTTGATGCAAGATCACTAGACTCAAAACCAGACCTGGCTCTAAAATCTTCTCACTCTCCTTCCCGCTCTGTCTCAAAATAGGCAATGTAGCTGTAATTTAGATTGCTTACAAGCCTATGGTGAGCCAAATGCTATCGCAGCACAGTATTACCTTAACAATAACATTTCCACTTATGCAGTAAATTTCAAACAATCTCAGCCTTTCATATAAGTTAGAATCAGAGTCTGTTCAAATCTGAAAGGTTATATTAAAATCTAGTCAAGAGTAAACCATGGCAAATACAGTAAACACTGAGAAAGAAACAAAGCTTATTCTGCTCCCCCCACAAAATGTGCTCCCCTCTCAGGGCCTTTTGTACTTGTTATTTTCTCTTTGGGGGATACTCATGCCATAAATATCCATAGCGCTTCTCCCTCTCTCTGTTCAAATGTCACCTTTCAAAAGAAGCCTTCTCTGATCACCTTATACACTACTAATGTCCTTACCTCACCGTCTCTCTCTTTACCCCATCCTTGTTTTTGTTTGTTTGTTTTAAACATCCAGCTCCATGACGTATTTTGTGTATTCTCTGTCACTCCCACTAGAATACAAGGTGCATGAGAGCAGGGGCTTTGTTTTGTCCATTGTTTTATCCCTAATGCCTAGAACAGGGCCTGGCCTATGGTAGGTACTCAATACATATCTGCGAAATGAAAGAAATGAAAGAAGGATTAAACACAACTGCACATTATTGATAAGTTTACCTTTCAGAAGAAAGAGAAGCCAAATCCTTCTCATACCATAACTGAAAAATGGCAAGAAAAGGAAAAATAGTCAACGAAGTAATGATAACAGAGGGGGAATGGCTTTTGCTATAAAGAGAGGCAGCAAAGAATACCTAGTAATAAAAATATTTTTAGAGACAGTGATGGGGCAGCGAAGTGCTAGTATTAAGACAGGAAATGACAGTAGAGAAGAACTCTATCCAATTGGAATAGCTCTGTGGTCTGGAGGATAGTCAGTGAAGAGGCACTATTATTCCGTTGCTTTACAGCTTGGGATCTATAAGTGTAAACCTCGATAGTCTATGTACTCTGAAATACTTTGCTTACATTTTTAAGTAACGCTCACTGTGTAATGAGTTCACCTGGCTATTAATGTAGATCATGGCTGTGTGTGGTGACTAGTAGAGGGGAGGGAAAGGAGATGGGGGGAAGACGAAGAGGGTAAAGGAGGTCAAATACAAAGTGATGGAAGGCGACCAGACTTCAGATGGTGAGCACACAGTATACAACAGAGTATAAAGTTGTACACCTGAAATTTATATAGGGTTACTAAGTAGTGTTACCTCAGTAAGTTTAACTTTTAATAAGTTAACTTAAAAAACAGAAAGAAAACAATTTCATTTCCATAGTAGCCAAAATAATGAAATACCTAGAAATAAGTTTAACCAAGGAGTTCAGATTGTACTCTGAAAAGTACAAAACATTGCTGAAAGAAATTACAGAAAAAAAACAAATGGGGTTTGGCATAATAAAAAATTTTATATACAAGTTGGGTGCACAATATTGTGAATGTACTTAATGTCACTGACTTGTACACTTAAAAATGGTTAAATGGCCATTTTATTTATATATTTTACCACAATAAAGTTAAAAACAAAATAAAGATAACACAAAATGGCTGTGTGAGTTGCAGATAAGGTGACACATTTTTTGCTGTCTTTTGAAACTCCACTGGAACTATAATGAAGGACTTTTTTTTTAGGCATGACATATAAGGATGGAGGTAACAGGAGGAAACAGTAGCAACAACATTTTAAAAGCTAGAAATCAGATGGAGAAGCGATCGTGGACTTGGTAGGCCCAGAAAGCTAATTCGTTAGTTGGCAATGGGGAAATGAAAACCAACCTGATTTATACCTAAGAATCTCAAAAGTCTCAGGCATTGGCAGTGCCAGGTATCTCCAGAGGAGGGACAGTACATGACAAGGCCTGAGCCACGGGAGGACTGCCCTGTCCCTACCCTGACAGCAGACTGGAAGTTTGTTCTCTGGAGAGAGGAAAACAAATATCAGTGGACTGGGGTCATGGGCATGGCTACTCTACCAGAAACAGGGGTATTGAATGACTGCTTACTGAGTGATGAATGGAGAATTTCCCCAGCATTGTTCTTGTCTGTGGGTTCCCAGAATGCTAGCAACCAAACCTTCCCCTTCACACAAGAGATTAGAATCTTCTCTGAAGAGTCTTACTGACAAGAGGAAAGACCCAAAAGTAGTGACATCAGAGATTCCACCTAGATCACTATACAGGAAAGTTCAAAAACAAGAAGCGTATCTGTACACCACCACTTAGACAGCTTTTTAGTCCCTCACTCAATCTGAGTAAGACAAATTATCTCTGGCTCGCCTGACATCAGAGGGAATGTCTCTGATGCCAATGAGAGACTAAAACAAATGGAGGGAAAGCAATTACTAGGAACAAACAAACAATGCAAGAGAGATAACCCCTCCCCAAAAAACCTATGTTTCCTCAGTGATAAAAGATGATTTTCTATCCATAAAACAAAACAGAGGCTTTAAAAGAGACTTCACAATAACAAAAGGATGTTAAAATGTTGATATTTACAGTATACTGGAAATGACATCTTTCACAATTATTCAAACATAATTATTAAATGTCTGGTTCCTCCTCCCCTGTCCTCCACCATCGTTTCACAAAGGACAGAACAAGCTAGAGATAGCTGACCAATAAGTCCGTAGACTATTTAAATAGCCATGAATAATACACGTTTGCAAAGCTCTCATTTCAAAATAACCTGCCCCCTGAATGTTTTCCAGATGCTGTTGAAGGTGATCTTTTCTGACTACTTTCCACAATTATCCTGTAGTCCCAGGGCATCAGCAGACTGAGAGCAAGCGTACTAACTCAGTGTAGTAAGTGCTGGGGTTGCAGTCACTCACAAGCTAAAGCCGTTAGTAACTTGGAAAGTTAAATCCTTAGGAGTTTCAAATATGTCACCTTTTATTGGATTACAGAATATAAGCAGACGTGGATGGGTGACCTTTTTCCTGTGGAGTTAGTTCTGTCTTTCCTCAGTGAAAGATCATTTCTGATTACTAGTTTTACCTGAAGAGAGCAGAGCCATTCTAATAGTAGGTAATTACAGACTGACTCTTAGGAATCAGGGTTTGTACAGTACGTTTATCATCTTCTCACCTGACAATCATTGATTGATTCAGCCTAAGGACCAAGGTATTTATTTCAAGAATATTGTTATTAAAGAAATTTCAGGGATGGTCAAATTCATTAGGCTATTTACTTATTTGCAGAATTTTTAATGTCTGTATAATACGGTATAATTTTTAATTTAGCTTCATTAGAAAATTTACTAAAAGTTCAGTCAAGGAGGCACATAGGGAAAGTTGTGGTCTGTCACCGAAGTGTTATAGTCTGACTATAAAATGATTAAAAATAATTTGGGGATAAATCCTCACAATTTACTTTTTTTTTTAAATAGTAATAAAGAACATGTCCCCTTTAGTCATAAGTAAACCTGTGTAATAGGATGAATTGAAGCTGATAAGATGGTGAACACATATGAATGATTGAAAATAATTCTAACCAAAAAATATTTATAGTAAATGTGATTTTCTGGTAGAGAAAAACAATAATAGAAAGGAAGATGCAGATAAACAGAAAAATGCAAACCAAAACAAAGAAGTACTATTTTTTACTCACTGGAATAGGCAAAATGCCTAAGTTCTGACAAGATCGCGTGTTGGAGGAGATGAGGACAGTTGTTTACTGGGATAGGCCCAGTGTCACTAACCACCCTGCAGTCATTTTGGAAGTATCTGTTAAAATGGAAAATGAGTGGTCTACTTCCAAGAAACACTAGCTTTTGTTCCGAAAGATGTGTATAGGGAAGATGTAATACCGGAAATCACAAAATAGTGAAGAATGGGAAACAAAAATGTCCATCAGTAGAGGGCTGGGTGAATGAAATATTGACACATACGAGTGCAAGGGAATAGTGTAGAGCAGAAATGAATCATATCTGTCAACATCAGATTCAAATACGTCAAGTGAGAAAAGCAAGCTGCAACATGAAACCACTTAAAATTTTATAAAGCAAACATTTTTTATATTTGGGTTTGATTTTGTTTTTGTCGTGTGTGTATATATTTGTGTGTACGTGAAAGTATTAAAATGAGGATTAGAAGGCACACCCCAAGCTCAGTGGTGGTTGTCCCCAGGAATGGCAGAAAGGGGTCGAATGGGGGCAGCTGTCAGGTGGAAGGGCTTTGGCTTTACCTGGAACCTTCTAACTGTTTGTGTCTTTTAATAAAAAAGATTCTACAGTTATGTTTTACTTTCATACCCTTTTTACAAGTATAAACTTTGACAAAAGACAAGGGGCAAATGTGTGAAAAGTTTAACAAGATGG